>NC_091470.1:95949512-96249512 GCF_036971445.1 Narcine bancroftii | reverse complement strand
TACGGGACCCTGAAGACGAGCACTCAGCAGCACAAGGACAGTTCCTTCCCCGCTGCCATCAGATTCCTGAATGATCAATGAACCACAGACTCTGCCTTACTTTTCATGGTTTATTGTTGTAAGGAGCTGTAGATGAATGTTTACAACATGATGCTGATGCAAAACACCAAATTTCGTTACTTGTTCATGACAATAAATTTTAATACTGAAAGGAGTTGTAAAGGGAGTCAAAGACATATAGGAAACAGAGAGAGCGAAGGAGAATGGGGAGACAAAGAGACCAGAATAATTGGAGAAGGCAGGAGATCGGCAGAGAGAATCATTGTTACTGAAAGAGAAGGACAGGGAGCGAGAAAAGGGCACACAGTTTTATTTACACATTTTCCTCATGACAGAGCAAAAGATCCTTCAGCCCATCAAGTGTGTGCTTGATCTCAGTACAATCCCATCACTGTGGAAGACATTTGCTGTGCGCCAAAGGAGATCAGGGAAGTGCAGTTGCTAATTCAAGGGAGAAGGTGGTCAGAAAACTGAAAGGTCTAAGGGTGGATTAGTCTCCTGGATGAGATGGATCTCACCCTTGGGTCCTGAAAGGGGTAGTGGTAGAAATTGTGGAGGCATGGGTAATGATCTTTCAGGAATCAATAGATTCTTTCATGTTCCCAAAGAAATGGAGAATCACAAATGTCACCCCACTATTCAAGGGGGCAGCAGAAAGGAAATTTTAGTCCGGTTAGCCTGACATCAGTGGCCGGGAAGATGTTAGAGTCAATTGTCAAGGGTAAGGTTATGAAGTACTTGGAGACGCATGACAGGATGGGCCAAAGCCAGCGTGGTTTCTGTGAGGGAAAATCTTGCCTGACAAACCTATTGGAGTTCTTTGAGGTGCTGACCAGCCGGCTGGATAAGGGAGATGCTGTGGATGTTGTGTATTTGGATTTTCAGAAGGCCTTTGACAAGGTGCTGCACAGGAGGCTACTTAACAAGGTAAGAACCCATGGTGTAACAGGAAACATACTAGCGTGGATAGAGCATTGGCTGATTGGCAGGAAGCAGAGTCGAATACAGGGATCATATTCTGGTTGGCTACTGGTGTTCCACAGGGGTCAGTGTTGGGGCCTCTTCTTTTTATGTTGTATATGGATTATGGAATGAATGGCTTTGTGGTCAAGTTTGCAGATGATACAAGGAGCAGGTCATGTAGAGGAAACATGGAGGCTGCAGAAGGACTTCGATGAGGAGAATGGGCACTGAAGTGACAAATGAAATATAATCTTGGAAAACGTATGGCCGTGCACTTTGGTAGAAAAAAATAAACGGGCAGACTATTTTCTAAATGGGGAGAAAATTGAAAATACCCAGATGCAAAGGGACCTGAGAGTCCTTGTGCAGGATCACCTGAAGGTGATCTTGCAGGTGGTGAAGGTGGCAAAAGCAATTCTGGTGTTCATTTCAAGAGGAAGAGAATACATTTGACATTTGAAGGTGATCATTTGACAGCTCTTGGCCTGTATTTGTTGGAATTTTGGTGAAGGGGGTAATTTCATTGAAACATTCTTGAATGTTGAAAGGCGTGGACAGAGTGGATGTAGAAAGGTTGTTTCCCACAGTGGGAGAGACTAGGACAAGAGGACACAACTTCAGGACTGAAGGCTTCACTTAGAAAACAGATGTGGAGGAATTTGTTCAGCCAGAGGGTGGCAAATCTGTGGAATTTGTTGCCCCAGGCAGGTTTGGAAGCCAGGTCATTGGGCCTTTTTAAGACAGAGCTTTTTGCTTACCCAGGGCATCAATGGTTATGGGGAGAAGGTTGGGCAGTGGGAGTGGGGCAGAGTGGGAAAATAGAACAGCTTATGATTGAATGGTGGGGCAGACTCAAGGGGCTGAATGGTCTATTTCTGCTCCTATGTCTTATGATCTTATTCCCCTTCAACTTGTCTCTTACACCCACAACTCAAACCTCACTCGCACACTTGTAGTGGCTAGTTAACTCAGTGACCCGGAAGAAAGTCGTGTGGTCACAGGGAGAACATGCAAACTCCACACAGACAGCTCCACACCTGGTCTCCAGAGGTGCATGTGTGAGAGTGGGGTTTTCCTGGGTGTATTCATTGCTACCATTATTACTGTATGTGTGCATGCTGGAGAGGGAGTGGGAATGGCAGAGAACAGATAGAGAGAGAGCAGATGGAAAAAGAGGTGGGTGTGGAATGGAGCAAGACACAAAATGAGGGACACTGAGAAGCAAGAAAAACTAGGGATGAGAACAGGGGTAAAAGTGAGAGAGGAAAATGAGGGCAAGCTTGAGAAAAACTGAAAATAAAACCCAGAGGTGCGGGACTGCATCCCTGGATCGGTGTTGGTGGGGACAATGCGAAGCTCAGCAAGAACCCACAGGGTTGCTGGTGGGGCCACTCTGTTATCTTTGCCCCAGGAATCGAGCTGCTACCATCCCTCACGTGACGTCTGCAATCTCACACTCCAGGTAAGCTTACTATTGCTTCATGTTAAACAGGAAGTGGCATCTGGGCCAGCTCGCCACGGTGGGGGGGGAAAGACAGCAGTGTCTGGGCCAGCTCACTGCGGGGGGTGATGGCGGCTTCTGGGCCAGCTCACCATGGGGGTAACGAGCGGCTTCTGGGTCATCTTACCATGGGGGAAATGGAATGAAAGGTATGCTTGGAATCTCAATAGTGAGCCATCACAGGTCTGCTCACTCTTCCATCTGATGACTCAGCTTACCGGTAAGCAGCTCACAGTGAATTCTCAGATCCTGCCATCCACGTTCAGCTCATCACAGCCTCAGAACGTAGAACTTGGCCCATCCTCTGATGAGGACATCGGCCATCTTCCACCCACCTGCCCAATTCCTTGATTCCAAACGCGACAAGTTCTAGCAGCCAGGGGAACTCAGCGACAAGATTCTGGGTGGGGAAATCCTAGGATCCTTCCACCATCAGCCCCTCCCCTAAATCGTCCAATGGTCTGGACCAGGATTCACCTGTTCCACCTCCAGCTCTTCCAGTCTCCAGACAGCAGAGGAATATTCTGCCCAATCTTTTCTCAGGACCCTTACCCATCCTGGGAATCAAAGTGAAGAGTTTTCATTCCACGACTCCAAAGGATTTGAATTTTGTTTTTTTTTTTGCATTTAAAAAAATTGGCAGCACAGTTGACATCGTGGTCAGCGCAATGTCTTTACAGTCCAAGCGATTGGGACTGGGGTTCAAATCCCATGCTGTCTGCAAGGAGTTTCTCCCCATGTTTGCGTGGGTTTCCTCCAGGGGCTCCAGTTTCCTCCCACTGTTTGAAATGTATCAGGGTGTAGGTTAATGGGGTGTAAATTTGGTGGCATGGACTCGTGGGCCAAATTGGCTTGTTACTGTCCTGTGTGTCTAAATTAAAAAAAAAAAATTACTTCCATTTACTTTGGTACATTTCCCAGCGTTTGGTCAATTTTGGGCAAAAATATCAGTGAATTTCAGCTATCGGTAAAGTTCAGTCTCCAGAATCACTGGATAACAAATTATTTAAAAATGTTTACTTCCTCAAATAAAACTGGGGATTATGATAGACAACTTCAAGCTGAACACAAACATCATTTCAGGTTTGTTGCATCACGTCAGATGTTGGAGAAACATTAATTTAACTTTCATTGAATTTAGCATGTTTAATCACATAATGTGTCTCTGAGCCAAGCTCTCGGGTTGACTGCACACTTTGTGCAACAAATCTGAAGAGGCCAGGGTTTGTCTTGGTCACCAATTTTACAATCGAAGTAGAGCTCATAGGCTTTCTTAACAAGTGCAGTCATGCTGCCTCTTTGAACCTCAAGCGTAAACTCGCCACAGATGTAACAGAACGTATCGTAGCTGTTGCAACATTGACGAGACATTTCTGCTGTAATGAATCTTCCTGAAGACAATAAATGCTATTGGTAAGAACACTCACTATGCTATTGCCTGAAGAACATGCACATTAATAGGTGTTCAATCTATAATCAAGGTAATGCACAGCATCTGTATATGTGAGCTGCTTTTATAACCTGTCTGCATCTATCCTGACCAAACATGCCCGGTCCAAAGACAACATTTGCAGAGCACCTGCACTTACCATAACAGCTTGATTTGTGGGCAGACTTGAAATATGACAAGAAATCACAAAAATAGGTTATATCCACAAAATGTACATGATAGGAAAACTTTAAGGTGATTTTTGTGGTCAGCAGCCCAAAATCCATATAATACCCCCAAAGGTTTCCAAGAAGGAAAATCTTAATTGTCCAGTGTAATCATTCATTAAGTTTCTACAAGTGCTGTGTGTTGACCGTGTCGGGATCTTTCCCATGCTGCACTATCCAGGAAAGAGGAAAAGTATACAGAGAGAATTTCCAGACTGACTAACATATGACTAAAAATCAAAACTTGCAGATGCTGTAAATCTGAAATAAAAGCAGAAAGTTCTGGTCAGGCAGCATCTGTGGAGAATGAAACAGTTAACAGTATGGGCCAAAGTCCTAGAAATAAGAGAAGCTGCAGAGAGAATTTAAAGTTGATTTTCTTGTCACAGAACACCCACAGGAGACTTCCAGCAGAATCACTGCATCTCTGGAGTAATCTTTGTTATTCAGGCAAGAATACAAGAGGAACCACTCAGTTCCTCTCACCTGTCTCATCGCTTGGTATGGTCACTGCTGATCTACTGTAGGCCTTATTTCCTCTGCGCCAGACCACCACAGCCTGAAATTTCCCAACGTGAAAAAGATTACCTCCACCCTAAACATCCCCAGTGGTCCAACCTCCACAACCCTCCCTCTGAAGTTGGGGATTCCAGAGATGTATTAGCATCTGCAAAGATATCACACACCACAGTGGCCCTGGGGGAAGAAGCAGGCTGTTCATAAAGGAAAGGTAGCTAATGACTGGGGCTCTTGGTGGCAATAATTGTTCTCGCCATTGGGAAGGAGGGATAGTTTACAACTCACAGCACAGTGGACACGCAGAGCTTTGTTGAGCCAGTGGAGAATATGGACGCCTCTGCAACTGTGCCCAGCTTTGGTGAGAACATGGAGTAAAAGTGCAGCACGTTTAGCGCAACGCTGTTACAGCGCCAGTGACCAGAGTTCAAATGCAGTAATGTGTTTGTTCATTCTTCCTGTGTCTGCGTGGGTTTCCTCCCACCCTTCAAAAATTGTAGGCCAATTGGACGTATTTGGGTGGCACGGGCTCGAAGGCTGAAAGGGCTGTAGTCCTGCATTTCTTATTTCCAACCCTGGAATGGGAATGGCCTGTGCCCCTCCTCCCACCATTTTGTTCGGACGGCTGTCTCCGTTTTGCTCAATCCTCAGAGGTCTCAAGCCAGAAACGCTGGTTATGCATATTTATTGGTGCATAAAATACACAGTTCGACCTGTTGAGTTTCTCCAGCATTGAGTCTACTTTGGTGCAAGCACAACTGGAGTATTGTATGTTGCTAGGGTCACTGCACCCAAGGGTGGGTTTGACTGATCCCTGGGCTGAAAAATTGAGAGAAGGGGATGGAAACCTTGCAGGGGACAGGGTGTGAGGAAGTGTAGTCGAGTTGGTTTTGGGAGTTAGAGTTTGTAGTACGTGTCGGTGGAAAGCATGACTCCTGAGATAGAGACAGAGAGATCCAGGAATGACCATGACCAGAACATGACCATTTTACAGTGAGCAGCAGGGCCTATGTATGTCCCTTCTGGAAAATTGTCAATTCAAAAGAGAAGAGGTTTCCAAGGCAGAAGAGAGGGATGTGGAGAGGTCCTTTCTGTGATGCAACCTCCCCATGACAGACAAGGGATTGAAACAGAATCTAGAACTCAGACAAGGGACAGGCCAATGAGAAAAGAAACATGGAAAGATGGCAGATAGGAATTAGAACCATACCAACTTTAAGGCACCGAAAACAGGCCTGGCTAGTCTGGTCTCACAACCTGCACCCAGTCCATAGCACAAAAAAACTCAGGTCAAGCAGAGTCTGCGGAGAGACTGAAACCTTCGCTCTGCTCTATTCTGAGTGGGTCCGCTGAGAATGCAACCAGTGTTTGCAGAGGGCTTGGGTGATTAAGTGGGCATGGTCTCTTGGTCTTCAGGACCTTCTGAAGTCTTTTCATATTCACTTTAAAAAAAAAAATTCATATTAAAAATTCCCTCCAACAAGTCAGGCAAGCCAAGAAAACAGTGAACAATTCAAAGACTGCAATTATTTCCTTTATTTAAGCATTCAATATTTTACAAGGAGTTTTATGTGCATTTGGAGGGTCTGGCATTGAGAGGTGTAGGACCACGGTGGCTGGGTCATGAGGTCCCCTCAGCTGCCTGATACCGCTCCTGTGCATGTTTCTCACAGAACATCTTGTCCCGAAACCAGAAGTGCCCTCTCATCCCAAGGTTAAGGCCACAGTCCGTGCAGGCGTAGCACTCATGGTGCCGGTAACAGCCATCCCGAATCTTCACCGCCTCCGTCCTGCATCACAAGCCAAGGAGACCACAGTGGCATAAGGCTCCACACTGGCACACCCTTCACCCCAGACAGAGCGGCCAATAGCAATGGTTGAGTCACAGCTGCGGGGAGGTGACGGGATCGGTTCAGGGCTGCGGGGAGGTGACGGGATCGGTTCAGGGCTGCGGGGAGGTGACGGGATCGGTTCAGGGCTGCGGGGAGGTGACGGGATCGGTTCAGGGCTGCGGGGAGGTGACGGGATCGGTTCAGGGCTGCGGGGAGGTGACGGGATCGGTTCAGGGCTGCGGGGAGGTGACGGGATCGGTTCAGGGCTGCGGGGAGGTGACGGGATCGGTTCAGGGCTGCGGGGAGGTGACGGGATCGGTTCAGGGCTGCGGGGAGGTGACGGGATCGGTTCAGGGCTGCGGGGAGGTGACGGGATCGGTTCAGGGCTGCGGGGAGGTGACGGGATCGGTTCAGGGCTGCGGGGAGGTGACGGGATCGGTTCAGGGCTGCGGGGAGGTGACGGGATCGGTTCAGGGCTGCGGGGAGGTGACGGGATCGGTTCAGGGCTGCGGGGAGGTGACGGGATCGGTTCAGGGCTGCGGGGAGGTGACGGGATCGGTTCAGGGCTGCGGGGAGGTGACGGGATCGGTTCAGGGCTGCGGGGAGGTGACGGGATCGGTTCAGGGCTGCGGGGAGGTGACGGGATCGGTTCAGGGCTGCGGGGAGGTGACGGGATCGGTTCAGGGCTGCGGGGAGGTGACGGGATCGGTTCAGGGCTGCGGGGAGGTGACGGGATCGGTTCAGGGCTGCGGGGAGGTGACGGGATCGGTTCAGGGCTGCGGGGAGGTGACGGGATCGGTTCAGGGCTGCGGGGAGGTGACGGGATCGGTTCAGGGCTGCGGGGAGGTGACGGGATCGGTTCAGGGCTGCGGGGAGGTGACGGGATCGGTTCAGGGCTGCGGGGAGGTGACGGGATCGGTTCAGGGCTGCGGGGAGGTGACGGGATCGGTTCAGGGCTGCGGGGAGGTGACGGGATCGGTTCAGGGCTGCGGGGAGGTGACGGGATCGGTTCAGGGCTGCGGGGAGGTGACGGGATCGGTTCAGGGCTGCGGGGAGGTTATGTAGTCGGTTCAGGAACAGGTCAGGGCTGAGGGGAGATGGGGACTGTGGTAAAAAACAGAGATGCTGGAGGAACTCAGCTAGTCACACAGCATCCATAGAAGGTCAAGATATATTACTGATGGTTCGGGCCTGAACCCTTCAAGCCACTGCACACTTTAGTGTTTCACATAGTTGGGGATTGATTCAGAGCTGTGGGGCGGGTGGGGGACAAGGGTGGGTGTTGGCGGTTTAGGGAGCAGGGCCACAGGGAGGAGGGGTGTTGGCACAGGTACTGAGTTAATGTTGGCAACTTCCAACTGAATCGGGTGATGGAAGAAATGTTTCCAGGTGTCAAATCGACACAGATCATAGACCCATTGAACACTACAGCACAGAAGCAGGCCATTTGGCCCATCCAGTCCATGCTGAACTCGCGTCTCCTGAGGACAATGTTCACCCCCAGCCCATCATTCCCCGAAAGGGTTAAGGTGGTAGGTACTCACACAATGCTGGAGCCGCACTTCTCACACACGTGATACTTGGAAGCTGCAGGGCGAGTGGCCGAGGGGGAGAACCTGCTCGGAAACTGAGCCACTGCCACTGGAGAGAGGAGGAGGGGTCAGTGAGACTGGCTGTGATCCTGCCCCCTCACCCTAGGGGCCCAGCAGACCCTCCCCGCTCCCCCTCACACACCCCCAGTCCCATCCCATCCCTCCCTCTTGCCTCCAGCCCAGCACTACCCACCTTCCTGGTCAGTGTCCAGGGCCACCTGCAGCTGTCGGAAGCTAGCGGATTGGCGGGGAGGCTCCTTTGTGGCTCGGTTCTCCTGGATCATTTTGTACACCTCAGAGTCCTTGTCAATACGGTTGAGGGCTCGATGATCAGGAGCTCTGAGGGCAGAGAACAGCACATCAGACAGGTGTCACCTTGAGGGAGGTAGCCCCTGGAAGCTTCAGTTGTCAGATTTCCGATTTCTTGTCAGAGTACATATATGAAGTCACATACAACCCTGAGATTCCTTTTTTCCGCAGGTGAGGCAGAATTACCACTTATCGGTTGTGCAAAAAACTGACTCAACACACGCATGTAAACAAACTGATTGTGCAATACAAAGAGGGGTTAAAAAATCTCAATAAAGTGCACAGAGTTCTTAAACAAGTCTCTAATTGAATTTGTGGTTGAGGAGTCTGATGGTGGAAGGAGAGCAGCTGTTCCTGAACCTGGTGGTGAGAGTCTTGTGACACCGATACTTCTTTCCTGATGGCAGCAGCGAGAACAGAGCATGTGCTGGGTGGTGTGGATCCTGGATGATTGCTGCTCTCAGATGGCAGCGTTCCCTGTACATGGTCTCAGTGGTGGGGAGGGTTTTACCTGTGATGTCCTGAGCTGTGTCCACTACCTTTTGCAGGGCTTTATGCTCAGGGTTATTGGTGTCCCAGTACCAGACCGCAATGCAGCCCGTCAGCACACTTTCCAACACACACCTTTTGAAATTTGCCAGGATTTCCGATATCACACCAAACCTCCGCAAACTCCTGAGGAAGTAGAGGTGCTGATGTAGGTTTTTTATGATGCCATTAGTGTGTTGGGTCCAGGAAAACTCTTCTGAGGTAGTGACTCCCAAGAACTTAAATTTGCTCACCCTCTCCACCTCTGATCCACCAATGATCGTACACCTCTGGTTTTCCCTTCCTGAAGTCAATACTAGTTCAAACAGTCAGTGCTTCCCTCTGAAACCTTGGGAAGGAATGAGCCCCTGATCTATAGGAAGTGGTGGGTCCATGTACTGAGACCCACATCTCCAGAGAAACCCCATCAAACTGACTGCAGTAGCCTCTCCCTCACCAGCAGGTCCCAGTTACTATCACTGGATGGCCAAACCTTTCACCTTCCAAACTCTGGTGTGGGAAGGGATTACCAGTGAGAGAGGAATTCAAGGTTCAAGTTTGTATTCAAAGTCTCCGTGGGGAAGCCAACATTTCTATTCACTCCTGGGAACCACTTTTTCAACCAAATTGAGGGAGGAGCATTGGGTATGGCTCGGAGAACCTCAATTCCGTGGGTCAGGCATGGTCATAGGAACTTTGGAAGGAGCACACCACCCACAGACCACCTCACTCTCCAATGGAGCACATTCTGACCCATCTTGATAGTGTTTGGGGGTGCCCCCAACCTTCCTACTTGCCCCCAACCTTCCTACTTGCCCCCAACCTTCCTACTTGCCCCCAACCTTCCTACTTGCCCCCAACCTTCCTACTTGCCCCCAACCTTCCTACTTGCCCCCAACCTTCCTACTTGCCCCCAACCTTCCTACTTGCCCCCAACCTTCCTACTTGCCCCCAACCTTCCTACTTGCCCCCAACCTTCCTACTTGCCCCCAACCTTCCTACTTGCCCCCAACCTTCCTACTTGCCCCCAACCTTCCTACTTGCCCCCAACCTTCCTACTTGCCCCCAACCTTCCTACTTGCCCCCAACCTTCCTACTTGCCCCCAACCTTCCTACTTGCCCCCAACCTTCCTACTTGCCCCCAACCTTCCTACTTGCCCCCAACCTTCCTACTTGCCCCCAACCTTCCTACTTGCCCCCAACCTTCCTACTTGCCCCCAACCTTCCTACTTGCCCCCAACCTTCCTACTTGCCCCCAACCTTCCTACTTGCCCCCAACCTTCCTACTTGCCCCCAACCTTCCTACTTGCCCCCAACCTTCCTACTTGCCCCCAACCTTCCTACTTGCCCCCAACCTTCCTACTTGCCCCCAACCTTCCTACTTGCCCCCAACCTTCCTACTTGCCCCCAACCTTCCTACTTGCCCCCAACCTTCCTACTTGCCCCCAACCTTCCTACTTGCCCCCAACCTTCCTACTTGCCCCCAACCTTCCTACTTGCCCCCAACCTTCCTACTTGCCCCCAACCTTCCTACTTGCCCCCAACCTTCCTACTTGCCCCCAACCTTCCTACTTGCCCCCAACCTTCCTACTTGCCCCCAACCTTCCTACTTGCCCCCAACCTTCCTACTTGCCCCCAACATAGCCCCTGCTCCCATAGTGGGAGTTGCTGAGCCCAAATGGAGCGTTACTTGCGAGTACAAGGTGGCAATCTGTGCCACATGGCATCACATACGCCTTGCTGATGGGTGAGAGTAATTGGTGGGTGGGACCCCTCTTCTCCCTGGGGCTGGAATTTGCAGAGTAGATCAGCCTGGATTCCGAATGGGAGTTGGAGATGGGCGAGAGACTCCAGCGTTCTTTCACCCTGGTCTGAACATTCTGCAGAGACAAGGAGGGGCAGAATAACCTCACCCTTCAACGCAAGATCCTGACACCAGGCAAAGACTCTGATCGACCCTGCAGCCCAATGCTCCCTCCCACTTCTCCAGCCCCCCAAATCCCTCCCCCTTCTCCGGCCCCCCCAAATCCCTCCCCCTTCTCCGGCCCCCAAATCCCTCCCCCTTCTCCGGCCCCCCCAAATCCCTCCCTCTTCTCCGGCCCCCCCAAATCCCTCCCTCTTCTCCGGCCCCCCCAAATCCTTCCCCCTTCTCCAGCCCCCCAAATCCCTCCCCCTCCCCCCGACCCAAAATCCCTCCCCCTTCCTCTGGCCCCCAAATTACCCTCTCTTCCCCCCCCCCCCCCGGATGCCAAATCCTCTCCCCCTGATACTCCGACATTCTCTACACCAGATGCTCAAATCTCAGCCACCACTCTGTACCCTACCCCAACTGCCCTACTCCCCAACCACAAACTCCTCCCACATCGCTCCTCACTGCCATGTCCTTCCTTCCCAGCCAGTCTCCGTGATGGAAGACTGGGCCAGGGTTGGGGGAGAACGGGGAAGGTATAACAGTTTCAGGTTACTGGTGTGATGTGCTCAGAGTGGAACAGATCACCTCTGCATGTTCTGTGCCCTTGGTTGAGGGTCCCCGAAGGGAAGCTTTGCACCAAATTTCCCTCCCAAGAATGTCAGTGAACTGCCTCAAGTTTGACACCAATCTGGTAGCTTCATGGTCGCTGTTATGGAGATTCATATTTTACATTTGACTCCCCAAATTATTTACAGTAAACCCATTACTCATCACACAAAGTCAGGCTTCAACGATGGCTGATAATCCCAAAACCATGAGTACAGTTTATTGGTCACCGACTTCAGACCAATTGTTTGTGGTAATGTTTGCAGAGCTGAGCAAGACAAATTTAGAACCATAGAACATTATGGTACAGGCCCTTCTAGTCTGTGTCGATTTTTTTGCCTAGCCCCACTGACCTGCACCCAGTCTATAGCCCTCCATACCCCTCCCATCCATGTATCCGTCCAAATTCTTCTTAAATGTTAAAAATTGAGCCCATATTTACCACTTCAGCTGCTAGCTCGTTCCACACTCCCTCCACTCTCTGTGTGAAGAGGTTCCCCCTAAACTTTTCCCCTGCAGGCAGGATTCCCTAATCCAGTTTTTCTCAACCTTTCTCTTTCCATTCACATCCAACTTTAAGTAATCTCTATGCCATCGGTGCTCTGTGATTAGTAAGGGATTGCTTAAGGTGGGATGTGAGTGGGAAGGGAAGGTTGAGAATTCCTGCTCTGGACCCAATTGCTACTGAAATATTTTGTTTGAGAAAAATTGTCATTGGCCCATTTCCTTTGGCATTCTGAAACCGTGCACATAACGAGTCAATTAGGTAAGATTAAAAAAAGTGGATTTCAAACTTTTTCTTATCCCACCTTAAGCAATCCTTTACTAATCACAGAGCATCAGTGGTATAAGAAATACTTAAAGTGGGATGTGAGTGGAAAGCAAAAGGTTGAGAACCACTGCTCTAATCTATAAAGCAATGGTGAGACATCACTTGGACAACTGTGTACCGTTTTGGGTACCTTATTTGAGAAAAGACATGCTGGCAATGTAAACAGAAATGAAAGGGTTAGCATATGAGGAATGTTTGTTGGCTCTTAGGCTGAAGTACAGAAGGAAGGATGGGGGGATCCTCAGAGGCATTTCAAAGGCCTGGACAGAGTAGAGGTAGCAAGGATGTTTCCCATGCTAGGGGATTCTAGGCCAAGAGGGCACAACTTCAGGATTAAAGGGCATCAATTTAAAACAGAGATGTGGAAACATTTCTTTAGTCAGAAGGCCATGGGTCTGGAACAGACGGCTGTGGAAGCGAAGCCATTGGGTGCATTTGATTAGTCAGGACATTAAGGGAGGAGGCCGGGGAGTGGGAGGATGGATCAGCTCATGATTAGAAAGGTGGTGCAGACTCGATGGGCCGACTTCTGCTCCGATATCTTGTGAAATCCTCTCTCCATGGGTAGAGGTGGGTGGAACTTTCACTGGTAGAGGAAGAGCTGCAGTGGGTGGACTTGATCAAACTTCCCACATGAATGATAAAGGGGAATCTTCCCCTCAAATCACATAGAGGTTCAGATCAATGGTGTTGAATACCTTCTTCATTAGTGGAGGAACAGGTGGTTTTTAAGGTCCAAGCAAAATCCATGGAGGTCAAAGGTTTCTGGAATTTCATTTAAACTCCAGCTGCCGTTGTGGGATTTGAACTCTCTTCTCCAGATGGGTGTAAAAATGCTGGAGGAACTCAGCCAGTCTCTCAGGTAAAGATACATTCCTGAGTCTTCGGGCCCGAGCCCTTTTTCAGGGTATGGGTGGGTTTTAGAACAGGCAAGCCTTAGTTCCACAGTGAGAACCTTGCAGGGGGAATGCTGCAGTCAGAGGTTCATCCAGACATGCTTGATATCACCATTTTACAATGGGTCTCTGTACCCCAATACATCGCTTCATTACGCTATCCCTTTGCACAAATGGTTGCCACCTCATTCCCATCACAACCGCGCTGCCCTTCAGAACTCTCACTGGAGTTCTGTGAGATGGTCCAGAGAGGTGGGTGATAGCTCTAGCAATAACATCAAAGACAGAGTGAAGTGATTGATGGGCTTTAACGCGCAATAGATTGTAGCTGGACTGACTCCATGCGCTCGAATGGAGGACAGGGGAAGGGAGGTCGACCTTTATGGCCAGGTCACAAGGGAGCGAGTCATCAGTGGGTGGGCCAGCCACTCGTACTGTGACAGAGTATATAGATATGCTTTTGGAGACAAATTGGGAAAGGTTTATTTGAATGGGTCACATACAAACATTTTAAAATAAATCTTATTTAAAATACTGGAGCTCTGCCCCATGCTAGACATATCAGCTCCACAGCTTTTGCAAGAGCTTTGGAGAGTGCTCAAGAGACTTCACTTGAGATTGTTGTTTACAAAAAGGCAACAGATGAAAGATCTTGTTGGAGCCGCAGATTGTCTGGAAGAGAATATGTTGTTCTAAGAGAGTCATGTAAGCAGAGAGAGTCAAACAGGCTTTTTTCTCAGTGAGAGAGATACACATACACACACAGAGATATGTCCTGCAATGTTATAGTTGGCAACAGCAGCTGAGACTGGAACAGGACAAGCTGGCAAGCTTGTGGAAAGCCCCATTTGGAAGATGGCCTGGTCAAAGCCCTTGTGGTTCATCCAAGAGGAGAGGACTGGCTGTCTAATGTTTCATTTGGAATAAGTGAAACAAAAAGGAACTCTGTGATGACCTGAAAGAAAGAGGTTATCATCTGGAGAACCCTGACGGGGCAAGTTTCATCAGGAAGACACTGAAGTGGCTGATGGAAGTACATCAGTTGTGGATGTCCTGGAACAACAAATCTCTCCCTGAAAACTGACAAGAACCTTCCTAAGAGGTAACCATTTACCTTGCAAGCACCAAAGCCTGGTGAATTTTATAAATGTTAAATTCTGTCCACAGTCGAAGAATTGCCTGCAACCAGTGAACTTGGAGGAATGAGAAGTGAGATTGGACTGTGAACCAAGTAACTTTTCTGAACTTACACACACATCACATACACGTGAGCTTAGAATTAGAAGGGGGTCAAGTTAGGTTAGTTAAGTCGATAGTGATAAGTTAAAGTGTGATTCTGTTTTCATGTTTAAAGATAATTAAAAGTAACTTTTGTTTAAGTAAAAATTTATCTTGGTGAATATCTATTGCTGCTGGGTTTATGGGTCCTCTGGGCTCTTAAATGTACACAGCACAGTATATCACCACAATGGGTCCTTTCTTTCCTACCCTCACTCACCTCCCCAGTCACTCTTTCTGTACCCACCTCACCCCCAAGGGTCCCTCACCTTCACTCTCAGCAGCGGCTCCACTGGAGACGGCGTTCTCTCAACCTGCTTCCATGGGCTCAGGACAGGAGACTCGGGCCTGAAACACCAACAAGACCTCGTGTATCTGGATCTTCCCGACTCATCTCATCAGGGTGGGCACAACACTATTACAATGCCAGCGACCTGGGTTCGAATCCCATGCTGTCTGAAAGGAGTTTGTACGTTCTCCCAGTGTCAATGTTGGGTTTTCCTTTTGGTGTTTCGGTTTCCTTCAACTGTTCAAAATGTACGGGGGTTGTAGATGTATTTGGGTGGGTAAGGGCTTGTGGATCAGAAGGGCCTGTTACCATGCTGCATGCCTAAATTTAAATGCAACTTGGAATCTGGGCATCACTGCTCAGCCAACAAGTGTTTTCCACCCCTAACTCTGGAGGTGGTGCTGAGAGAGGCCTACGATTTACACCCAACAATAACAAGATATTTACATGTCGGAATGATGTTCCGCTGGGAGGGGAAGTGCCCTCACCTGCAGATAACCCTACACCTGTGACCCTTGACCTTGGTGTGAGAGGTCGCTGGTTTGAGAGGGGCAGCTGGAGGAGCCTGGATCTGCACACTGGAGCCAAAGTGGTGGGAGGAATGAGTGACAGCAGCCTGCTCGGTCCTGGATGGTGTCGAGTCTCCTGAGATTTGTTGGTGCTGCACTCGTCACACAACACAGAATGGGCCCTTCGGCCCAACAGGTTGGCATTCTGGGCCTTCCACTACATGCATCTGTCCAAATGTAGTTGTACACGTTTCAGTTGCATCACTGCCTGGTTCAGAGGTGTCAGCACTAAGGATCAGAATAAACTCCAGAGGGTTGTTCACTTGGCCTGTGACATCACAGGTACCGGACTTCACTCCATCGAAGAATCTACGAGACGGAGTCTTAAAAAAAATCAGCTTCCATCCTCAAAAACCCCACCACCCAGGCCATGCCCTCTTCACTCTGCTACCTTCGGGGAAAAGATACCGGAGGCTAAAGAGGAGCACTCAGCGGCACAAGGACAGCTTCTTCCCCGCTGTCATCATATTCCTGAATGATCAATGAACCAAAGACACTGCCTCACTTTGTCTTTTTCTTTACACTATTTTTATTGTAAGGTGGTTTATAGAAATGTTTGCCCTGATTTTGTGATACGTTCACGACAATAAATTCTTTGAGGTTTAGACTAGCAGGGGACTAGCTACGTCATATAACCTAGACTGGCGGAACGGTCCTCTTCTAGGGGGCCATCCTCTGCGACCGATCGCTGAGCTTCGTGAGGGACACACATGGAGCTGTGAGGGAAGGGTGACACCTGCCTAGCCAGCCAGATCAGCTGAATCATGGGGTGACAGATGTCGCAGCCAGATCGCTCTCACACCCCTGATTGCAATTCTTAGAGCTTCACTACCATCACCTCCCACTGACTCATGACTCACCTCCGGCTGATGATCGGAGACCAGGACTGGGGTTCATCTGTGGGAGAGGCAGTGTGACTCTCGTTTGAACTTGAGCTCCAGGCGCCATCGTTCTCATTCCCTCCAACGTGAAGGACCGTCTGGAGATGGGAAAGCGAGAGAGCGATTCATTTAAGCAGGGCTTCGCCTATTTTTTTTTATTCTGACAAACTTGAACGCCCATCATAGGTAAATCTGGAGTTGAAATCGGTTGAGAAATTCCCCATAGTTTCTCTTCCTTTGGCATTTACCAAGGTTAATAAATTGATAACCTATCCTATACCCAAGCACACATTACGGATATGGTTTCAGTTCAGGATACTATCTATCTGGTTTTATTCTGATTATTTTATTCAACCATCTGTGAACAACCAAGCTTTTTCTTTTTGGATTAGTTTATGAAAGATCATCTAGTATCCCTTGAGCAACTTTCAAACAAGTATGGCCTGCCCTAATTCTCATTTGTTTAGATATTTTCAAATTAGACATTTTTTTGAATGCTATATTACCTAATTTTCCCCTGGAATATCAGTCAGATATGATGCTCTTTTTTGTTGGAATCTTTCCTAGAAGGGTTTAATAGCAATTATATATGATGTTATTAAAATTGCCACCAGTCTCAACTGATTAAAAGGGCGTGGGAACAGGAGCTCCAACAATCTTTACCTGCGGAGATTCTCAACTAGCTAATAACCTCGTCACTGTGTGCTCGAAACTCCCTTATTTAATTTAAGGTCATACACAGGGTGCACATGTCCAAGGACAAGCTTACACATATTTCCCCTGATTTTAGTCCAATCTGGGATGGGTACAATTCACACGTGGCTTAATTGACCCCCGACATTTTGGTCTTGTCCAGTTCTGGAAAGATCTCTTTGGTTCTTTTTCAGTAGTTCTTGAAACCAATCTACAGCCAAACCCCTTAACTGCTCTTTTTGGAGTAGATGTAAGTCATTGTCCAGCTTCTGCTCACCAGATTATAGTGTTCACTGCCCTCTAATGGCTAGGAGAGCAATTCTTTTTAGATGGAAGGGCCCCCACTCCTCCTACCGTAGGTTTTCTCAAACCGTAGCTTGCCTGAATTAAGAAAAAAAAAGTGCCACATTTGATACTTCTATTAAATTTGAAGAAAGTTGGCACCTGTTCGTACAATATTTTCATATGATGCAAGTTCTAATGTTTTACTTTTGGAGTTCTTGTTCCGTCCTGATACCATCAAATTTCTCTTGTGAGTGAGGACCAGACTTCTAACATTTGATGAATGCTGTTCCCAGTGTCTTTCTTGGTTTTTTTAAAAATACTCATTTTTATGTATTAATACAGGGGTTTTGAGTAGAATGTAAATTCCTTTCTTCCACTTTAACTGTGTCTGGAGTGATGAACCACTATTCATTTGCATTGGTTGTTGTACATTATAACCTTGTCAATCATGAGTCCTTATCCACTCCGTGCTTTGTCGACTGAATGTTTCACATATTAAAATTCAATAAAAAGAATGAAAAAGAAACAAGGCAGATTTCCTTCCCGAGAACATCTCCAGCCTTGTGCACCATCTCAGCACAAGGAAACGGTGGACCACCAGATCCCTCAACCAGATCACCTTGCTCACCAACAGTTGCCATTCCATCACCAAGTGCCTGGCTTGTAGCCAACTCCTGTCTCAGCAGCCCCTCCCCCACCCAACCTCCCCCATATTCCACCCGCGCGGGCTGACCTGGAACCTCTGTGCGACAAACTTGTCTGTGGGAGAGCCACTGGGCATGGCGGATTCTGGCCTGCAAAAGGTAGATGGAGGGTGAGAAGGGTATAGAACAGGGAGCATCTGAGCCCGCAACCCAATCCCTCCACATTGGAGCCCCTTGCCACCACCCCTTTCACCCTCCCCAAATTCCAGACCTCCCTCCCCCAATTCCCCATCCTAACCCAGTAGTTTTCAAAAGTTTTCTTTCCACTCACGTACCACCTTAATCCCTATGCTATCAGTGCTCTGTGATTAGTAAGGGATTGCTTAAGGTGGTATGTGGGTGGGGGAAAAAGTTTGAAAACCACTGTTTTAATCGTCCCTAACTGACTCGTTTCAGAACTCCAAAGGAAATGGGCCAATGACAAATTTTCTCAAGCCAAATATTTCAGTTTCCAAAGTGGTTGATATTGACCCCGGGAGGTGTGGGTGGTTGATGAGTCAGAAAATGCTGGGGGGTGGGGGCAATAACTTCAGAGGATTGAACTTTTGGGAGTCAAAAGAATTGTCGAGCCTGAGGTCCCCACCCCTGCTGGGGGCCCATCCCTTCCAGGCCCCTAGGCTTAAGCCTACTCAGCCTAATAGCTAATTTTCCAGTGGTCCCAGCTACACAACCCTGTCCCTTCCCTGAGCTCCCCAATAAAATCCTAGGATCCAAGACATCATCCCCTGGAACCAGGAAGTTAGAGTCGTTCACAGTGAGGGAGACCTCTCCTGCCCTCAGAGGCCCTTCCAGGACCATGTCAGATGACGGCCTAGTGCAGCACAGAGGGAGTAGGCTGTAGCTGTAGCTCACCAAGGGGCCTTGCGAGCTGGAATGGGAGTCACATTCCACTGATCCTGAAAAGCCTGGGGGCCGGGTGAGGCAGGGAGGTGTGACTCTTGTTAAGACAAATTCAACTTGGGTTGTTGTGGTTACATACGCTCTTTACTCAGAGGGGCCACACCTCAGCTGTTTAACTCTGCACCTAGACACAGAATCCAGTTATCAGTGGCTGCAGAGATACCAACCACTTCATCTTCCAAGGCTAGGAGACCCATGCAAGGCCAGTGAACACTCCCTTACACCAGCACCACCCCCAATAGAGTCACTGGAACCCCTTTCTCTGGGAGCCATTAGCTAAATCAGCCATCCTCAACCTTTTTTGCCTATGGCCCCCTTAGAACTCAGCTCAAGGGTTATACCCCCCCCTCCCCCTTCCAAGTGAAGCAGTCGTTTAGTTTGTTTGCTTCCATGAATCTCACCTACCAACTACATAGAAGACAAAAAATATTTACATTTAGACACAGCACGGTAACAGTTCCTTCTGGCTTACGTATCCATGCCGCCCAATTACACCCAGTTGACCTATTTTTGAACCATTTTGTGATTTCATTCCTTGACACCCTTTTAAATGTGCTGTGGCCCCCGTTGAGAATGGCTGGGCTCAACCATGGGTCAAAGCCATGTGTTGATGGAAGATACTAGGCTGGACCTACTTCAATGAGTCTCCAAAATTGGGCATTTGTTGATTCCTCCTTACACCGCCCCAGTCTGTACCACCCACCTGTCGATATGGAGGAGCAGATCCCCCTGGCAGTGTTTGATCTTGCTCTGCGCCTCCATGTTGATCATGTCAGAGGTGTCAGTCCTGTTGATGGCAGTGATCACATCTCCTGGTTGCAGTTCTGCCAACTCGGCTTTGCTTCCTGCGACCACCTACGGCAGACGATGCAGTTAGCGCAGGGAGATGGCAGGCAGGGACAGCCCCAGCCAGAAGAGCAATGGGCACCAGTGAGAACCCTGACAGGGGCAGATGAGACAGAGTGAAATCTGCAGGTGGCGGATTGGCTCTGGGAGGAGACCATCGCCGGCAGCTGAGCGGCATCAGAGTCTCCTGAGTCAGACTTGTCCACAGGAGAGACATCGAGGTCACTGAGGGAGGACACTCTCTCCCCCAGCAACAAAACCCTGCTCTGTGCTGAGGAGTGGGGAGAGCAATTAGCCCTCAAATGGGGAGAGCAGGCTTGCTCGTCTCTGTCTGGGTCTGCCTGGAGACCAAGCCATGGACAATTTCAGCAACATTAAGAAGACCCTTCCCACTCAGTGGCCTTGCAGGATTCCACATTTTCATTGCTCCTTCAGAACGTAATGTTCTTCCAGTGCCTGAAATCCAGGGGGCGCCTACCCCCATTCCCCCGGGCCCATGCCCCCATGCCCCCGGGCCCATGCCCCCGGGCCCATGCCCCCATGCCCCCGGGCCCATGCCCCCGGGCCCATGCCCCCGGCCCCATGCCCCCGGCCCCATGCCCCCGGCCCCATGCCCCCATGCCCCCGGGCCCATGCCCCCATGCCCATGCCCCCATGCCCCCGGGCCCATGCCCCCATGCCCCCGGGCCCATGCCCCCATGCCCCCGGGCCCATGCCCCCATGCCCCCGGGCCCATGCCCCCATGCCCCCGGGCCCATGCCCCCATGCCCCCGGGCCCATGCCCCCGGGCCCATGCCCCCATGCCCCCGGGCCCATGCCCCCATGCCCCCGGGCCCATGCCCCCATGCCCCCGGGCCCATGCCCCCATTCCCCCGGGCCCATGCCCCCATTCCCCCGGGCCCATGCCCCCATTCCCCCGGGCCCATGCCCCCATTCCCCCGGGCCCATGCCCCCATTCCCCCGGGCCCATGCCCCCATTCCCCCGGGCCCATGCCCCCATTCCCCCGGGCCCATGCCCCCATTCCCCCGGGCGCCTACCCCCATTCCCCCGGGCGCCTACCCCCATTCCCCCGGGCGCCTACCCCCATTCCCCCGGGCGCCTACCCCCATTCCCCCGGGCGCCTACCCCCATTCCCCCGGGCGCCTACCCCCATTCCCCCTGGCGCCTACCCCCATTCCCCCTGGCGCCTACCCCCATTCCCCCGGGCGCCTACCCCCATTCCCCCGGGCGCCTACCCCCATTCCCCCGGGCGCCTACCCCCATTCCCCCCGGGCGCCTACCCCCATTCCCCCGGGCGCCTACCCCCATTCCCCCGGGCGCCTACCCCCATTCCCCCGGGCGCCTACCCCCATTCCCCCGGGCGCCTACCCCCATTCCCCAGGGCGCCTACCCCCATTCCCCAGGGCGCCTACCCCCATTCCCCAGGGCGCCTACCCCCATTCCACCGGCCCACTCCCCCAAGGGGCCTACCCCCATTTCCTTCGGCCTATGCCATCAGGGGGCCTACCTCCATTCCCACTAGCCTACATTATCCTTGGCAAAACCTTCCTGTTTTCCCAGTCGGTGAGTATAAAGGCATGGAAATTAACCTATGCTGGGAGTACTGGCAAGGACCAGAATCATAAAGCAAAGCTGTGTACAGAACTTTGTCATAGACACATAACAACTACAGAATCTCTGGTGCTGTATGACAGTTTTACCATCGTATCCCCTGTAAACATGACTCAGCCCATGCGAGCCGTCTCAGATACAGCACCAACAGGAAATGTGCCACCTCAACACGGAGGCCTGACAGTTCATGCCCACATCAGTGGAAGATTCACCATCGAATCTCTTCAACAACATGCCTCTGGTGACAACGATGTGACACCCCTAGCCCATTACTTACTCTACACCCATAGCCAGGTACAATACAAATGCCATCTGCAAATTTGCCGATGGCACCAGCTATCAGCAGAATCACAGGTGGCAATGAGCAAGCGTATGGGAGGGAGATAGGTCAGCTCGTTGAATGGTGTCACAACAACAACCTTGCGTTTAATGTTAGTAAAACCAAGGAACTGATGGTAGACTTGGGGGGGGGGGGGTGGGAGGGGTGGAATCAGGAGGAAAACCAGTCCTCATGAAGGGGTCAACTGTGAAGGAGTCAAGTTCCTGGGTGTCAACATCTCGGAGGATCTGTTCTGGAGCCTCCTTGTTGATGCAATCACGAAGAAGGCTCGCCAACGGCTATACTTGCAAGGAGTTTGAAGAGATTCGGTAAGTCACCGAATTTCTACAGGTGTATCATGGAGAGCATTCTGACTGCTTGCATCACTGTCTGGTACGGAAGTCCCAATGCACAGGAGAGGAAAAGATTACAGAGGGTTGTTAACTCGGCCTGCGCCATCATGGGCTTAAGTCTTCACTCCATCGAGGACATCTACATGGGGCGGTGTCTTAAGAAAGCAACCTCACTCCTCAAGGACCCCCACCATCCAAGCCAGGCCCTCTTCACTCTGCTACTGTCTGGAAAAAGGTCCAGGGGCCTGAAGATGGACAAAAACAGCTCCTTCCCCTCCGCCATCAGATTTCTAAATGGACACCACCTCACTTTCTCTTCATTTTGCACTAATTTATTTACTTCCTCCCCCCCCCAAAGTAATTTATAGCAATCCTTTCACCATGACGCTGCTTCAAACAACAAATTTCATGTCGTGTTCATGACAATAAATTCTGCATTCTGACCATCTCTCACTAATTTGGATTTGCTTTGATTGCTACCTACTGCTGTACACACTTCCGGCCAATCAATTCCCCTTTATTGGTGAAGTTTTGACACCAGGTGAAGGGGGGGGCAGACAGGACTATTATTTCATCCCCCCCCCCCCAAAGTTCTCAGGGAAACCCACAGTAGGATGAAGCCTCAGACACTGCCGATTGCAGATTAAACATTATCTGGGGCTGCACAGTGACACCCACCCACCCCACCAAACCAGGGAGCTCCCACGTTCTCATCCTTGGATTCTCAAAATAGGTTGAAGTCAGTCACCTGGGACACACACTATCTGAAAGGTCGCGGGTGATCTTTGCAAATACTGATTGTAGGAAGAGCTCGAATCTGACGGTTAGCTACTTGTTTCCATGACTGCATCAACGTTGGATATTATCACCTTGTTACTGATGGAGAAACATGGGAGTTTGTACAGAGCCTTGAGGGCACAAGTTCCCTAGGGACTGGGCCTTGTGATCATCATAATTTTTCTAATTTCTTGTTCACGCAGCCATGTGTAAAAACAGAGGCTTCGAAGTACTGCCACATGTACACCAGGCACGCCTAAAAGCTGGCAGGTGAGATGATGCATGAGTTGTCTGGGACTGAACTCGCTGGAATTTAGAAGAATGGGAGGGTATCTTATAGAAACATACAAAACTAAGATTGAGGTAGGTAAGTTGCTTCCAATGGTGGGGGAGACCAGAACTAGGGGATATCGCCTCAAGATTCAAGGGAGTAGATTTAGGATGGAGATGAGGAGGAGCTGTTTTTCCCAGAGGGTGGTGGATCACTGCCCATTGAAGCAGTGGAGGTGACCTCAGTAAATGCAGTTAAGACAAGGTTGGATAGATTGTTTACATAAAGCTAAAAGTTTCATTATTGTCACATAATCTACATTTAGAATGTAACATACATGAAATTCTTCATCTTCTATCTACCGTAAGGCAAACAGAGAGTCACCATTTTGTCCAGCTCCCTTCACAGAAACCTGGAGGTCTCCCCTCCAAGTCCGGACCAGTCCTGAGCCTGCTTAGCTTCCGAGATCAGACTACCCCAGGCGTATTCAGGGTATTAGGTGCATAGTGGGGGAATTAAGGAATAGTAGGGAAAAGTCAGGTAGGTGGAGATGAGCTGATCATCCCACCATCTAAGATGCATCGTGGGGTGTAGGTTGGTTGGGGGTAAATTGGGTGGCATGGACTCGTGGGCTGAGATGGCCTGTTACTGTGCTATATGTCTAAATTTTTAAAAATTAAATTAAAAAAATATCAGCCGTGATCTCATTGAATGACAGAGCCAGCTCAGTGGGCCGAACGGCTGACTCCTGCTCCTGTTTCTTGTGTTCGTGTGAAAATGCAGAGGCTTTACTCTGTCATTGACACAGTCTCACCTCTCAGACTCTGTTCAGGAGTTCAGTGGGAATGAGGTGTCAAAAGTGTTATCTGGGACAGCTGGAGATGATAACACAGACCAAGAAGTTTGTTGCTAACACCAAGGCACCTCCAGGCCAGGCTGGACCAAATGAGAGAGGGAGAGCAAGCTGAGGGTGGGCAGTAAACTTCTTGCAACATCCATCCTGACAACCCATGGCTGTCCACTGGCGACATGACACGAGCTGAATGATGGCCTGTACAATATGTGCTGCAAGATTTCATTCAGCTTTGACTGGATTGGTTGTAACGTTCAGTCAGAGCTACCCCTCTCAACAAGTTCCAGGCTTTGCAGAATGTTAGAGATACAATTCAGAGCAGATTACTGTGTGTGGAAACAGTTCCTCCCCCCACTCCACAACAGAGGACACACACACACACACACACACACACACACACACAATCTCAAGGCCTTTCACTGAAGGGAATTGTTCCATTTCCCCCCCCCTCCCCCCGACTCCACCTCTTCATTAGAGCTCCCAAACCTTAGAGAGCTAGCCTTTGTCCCTCACTGCAGCACAGCTGCTGTGGTTGATGTGCACACATAGACAGGAGCTAAGATAGCAGCAATCAGGCACTTCAGCCTGGCCATACCATCCAATTCTGGGCCAGCCCCATTTGCCTGCATTTGGTCTGTATCCTTGCTGAGCCTTGGTATCCACACATCTGTGCAAATGCCTTCTGAACCTCTGCCCATTTCCTCCAGCAACTCATTCCACATGTGGCATGCCCTCCATGGTTAACCCTTGGGTCTCTTAACCCCTTGGATTCGATGTCCCCGTTTTCAGGGACCACCAGCAAGAACATGTACTCCATATCCTGGTTTTTAGGGACTCCCAACAAACACACATTTTCCAGGACTGGTTTTATACCCAAATACCAGCTGGCTCATTCGGAAGTGTACCTATGGACCTTGTCCAGAGTATACATTATGAAAGTTTGGATTCCAAAGGATTAAATGAACCTATGCCCTCTAGTTCTAGAATCATTTATCCTGGGGAAAAAGACTGAGCATTCATTATATTTACATCTCTCATAATTTCATAAACTTCTACAAGGTCACCTCTCAACCTCCTAAGCACCCAGCCCATCCAGCCTTGCCCTACAACTCGAGCCCAGTAGCATCCCAGTGAATCTTCCTTTTCCAATAAAATGACATCCTTCCTGTAACTGGCCAACCAGAACTGCACTTAGCCGTCAAAGTGTGGTCTCACCGATGAAATATACCCAAATCACATTGTCCCAACCAAACAAAACCAATACCTTCACCACCCCATCCACATTCACTGCAAATATCAGTGGCTTCCCACTCAAAGGCAACTCCAGAACCCCTGCTCACTCCCAAATTGGCCTCCTAGAATGCCTGTGACATGCACTGCAGTCAGGAGCTAGCCAATCTTCCTCGCCTTGATGTCCTGGGACAATTTCAAAAAGGAGCAAGGTTTCGAAGGTGCACTGGGAATTATTTTGGGCGTGGAGGTGGGACATTTTAGGCGGCATGGGCAAGTTGGGCCGAAGGGCCTGTTTCCATTCTGAATGTCTATTTATCCACCTGTCCTCCACCTGCTGTTTTGGTCTTTGTAAAGGATCTGCTGGGCTTTCTATCTCTTTTCCTGTTGCTGTAAACTGGACAGTCAGCTTTGCTGATGCACCTGACTCCTTTTACAATTCCACTTATAGACTTCTAGCCTCTGGTGCTGAGTGCGCCTCATCCTGCATATATTGGAAGGCCCCCCCCCGCCCCCCCTTTATAGGCACACGTTTGAACGCACCTCTCTGTGCTGCCCCCAGAAGGTGCATGCTGCGTGGCCATTCTCATCCAAGCTCCCGTCTTATTCACCATCTGGCTGAGCACGCCTACAGCCGTTTAGTGAAAGCATCAACTCTTTGACTTTGCCTGTTGGGACAATGCACAGGAATTTACCCAGGACAGGTTTCCAAGGCAACATTTGGCTTGCAGAGTGGGGCAGGCCCGGCTCCCACTGTAGCGGCAGTTTTGGTTAACCGAGTTTGTGTACAGGTTTCTTACTGCGAGGCGATCGCTTCTTTCCTGTCACTCTGCCATTTCCTCTCCTGTTGATGTAATGCCATTACTCTATGGGCTCCTCCTGTTCCTACCCGGGGCAACAGGTTTTCACTACCACCACCACTTCTGTGTACTGCACAGATTGGTGCGCCAACCTCTTCTCTGTCCTGCGCCCACCTTCCCAGCAGCAGCGACCCACTCTTTCACAGCAGAACTGCACTCTTCAGGAAACCACAGAATGATGCAGTCGCAAGGAAGTGATGGGGAAACAGGCAGAGCCACAAGCGGCTTGGACAAGCCTCACTGGGAGTACTGCGGCAGCTCTCAGCGCATGGGTAGGCAGCAGGAAGTGCGAGGGGCAGAGAGGCTGCAGTGAAAGGAAGAGCTGCCATCACTGGAGTAACAGCAAGGTTCCCCGAATGGGTCATTTGGGACAGTCGCTGGTCTCCAGCACAGAGTGGAAGTAGGTTCTCTTACACGTTCATAAAACATCGAACTCTACAGCATAGTACAGGCCCTTCAGCCCTCAATAAAGTGCTAACCTACCAAAAAAAGTATACTCTGCTTTACAAAACTAGAACGTTCCTATGAAACCTTTCGTAAGCCAAAATGGCATAAAGTGAAGACCCATTCACTACTATTGAAGGCTATTTTCATAAAAGCAAAAACCCTTTCATAAAAGCGAACATGGCTTTCTTTGTAAAAGTGAATTTCGGAATTTGAATATTCGTAAAGTGGGGTTTACCTGTATCTAAAACCCTTCCTACCTCCATGTCCCTAAGTGTCTCTTAAAAGCCCCTAATGTTTCAACCTCCCACTACCATTCCAGGCAAACACAACTCTATTAAAAAAAATTACTTCTGATGTCTCCCCTAAACTTTACTCCCTTCACTTTGTACAGATGTCCTCTGGTGTTTGCTGATCCTGCCCTGGGAAAAAGGCTCTGGCTGTCTACCTTATCTCAGCCTCTCAGAATCTTGTCACCTCTTATCCTCCTCCTCCTCCTCTCCAAAAAGTCCCAGCTCTGTTAACGTTGCCTCAAGACCTTTTCCAATCCAGGCAACATCCTGGTAAATCTCCTCTGCGCCCTCTCCATAGTTCCTGTAATGAGGTGACAAGAATGGAGTGTGGTCTCACCAGAGATCTGGAGAGTTGCGACAAACTCTTGACGTGAACTCAATCCCCTGACTAATGAAGCCAAGCATCCCACAGGACTTCTTAACTATCCTATCAACCTGTGTAGCGACTTTGAGAGATTTGGGCCCCAAGGTCCTTCTGTTCCTCCACACTGTATTCAACCATTAACCCCGTAGTCAGCCTTCAGGTCTGACCTTCCAGAATGCATCATCGCACACTTATCCGGATTGTTCATCTGCCACTTTTCTGACCAACTCTGCATCCTGCCTATATCATCTTGTAACGTTCAATAACCTTCAACACTATCCACAACTCCTCCAATCTTCAGATCATCTGCAAACTTAATGACCCATTAAAAATGACCAAGAGCTGAGGTCCCAGGACAGATCCCTGTGGAACTTTACTAGTCACTGACCTCCAGGCAGAATACTTTCCATCCACTACGACTCTGCTTTCGACAGGAAGGCCAATTCTGAATCCACACAGCCAAGGTTCCATGGATCCCTGCCTCACGACAGCACTCAGTGAGAAGGATGCCAGGAAGGTTTCCCTGAACACAGGACATTGAGACACGTCCCTTACAAAGATGGAGGGTGGGGAGAAGCAACAGCCAAACGTGGGTGGGTTGTGAGGCACCTGGGGACTGTCCCCCAGTCCTGGCCACTGAGTCACCACCTGAACCAGCAACAGGAGGCCACTCTGACTGAGAGCATTCCCAGATTCTAATCATATTCACCCCCTTGTTTAAATCCACACCACAGCCCCACGACCAAGAAAACCAAAGGCTCTCACATCAACAATAGACAGCCCAACATGTAAGCGTTGCCTTCTCCTGACCTCCATCACAACCACTGCAGGACCCAGGGATGTGTGCAATGGCCGACCCCAGTCCCCCAGGGATCCAGAGAAAACAGGAATGCCTCCTCCAGGGACTGGAGTTCCAGGCACCGAGACACTGAGAAACCCTCATCTCAGGGCAGCTCAATGAGAACCCACCCCCAGGACGGGCTCAGACCCCAGAACCTGGGCAGCGAACCCGCCCCCCCTCCCCTCCCCTCCCCACCCCACCCCACCCCGTGTCCGGACCCACGGGAGAGCCAAGCCCTTCCTCATTGGGAACCTCCTCACCACCCACCTATTGGGAGGGGGCGATGCCGGAACACCCAGCCTCTGGTGGTCGGAGCAGTGATTCTCGCTGGGACCCACAGGGACCCAACCGGCCCGGACAATCCCGCAGGGAGGCGGGTCCGGGGACGAAGCTGGGCGGGTTGTCACCGGGGACCGGAGTGGGGAGCGGGGTCCAGGGACCGCAGACCAGACGGAACGGGGCCGGAGTTGAAGGAACTGGGTACCGGACGGGCCGGGACCGGGGTCCGGGGACGAGAGTTGGAGACCGCTCACCTTGGACACAGCGATGGGTTTGCAGAAGTCGCGGCCGCCACTAATGCGGAATCCCCAGGGTCCTGGCGCCGGCAGTTGGACGGAGCGTGACATTTTCCCGCGGCTCCTGAACCAGAAGCCCGCAGCGCCCCTTTTAAATGACCCCGCCCCGGCCCTGGAACAGGTCCCGCCCTTCTGCCAAACAACCTGATCCACCTCACTGTCAGCGAGCAGAGCTGAGGGAGCGCCTCAGTCAGCGAGCAGAGCGGAGGGAGCGCCTCACAGTCAGCGAGCAGAGCGGAGGGAGCGCCTCACAGTCAGCGAGCAGAGCGGAGGGAGCGCCTCACTGTCAGCGAGCAGAGCTGAGGGAGCACCTCACTGTCAGCGAGCAGAGCTGAGGGAGCACCTCACTGTCAGCAAGTAGAGCTGATGGAGCACCTCACTGTCAGGGATCAGGACTGAGGGAGCTCCTCACTGTCAGGGATCAGGACTGAGGGAGCTCCTCACTGTCAGGAAACAGGATTGAGGGAGCACCTCACTGTCAGGGAGTAGGACTGTGGGTGCTCCTCACTGTCATGGAGCAGGACTGAGGGAGCCACTCACTGTCAGGGAGCAGGACTGAGGGAGCCCCTCACTGTCAGGGCACTATTTGACCTGCTGAGTTTCTCCAGCTTTGTGTTTCTACTTCAGCTCTGGTGTCTGAAATGACCAAAATCTGGGGACAAGCCACAGGTCGGAGATGGCCAACGTCGAACTACGAAGGGACACAGGAAGGGAAAGGTCCAGTGTGCAGAGGAAGCCAAGATCTGATCCAGAAAGAGCTGTGGGAAGGGTTGTCCATTCCTCAGAGTATTTGGGGGAGACATCAGAGGTAGGGTTTCTTTACACATAGAGTCGTGGGAGCCTGCAATGCCTTGCCAGGGTGGTGGTGGAGGCTCAAACTTTGGGGGCATTTAAGTAGTAAAACAGAATTCGGTAGACACCGTGTTTGAAATAAACACAAAATGCTGGAGAAGCGTAGGATTTTGGGGGGTGGGGGATTTAAGAGACTTAGGCACATGGATGAAAGAAGAAGGGTTGTGAGGTCAGGACTTTTTTACTGTCAGGAATATATAGGTCGACATAACATCGAGGGCTGAAGGGTCTGAATGATGCTGTAGTGTTCTAATTAAATTAAAAATTTTATATTTAGACATACCACACAGGAACTGGCCCTGTCAGCTCATGAGGCTGTGCTGCCCAAAAACAACCAAATGATCTACACCCTCGGTAGGTTTTTGAAGAGTGGGAGGAAACCAGAGCACATGGGGAAACCCACGCACACACAGGGAGGATGTACAAACTCCTTACAGACAGTGTGGGATTCAAACCCCAGTCATTGGCACTGTTGCACTGTTGTGCTAACCGGGCTGCCCTATGTTCTGTTCAGGGATGCACTGTGGAACTCTGCATTGGTTGATCCTTGCTGGGTTTGGGTGGGGGGGAGGGGTGTCTGTGTGCAATCTCGACACCCCTTCTGCGAATAAGTTGCTGCAAGAACAGATCTCGTGGTCAGGTCCACAGTGGGAGGCTGCAACCTGAAACGCTGATTGACTATTTCCCTCCACGGGTGTTGCCCGACCTGCTGAGTCCCAACTTCAGGATAAAAGGGCGACAATTTAAAATGGAGATGTGGAAAAACTCCTTCAGCCAGAGGGTCATGAGTCTGTGAAACTTGTTGCCACGGGCAGCTGGGGAAGTGAGGTCATTGGGTACAAGTAAGGCAGAGATCGACAGATATTTGATTAGTCAGGGCATCAAGGGTTATGGCGAGAAGACCGGGGAGTGGGGCTGAGTGGATGGATTTGCTCATGATTAGAATGGTGGAGCAGACTCAACTCGATGGGCTGATTGGCCTACTTCAGCTCCCCTATCTTGTGATCTGCTTCTCTTTCTTCACTCAAGATTCCAGTGCCTGCAGATTTGAGCTTCTCCACAGTGGGAGGTGCGAATGGCCAATGTCCGTTCTCTTTGGTCCATTGCCAAACTCATTCCATTCCTCTCTCCATTCCCTTCACCCTGCTTGAAAGTACCTGATCATCCCCATGTTCCCCCTGCCCCTGCCACAGATCCCTAAGTTCAAATCCCACCAGTTATTTGGGAAACCTGACACATTTCGTCAAGCTGAGCTGGTGTCCCAGCACCTTGAAGTAAGACTTGGGTGGAACCTGATCGCAGCCACTCTCCGTGAGGGAGGCAGGTGAATGTTGTCCTACCGGTTCCACTGACGTACTGAGAACAAGGCCAGCCTCACCCAGTACACCAGCCTGAGGAAACTCCCAAAGTCAGGCAGCGACCACGGGGAGAGAAGTAGGGAAGGTCAGGCGTAACCAAACTGAGGAATTCCTAGAATTGTTGAAGTCTGTGTTGGGATATGGGCTGTTGCTCAGCTTCGTTACTGCAGTAAAGGGAGTGGAGAGGATCAAAGAGGCATATGACCACAAATGTGGGCATTACAGGGCTAAAGGAACTTGGCCCCCAGTCAAGGCGATTGGTGAGAATACGTGGACAATATGGGTCAAGTCTCCCCTTTTTCATAAAATGAGGGAAACAAGTTGTACAGGGTAATAGCATGAGGGGAATGGTGCTTGGACTGCATTCTACGGGGAGCTACCATAGATCAAGGGGCCAAATGGCCTCCTGCAGAATTTTTTGTCACAGCCCATTGTGGAGGACAGGTCTTTGGGTGTATTTAGATTGACAGGTTCTTGATTACCCGGGGGCATCGAAGGTTATGGGGCAGCACGGTTGGCGTAGTGGTTAGTGCAAAGCCTTTACAGCGCCAGCAATCGGGACCGGATCGGGGTTTGAATCCCACACTGTCTGTAAGAAGTTTTCCTCGTGTTTGTGTGGATTTTCCCAAGGGGGCTCTGGTTTCCTCCCACCCTTTAAAAACGTACCAGGGTGTAGGCTAATGGGGTGTAAATTGGCCTGTACAGCACTGTACTGTGTCTAAATTAAAAAAAAAAGGCCAGGCAGTGGGGCTGAATGGGGTAATGGATCAGCTTATAGAAACATAGAAGATAGGAGCAGGAGTAGGTCATTCGGCCCTTTGAGCCTGCTCCGCCATTCAATGAGATCATGGCTGATCTTAAAGTTCAGTACCTCGTCCCTGCCTTCTCTCCGTAGCCCCTAATTCCCTTATACTGAAGAAATATATCTAAATCCCTCTTAAATATATTCAATGAACCTGCCTCTACTGCTCTCTGTGGCAATGAATTCCACAGATTCACCACCCTCTGGGTAAAGAAATTCCTCCTCATCGCAGTTCTAAATGGTTTGCCTATTATCCTCAAACCATGGCTCTGGGTTCTGGACTCCCCCACCATTGGAAACATCCCTTCCACATCCATTCTGTCCAGTCCTGCCAGAATTTTATATGTCCATGAGATCCCCTCTCAATCTTCTAAACTCCAGCGAGTACAATCCCAAATTGCACAATCTTTCCTCATAAGTTATTCCTGCCATTCCAGGTATCAGCCTGGTGAATCGCCTCTGCACTCCCTCCATTGCAAGAACATCCTTCTTCAGATAAGATGACCAAAACTGTACACGATACTCCAGGTGTGGTCTCACCAAGGCTCTGTACAGCTGCAGTAAGGTATCCTTATTCCTAGACTCAAACCCTCTTGATATGAAGGCCAACATACCATTTGCCTTTTTAACCGCCTGCTGTACCTGCATGCTCACCTTCAGTGACTGGTGCACAAGAACCCCTAGGTCTCTCTGCACTTCCTCATCTCCCAATCTATTGCCATTCAAATAGAGGGACAGACTTGATGGGCTGAATAGCCTATATGTGTTTTGGTGCCAGGAGATCCTGATCAGACCCCCTCGGTAATCTGGAATGTACACCAAGCTCCAAGAGTACAGGCAGAATGCGCATTCCAGAACTTGCATGTTTCCTTGTGTGGATGGTTCACTGGGAAATAGGAGGGAAAATATCTATCTGCTAGAGGAGTTCAGAGTCGAGCAGCGTCAGTGGGAGAAAAAGAATGAGATTTCAGACTGGAGCCCTTCATCAGGACCTGCAGCAGATTACAGTGTCCTCTGGCCTGTAACATCGGAAAATTGGTTCAATTACTGTGGAATATATTCAAAAAGGGACATGAAAGTGTGTTTGGGAATTACCGGGTGTGATAGTGCAGCACTGCCCAAGTCTCGAGTTGCCGGATTATCGGCTAAAGGCGAACGGGATGACCACAGTCTGTCCAGGTCAGTAGCAGAACATCGAGCACCGTCACGCTGAGCACTGGCGCACCTCAGGCCCACTGACCCATGACTGTATCGCCGGATCCAGCTCCAACAACGTCATCAGTTTTGCAGATGGCTCGACAGTCGCTGGCCTCATCAGCAACAACGCTACAGAGAAGAGGTGGAAAATCTTGTGATGTGGTGCGAGGGGAACAACCTGAGTCTCAATGTGGAAAAGATGAAGGAGATGATCGTGACTTCAGGGGGACCAGGAACGACCACCCTCCACTACACATCAACAAGTGGAAAGAGTGGAGAGCACCAAGTTCCTTGGAGTTCACTTAACTAGTGACCTATCATGGACACACAGCATCTCCTCAGTGTCTGAACTTTCTGAGAAGACTGAAGCAGGCAAGGCTACCAGCTACCATTATGTCAGCTTTACTGATGATCAACACAGGCACACCTCAAGGATGCGTGCTTAGCCCACTATCAAGAGAGTCATGGCTGACTGTATCACAGTGTGGGTACGGTTGCTGCAGAGAAATGTATCAATCCACAGGTCCATAATAGTGGATCACTGGAGTCTCCCTTTCTCCCTCCCACCCCCACCCCCCATTGACGTGATGTAGTGTGATCATTGCCTGAAGAGGCTGCGCAAAATCATTGAGGACTCTTTCCACTCCATACACAGCATCTTTCAGCTGCTCCTGTTGGGAAAGAGATACAGGAGGATCAGAGCCAGCACCACCAGGATAAGGAACAGCTTCTTCCCACAGGCAGTGAGAATGACCAAAGGAACTGCACCCACTCACCATCCCGGGCTCTCATAGTCATTATTTATTTATTTATTTGTATAGAAAAATAGGTGCAGGGGTCAGTCATTTGGCCCTTCAAGCCTACACCACCATTTAATATGATCATGGCTGATCAGTACCTGGTTCCTGCCTTCTCCCCATACCCCTTGATCCTCAGCCACAAGGACCAAATCTTGAATATTGACAAGGAACCGGCCTCAACTACTTCCTGTGGCAAAGAATTCCACAGATCTACCTACCACCCTCTGAGAGAAGAAATTTTTTCTCATCTCAGTCCTAAATAAACTTTCCCCTTATCCTTAAACCCCTGGTTCTGGTTTTTCCCAGCGTTGGAAACAACCTACCTGCATCTAGTCTGTCTAATCCCTTAAGAATTTTATATGTTTCTATAAGATCCCCCCTCAATCTTCTAAATTCCAGAGAATACAAGCCTAGTCTATCCAACCTTTCTTCATAAGCAAGTCCTTCCATCCCTGGTATCAGTCTAGTGAATCTTCTCTGCACCCCCTCCATGGCGAGGATGTCCTTCTTCAGATAAGGAGACCAAAACTGCATGGAGTACTCCAGGTGTGGTCTCACCAAGGCCCTGTACAGCTGTATCAGGATCTCTGTACTAAAATCCTCTCGCTATGAACGCCAACATACCATTCGCCCTCTTCATCGCCTACTGCACCTGCACACCCACTTTCAATGACTGATGCACAGCAACACCCAAGTCTCTCTGCATCTCCCCTTTTCCTAAACAGATACCATTTAGATAATAATCCTCTTTCCTGTTCTTACCTCCAAAGTGGATAATCTCACATTTATCCACATTATACTGCATCTGCCACGTCTTGGCCCACTCGCCCAACTTGTCCAAATCATTCTGCACTCTCCTAGCATCCTCAACACAGCCAACCCCGCTACCCAACTTTGTACCGTCTGCAAATCTATTCCCACATCTAAGTCGTTGATATATATTGTAAACAACTGTGGCCCCAGCATGGAGCCCTGTGGTACCCCACTAGTCACTGGTTGCCATTTGGAAAAGAACCCATTTATACCTACTCTTTGCTTCCTGTCCATCAACCAATTCTCTATCCACTTTAATACCATACCTCCTATACCATGCTTTTTAAGTTTGTACGCTAGTCTTCTGTGCGGAACCTTATCAAATGCCTTACTAAAATCCAGATATACCACATCCACTTGCTTGTGTATGTGTGTTATGTCTGGTTGTGTGTCTGCGTGTTTAGCACTGATGACTGGAGAACGCTGTTTTGTCGGGTTGTACTTGTACAATCAGGTGACAATAAACTTGACTTGAACCAGAGCAGAAAACAATTCCTTCACTGGGCCAGCTGTTATGATCTGGACCTGCTGTCAGTCAAGTGTGGAGGAAAGTTTCAATGTCTCTTCCTCACTGATGATCAATAGAGGCACACCTCAAGGATGTGTGCTCAGCCCACTGCTCTATTCACTCTACACCCATGACATGACATGTACAAATCACATGCTGGTGACACCACGGTTGTCGGCAGAACCACAGATGGCAATGAGGAAGTGTACAGGAGGGTGATAGATCAGCTCATTTGAGTGGTCTCACACCAATAACTTTGCACTCAACTTTAGCAAAACAAAGAAGATGATTGTGGGTGTCAGGAGGAAGTCAGGGCAACATGACTCAGTCCTCATTGAGGGGTCATCAATGGAGAGGGTCAAGAACTTCAAATTCCTGGGCGCCAATATCTATGAGGATCTGTCCTGGAGTGTTCATGTTGATGCAATCATGAAGAAGGCTCGCCAGCGACTATACTTTGTGAGGCGTCTGAGGAGGTTTGTTATATCACCAAACACTCTTGTAAACTTCTAAAGGTGGACCATGGAGAGCATTCTGACTGGTTGCATCACTGCCTGGTATGGAGGTGCCAACTCTCAGGACAAGAATAAACTCCAGAGGGTTGTTAACTTGGCCTGTGACATCACAGGCACCAGACTTCACTCCATCGAGGACATCTACATGAGGCGGAGTCTTAAAAACGAAGCCTCTATCCTCAAGGACCCTCACCACCCAAGCCATGCCCTCTTCACTCTACTACCATCGGGGAAAAGGTACAGGAGCCTGAAGATGAGCACCCAGCGGCACAAGGACAGCTTCTTCCCCTCTGCCATCAGATTCCTGAATGATCAATGAACCAAAGACATGGCCTCACTTTGACTTTTTCTTTACTATCAAAGTGAAGCAGAATTGTGAAAGCATGGAGGGGGAGAAAATGTAGAGCTCTTTCCAAGATCCAGCACAGTAAGAGGTGGGCTGAATGGACTCAGTGTGCTGTGGACGAATATAAGAAATATTGAGAACTAAGCTGGTGTGTGGGGTGTGCTGAAGATGGATTGGGCTAGTGGGGGGTGTGTACTGAGGGTGGGACCGTGACCTGTGCAGTAGAGCAAGGATGTGATGTGCTCCTCTGAGAGGAATGGATGGAAAATGCTCACAACACCAGACTCCCCAGTTCAATCCTGACCTCCGCTGCTGTCTGCATGGAGTTTCACATTCTCCCTGTGACCGCGGAGGTTTCCCCTGAATTCCACATCTTAAAGACATTGCAAGTTACTCCTGGTGCATAATGAGGGGTAGAATCTGGGGGGAGATGAGTGAAATGTGGGGGAATAAAATAGACTGGGTGTTTGATGACCAGCATGAACTTGATGGCCAAAAGGGCCAGTTTCTGTATTGGGTATTCAATGACCCTTCGCTGCATCTGCTCAATTATTGTCACGTCTCTGTGGGATCTTGCTGGTGGAGAAATGACTGTCACTCCTCGTAATAGAAGAGTGACTGCACTCAGGCACGTACATTGGTGCAAAGTGTTTCAGGAAGCTCTGAGGCACTGGTAGGGTCTCCTCCCTCCTTCATCCCATCAGCTCCCTAAACCTCACGTTCCCTCCCTCCCTCTTCTCAAGCTCTCCTCCTTCCTCCCTCCCTCCCACCTCTCTCTAAACTTCCTTATCTCCCTCCTCCCTCTCCCTCCTTCTCTCCCCCTCCTTCCTTCTATCTCCCTCCCCACCCCCTCCCCTAACCTGCTCCTCTTCCTCCTCCTTCCCCTCCCTCCGCCATTCCTCCCTCCCTCCTTTCCCAACCTCCCTCCTTCCCTCCCTCCTTCAGCAATGCTGTGGCAGAAGGACGGAAATCTCCCCAGCCAAGGGGAACAGTGAGGTATGGCTAAAAGCGGTGAGACACGCAATCTGCCTTCACAGAAAGTTAGAAGTCTCTCAACCATTGGTACCAGCATGCCACAGTCTGACACAACATCCTTGCCCAGCACAGCACTTCCTGCTGCCCCACTGGTGCCCTGACTGTGTAGATGGAAGCAATGAATTTCACTGCAGAATCCTCGACACACTCTCAATCTCAGGGCTATGGCCTCAGTGGGAACAATGTTGCTGAGTAGATGCTGGAAGATGAGATCCAGCAGCCATGCAGTTCCAAATGATCTTGTTCATGGAGGAGGCAGGGGAGCATGTTCCTGTGTGTGACTGTCCTGGTTAACAGCCAGGGATTGGGAGGAGGTTAGGTTACAGGAGGGAGGAGGTTGGGAAATGAGGGAGGGAAGAATGGAGGTCCACTGGGATCTCTGAAAAGAATGGAACTCCTTGTCCAGAAAAAACACACAGAGATGCTGGAGGAACTCAGCCCGTCTCGCAGTGTCCACAGGAGGTGAAGATATATTACCGACATTTCCGGCCTGAGCCATTCTTCCACAGAGATGCTGGAGGAACTCGGCCGGTTTCGCAGCGTCCACAAGAGGTGAAGATATATTACCGACATTCCAGTCCTGAGCCCTTCTTCCACAGAGATGCTGGAGGAACTCAGCCTCTCTCGCAGTGTCCACAAGAGGTGAAGATATATTTCCAATGTTTCAGGCTTGAGTCCTTCTTCCACAGAGAATCCAGAGGAACTCAGCCGGTCTCGCAGAATCCACAGGTTAAGATAGATCACTGACGTTTCGGGCCTGAGGCCTTCTTCCACAGAGTGGCTGGAAGAACTCAGCCGGTCTCGCAGCGTCCACAGGAGGTGAAGCTATATTTCCGACGTTTCGGGCCTGAGTCCTTCTTCCACAGAGATGCTGGATAAACTCAGCCGGTCTCGCAGCGTCCACAGGTTAAGATAGATCACTGATGTTTCGGGCCTGAGCCCTTCTTCCACACAGATGCTGGAGGTATTTAGCCGGTCTCACAGCGTCACAGTAGGTGAAGATACATTTAGGGCATGAGCCCTCCTTCAGGGTATGAGCAAAAAAGCAGACAGGTGTCTGAATTAAAGATAGAGAGAGAGAGTGAGTGAGTGAGTGAGTGAGAGAGAGAGAGAGAGAGAGAGAGAGAGAAATGTGGGGAGGGGGGCGGGCGGGGCGAAGAATGGGAGGATGGGAGGGGGAGGAATCCAGACCATCAAGGAAAAGGTATGATGAGGAAAGGTGAGAATTGATTTTGGCTCTGTGAAAGGAGACAAGGGAAAAGGAGGGAGAGAGGTAATTAGAGGATGAGATGGGGGCGGGGGTGGTATCAGAAACCAGAGAAGTTGATTTTAATGCTATCCAGTTGGAGGGTGCCCAGACGGAAAATTGCAGAGCAGAACGGATGTCAGTATTCGATCGTGGAGTGAGGAGGTGGGAATCCCCGCATGGTTGGGGGTGGGGGGGGGGGATGGGTGCCGGGGCCTGGGATACTCAGGCCTGCAGCACCAGCACACCTTCTGAGCTACATGGAGAAGCAACCTCAACTCAACAATCCTGCCAACTGCATCAGCGGTTCTGTGTGGGGAGAATGGAGTCACTCACCACTCACCCATTTATCTCCTGGGTTCAGTCCTGGGCCCCTCACTTCAGGAAGGGCTTTGGAGAGGGCGGAAGGCTGAGTGGCTCACACAAGAGGACGAAAACGCACCAAAATGCTGGAGGAACTCAGCCAGTCTTCCAGCATCTGTAGGAGACAAAGATCTATCGCTGACGTTTCGGGCCTGAGCCCTTCAAGGACTAAGCTAGCAATCTCAGACAGCGCTGGCTGGGGGTGGAATCCAGACCAACAAAGGATGTTAATAGGATATGACAAGGGGAGAGGTGAAAATTGATTAGGTGTGTTGGAAAAGAGACAGGGAAATGGGAGAGAGACAGAGCTGGGGGAAGACGATAGAGGGGATGGGGAGTTTAATGAAATCCAGAGAAATCGATATTAATGCCGTCCAGTTGGAGGGTGCCCGGTTGGAAGATGAGGTGCTTCGAGGAACTTCAGATCATGGAAAGTTGGGGATTTGTCCTCAGTGCCTTTTCCTCTGTGTGGACTCCTTCATCAATCGCAGGTGAAGAGCGTGTTTCAGTTAAGTTCCAAGGATCCCAGTGATTCTCGGGTTCCAGCACTTCTCCCACGGATCTCCTGCACCGGCAGCAGACCGAGCAAAGGCGATTGTGTAGTCACTGTGCTATCATCCTTGTCCGAGTGTCTCGTCAGCCGAGAACCAAGCGGTCATCTTCCTCCACTCGTACCTTATATACTCATGGAAAAGGCGAGTTTTGTAGACCATTTTTATTTTTTTATTTTTCACACCATAAATCACATTAGCCATGATATACACTATTTCTTTTTCACACATATACAGTGACTTTTTCTTCCCCCCCTTTCCTCCCAAACCACCCCCCCACCCCCCCCCCCTCTCATCCATTTTAGGTATACAATCTAGGTTGCATTAAGCCAGTCAGACAATGTTGTCATTCAACAAAATTACACCAGAAATTCTACTGAGTCCATTCTTTTCTTTCCTTCTCCTTCCATCAACTTAGGTAATGTTTGTCCCCGGTAGGTTTTCGCTATTGTATTTAATGTAAGGCTCCTATACTTGTTCGAATATTTCAATATTATTTCTTAACCAATATGTTATTTTTTCTAATGGAATACATTTATTCATTTAAATTTGGTAGTTTCTTCCTTTTAATTTGGTTATGTATTCCATTAATATTTAAAGACATATAGTTCAGCGTAGCCCTTTTATATTTTGTTTATCTTCTCTTTCCGTTTTTCCATCATTACCTTTCCTCCTTTTCCATTTCTGTTTTCTTATTTTCAACTCTTTATAAGACAACATTCCTACAACATCCAACATTTTCCTTATTCTCCTATTTCTATCTTATTTATCCCCAATCTCCCCTTCACCTCCTGAGTTGTCCTTTATCCCTTGTCGGACAACCACATCTCCCCTCTCCATTTGGATTTGCGAATCCACTCGCAAGCGTCAACTGATTTTGCAGTGACCGCTATTTCCCCCCACCCCGCCTCCCCCAGAAAAGATTTCACTTTTCATATGTCACAAAGGTCACTCTTTTAATTCCCTCCTTATTCTCTCTATTCCATTACCTTCCCTTATTAATTCTTGTCTATACTATCTATATTTTCCTCTAAGTACAGATACATTCATGTATGCTCATTGTCTCTATTCACTCTTATACCTCTTTACCCGCATACATATCAATCGTGATCATTTTTACTCTCATTACCCGTCTTCATCCCTCAGTCTATTTTTGTCTTTACCCACATACATATCAATCGTGATCATTTTAACTCTCATTACCCGTCTTCCTCCCTCAGTCTATTTTTGTAATTGTTCTGCAAATTTTCGTGCTTCTTCTGGATCCGAGAATAGTCTGTTTTGTTGTCCTGGAATAAATATTTTCAATACCGCTGGATGCTTTAGTATAAATTTATACCCTTTCTTCCATAAAATCGCCTTTGCTGTATTGAACTCTTTTCTCTTCTTTAGGAGTTCAAAACTTATATCTGGATAAATGAAGATTTTTTGCCCTTTATACTCCAGTGGTTTGTTGCCCTCTCTTACTTTTTCCATTGTCTTCTCCAGTACCTTTTCTCTTGTAGTATATCTTAGGAATTTTACTACAATAGATCTTGGTTTTTGTTGTGGTTGTGGTTTAGAGGCCAATACTCTATGTGCCCTTTCTATTTCCAATTCTTGCTGTAGTTCTGGACATCCTAGGGTCTTAGGGATCCACTCTTTTATAAACTCCCTCATATTCTTGCCTTCTTCATCTTCCTTAAGGCCCACTATCTTTATGTTATTTCTTCTGTTATAATTTTCCATTGTATCTATTTTTTGAGCTAGTAGTTCTTGTGTCTCTTTAGTTTTTTTATTAGATTTCTCCAATTTCTTTTTTAAGTCTTCTACCTCCATTTCTGCTGCTACTGCCCGCTCTTCCATCTTGTCCATTTTTTTTCCCATTTCTGTTAAGGTCATCTCCATTTTATTTATTTTCTCTTCTGTGTTGTTTATTCTTTTTCTTAAATCCTTAAATTCCTGTGTTTGCCATTCTTTAAATGACTCCATGTATCCTTTAATAAGAGCAAGTATATCCTTTACCTTGCCTTTCTTTTCTTCTTCTATTTCACCATACTCTTCCTCTTCTTCTTCCTCTGGGTTGACCCTCTGTTGTTTCTTTGTTGACCTTTCCTCCTCTTCTTTCTTGTTTCTATTGTCTTCTGTGGTCTCTTCTTGCTGCAGGTGTTCTGCAGCTGTCGTTGCCGGCTGTGGAGATCGACTCCCCAGCTGGTCCCCCCTCCCGTCGGTGTGTTTTTTTTCATTCGCATCGCGCATGCGCGAAGTATCGCGCATGCGCGGTTGCGCACTTTTACTCGGCTCTGCGAGCCATTTTTGTAGTCCATTATTTACCGACCTGAGGGAGCGGGTTTCTCTCTCCGCAGCGGGCCTCTTCGGACAGGTAAGGCCTTCACCTTTTTCCTCCTTTGTCTTCTCTTCCTCTCTTCTTACCGTTGCTTTCGATTTTTCTTTTTTTGTCGCCATCTTCTTTCCACCTTTATACTCACTTTTCTGTAACTTTTATTTCTGTGCCTTTGTGTTTTCTCTTGTTTTTCCCGACTTTTCTGGAGAGGGCTGGAGTTCACCGTCCGGCCACTACTCCATCACGTGACTCCTCGTAGACCATTTTTCAACATTAAATTTATGGGGTCAACTATTACATAGATACTACTTTTGATCACAGTAAGTACCTGTGTTGTTCAAGGAGTCGGGAGCTCTGATAGGTGGGTGGCCCGGACCCATTGGAAAGTCTGAGGTCGAGACATTGGGAGCTCCAATGGGCAGGCAGCTGAGGCCGAGGCGAGAGTCCGTGATCGAGGCTTTGGGAACTCCGATGCGTGGGCGGCTAGGGCCAAGAATGGGGAGGGGATTCGACTTTTACACAGGTACATATGACATGTGATTTTCTTTGTCCCTCATTCTATTTAGAGTTCCAGCTCATACACATTCTCCATCCCTCTCCCTCATACTCCACTCTAACTCTCTCCCTCTCTGTGCTGCTCTCAGTGATGCCAGGAGACCACTGTGTGTGGGGCTGATGGGCATTCTTCAGTGGAGCTCTGATGGGTCTTCCCCCTCCCCTGCTCAACCATCTCAGCGTAGCCCACAACCCTTCACGATTTTTGCACTTCTGCACTGGAGCAGATGTCCCCCCACCGTTTAGCTGCCTGGGTACTACCCTCTGCGACTCCCTCCTTCCTGACCTGACGTGGGACAAGCATGCAAAGGTGATGATGGAGAGAGTGCAGGAAGACATGACCCCCACCCCCCACCCCTTGTCGTTCAACAACTTCTAAAGGAGCACCATCGAAAATAGACATGCTGGGTGCATCACAGTGTGGGTCGGCAGCTGCTGTGCTCAGGATCGGAGGAATGGACCTCAGAACAAATTCCCTCCCACACCTCCCATGGAAAGGCTGCCAAAGCTGGGCGGCACGGTTCGCATAATGCAACGCTGTTACGGGACCAGGGATTGGGGTTTGAATTCGGTGTTGTCTGTAAGGAGTTTGTACATTCTCCCCACATCTGCGTGGGTTTCCTTTGGGCGCTCCGATTTCCTTACCCTCTCAAAAAAAAATGTGCAGTGGTTGTAGCTCAATTGGGTGTAATTGGGCGGCATGGGCTCATGGGCTGGAAGGACCTTTTACCGTGCAGTATGTCTAAATTTAAAATGTAAAATTTCAAATACTGAAGGACCCGTCGCACCCCCCAGACACACTCTCTTCTCCTTCTTCCTATTGGGAGACAGTTAAGAGTGTGAAAATGCACATCAACAGTTTTCGTCCCTGAAGTTATCAGATTTATGATAACTCCGCTCCCACACTCCTCTTGCTTGGTACTAATTCCTTTTCATTGAAATCCTATACTCTGTCAACCAGTGGTTTTCAAACCTTTTCTTTCCACTCACATAAGCAATCCTTTACTAATCACAGAGCACTGATGGCACGGGGATTGCTTAAGGTGGTATGTGAGTGGAAGGTTGAGAACCACGGCTGTAAACTGTGCTCTTGACACAGCTGGTTTAGCCTGTTGGTCTGCAGGCAGATGTTCTGCCTGTTCTCTGCATGTAGAGACGAATAAACTCCTTGAAGCTCCTTTGTCAACTTGCTCCTACCCTGAACAACTTCATCTCACTTCCTAAGGTGGAGTCACAGGACATTCATCCACCTTGGACACAGTCCTTATTCTGAGCCACTGCCTTTCTCTGTCACAATGATGGCTGCGTCCTGTGCCCATGCAGATCTCTTCAACTTTAGCGGCTTCGCTCCCAGTTCCACCCTTCGACCACTCCTGACACCTCTCTCTCCCCTCCCTGGGGCACGCAGTCTCCATCTCAGGAGGCCAGCTATCCAGTGAGGAATTGCAGATGGGAGAACCTTGTGCATTAATGAGAATCTGGTGAGACAGTGATGTCACTACGGTTGGTGTCTCCCAGTGTGGTAACTCACCATGTCATTCCACTTCCCCCCATCCCCTGCATGGATCTCCTTCCATACCAGACCATACAGAATCCTTAGTAATGTTTTTTGTATGTATGTTATTGATATATCGTAATTCCTGTAGATCACTGAATGTAACGGCAATAGCAGTGAGATAAACAATTGACAAAATTAAAATTTCACCTTTAAATTACAATATCATATGCACGGCAGCGACGAAAATGACAGTGCGGCTTGTAGCGCGTGCAGACGAAACCACGTGGTTCAAAGCATAAGAGTATTGGGTAATAATGACAGCTCTGACCGGAAGTTCAAAAAGTAAATGAGCATCGAGGTTTAGCCTTGTAGGTACATTGATACACGTCAGCTGGGCTTCCGGAAATTGCTTTTGCTGTTATAACTAAACACGGGGATATTTTTATAAAAAATACTAAATTTCTGCTGAAACACTGAACAAAAATGTTACTCTCATTTTGGTGTCACACCCTCTGTCACCCAGTGTGGTCCGCAGGCTCCCCCCCCCCCCCACCAGTCCAGTGAGTCAAGCAGCATCCATGAGGGGAAATGGACAGTGTTTTGGGACTTGGATGGGATAAGTGGGGGGAGGGGGTTCCATGCCTAAAGGAGAGTGGGGGAGGGACTGGGGAGGATCCAGGAGGTGTTGGGATATGGAACAGATGGAGAGCTGGAGACCTCTCCACTCCCACCTTCATTTGTCTAGCAGCCTCTCACCTCCCCACATTTCTCGCCTCAGCACAAGGGTTCAATGGGTGAAGCACCCGCCTCATGGCCCCATTGACCCCGGTTCGATCCCGACCACCGGCACTGTCTGTATGGAGTTTACATTTTCTCCCTGCGATCAGGTGGGTGCACCTCTTGCCTCTCACATCCTGAAGATGTGAGGGGTGGTTTCATTGTTGCGGCAAATGACCTTGATGTCGATTGATGGAGAGAGGTCACTGGGCTGGTCAGATCGAATGTTGTGCAGGGAAAGCGAAGGGGGTGGGCTGATGGGATTGTTCCCAGAGAGCTGGCATCGGAACTAATGGGCTGCATGGCTTTGGAAGTGAGAAGATGTTGAGGATATTCTCCCTGATGTCTCCTTTTGGACCACTGTGGGTAGCATGAAAAGGGCTTCAAGTGTGATGAGATGAAGTGAGATTCGGTTGAGCCCGATGATTGACAGGCGGAGAGGGACAGGTTCTAGTAACCAGCTGGGCCCGCAGTGTCAGTCAGGAGAGGAGAGCATCTAATTCTTGCATCTTTTTATTGAGAAGAAGCAGAGATTTTCCAGGCATCTGGCAGAGGCTCCACCCGACCATCTCCCCCGACCATCTCCCCTGGCGGGGATTGCCCCTTGGTCTGCGCAAATGCCATCCAACCCGAGCCGGGGTGTCTGACCTCTCACCTCCTGGGGTGAGGGTGGGTTGACCTTGGTGGTTGAATGACCTCCTGGGTGAGGGCGAATGGGGGGGGGTGGGACAAGAGGAAGACTGACTTGGGAGTGGGGGGGCCTGGGATGTGGGGGTAATCCCCAGGGTGAGGAGGGATGACCCTGGGGATGGGTGACCCTGGGTCAAGGGGGGGGTGGTGATCCTGGAACGAGGTGGGTAACTCCACTGGGCTGAGGATCACCGACATTGTGGGGGCCTTGGGTGAAGAGGGGGTGACTTAGGCCAAGGGGCTGACCCCTTGAGTGAGGAGGGGGTGACACTGGGGTGAGGGGGAAGCCTGCTGCCTTTGGAAGAGATAGCAGTGGGCGGCATGGTTAGTATAGCAGTTAGCATAACAGAACCAGCGAACGGGTCCAGGGTTCGAATCTGGCACTGTAAGGAGTTGGTATGTTCTCCCCATGTCTGTGTGGGTTTTCTCCGGGGGCTCTGGTATCCACCTACTGTTCGAAATACCGGGGGTTTTAGGTTAATTGGGTTTAACGCACTCGTGGGCCGAAGGGCTTGTTACCATGCTGAATGTCTAAATTTAAATTTATATATTTATAAGGCTATAGAATGAGGGAGTAACTGGGAGAGTGGGTGTGCAGGGAGCAGTGGCTGAGTGGGAAAGCCCCGTGTCTCTGCAAGCCTACAACTGTCAGCTGAAGATCACACTGGCCACACGTAGTTCCCGGGGAAGGTTCCGAAGTTGTTAGTCCGTCGAGATATCCCTGTGAGGGAAGAGCGAGAGATGCCAGTGAGTGAGTGAGAGGGGTCAGTCCACACCCCATCCTGGCCCATAATCCTGCTGAAGTCAGTCAGCCACTTACCCACAAACCAGCCATCATCACATTTCTCCAGCACGTCTACCACGTCCCCCTCGCTGAGCTCCAGCTCGTCCGTGTTCAGAGGGCGGTAACTATAGAGAGCCCGGTACCTGTAAGAGTGACATGTCAACGTTCCACTTCATCCAAAAACACCGCAAACTGGAGCCTTCCTCTACTCCTGTCAACATCAACCCTCGCTCCCTCAACGACCCATCTCTCTGCCCCCTCCATTACAGCAGTGCAACTCAGAGCAGGCCCTTCAGCCCACTAGTCTATGCTGCACTCGACCGGACACCTTGTCCATTTAAGTGCCCACATCATGGTGGTTGCAACCAATTCCACCACTTCCTCAGGTAATGAGTTCAACCATTGGGTTGGCACAACATTGTGGGCTGAAGGGTCTCTACTGTGCTGTAATGTTCTATGTTAAAACTCCTCTCATCTTAAACCTATTTCCTCTTGTGTTTAGGGAAAGATTCCATCTGTCTACCTCTTTCAGCCTCCTTTGCTCCAGGGTCGATACAGTTAGCGTTGTGGTTAGGACAATGCAGTTACAGTGCCAATGATCGGGACCAGGTTTCAAATTCTGCGCTATCTGTAAGGAGTTTGTATGTTCTCCCCATGTCTGCGAGGGCTTTCCCCGGGGGCTCCAGTTTCCTCCCACCCTTCAAAAATGTGCCGGGGGTTGTAGGCCAATTGGGTGTGATTGGGCAACACGGGCTCATGGTTCAAAAGGGCCCGTTACTGTGCTGTATGTCTAAATTTAATTTTTTTTTAATTAAAAAACCAGCCCAGTCTCTCCCCTTAATTAAAGATCTCCAATACAAGCACCGTCCTGAGGAATCTCCTCTGCTCTCTCTACAGCACAGGACAGTCAGCCATCCAGTCTGCTCCACCATTCAATAAGATCACAGCTGGTCTGGTCCACCTCCCTGCTCATTCCCTAGAACCCTTAATTCCCCAATTCTTCACAAATCTATCTATCTGTGATTTAATGAGGCAGCCTCGACTGCTTCCTTGGGCAGGGAATTCCACTGCTAGTCTGGTGACAGAAGTGCACACAGTACTTCAAGAGTGGTCCCTCTCCCTACCCTGTCAATGGAACACTTTCTCACGTATTTCCTACCCCTGGACCCATCGACTGGACTTTGCTCCTCCCCAAGGCTCCCCTGTTCAGTCAGATTCTTTCAGTATAATCCCCTCTCTGTCGAAGGCTCCCACCCACAGCCAAGCCTCGCTGCCCCAGCCCTCTCCCACACACCTTGGGGAATGATGAATGAGGAGTAAACTCACGGGCTGCAGCTAACCCCAGGTGGAGTTAGTGTTGACTGCAGGCGCCAGTTGCGAGAGGCAGCTGAAGAGTCCTTGTGCTGACTGGTTGCCAAAACTGGCAATGATTGCTGATTGGTGATTGATACAGGAAGTGAATGCTGATTGGTAGGTTGTTTAGTCATTGAAACTGGGGAATCCAACTTAGGGGTTGTTGATGAAATGATAGAGTAGGGATGGACTTGGGGGGTTGTTGAGGTGTTGGAGTAGAGCTGGGCATGGGGAGTTGGTGAGGTTTTGAGGTAAGGGTGAGGTTTAGGGGTTGGTGAGTTGTTGGGGTAGGGGTGAGGTTGAGGGGCTGATGAGGTGTTGAGATAGGGGTGAGGTTGAGGGGCTGATGAGGTGTTGGGGTAAGGTTGAGGTTGATGGGTTGGTGAGCTGTTGGGGTATGGGTGAGGTTGAGGGGCTGATGAGGTGTTGGGATGAGGTTGAGGTTGGTGGGTTGGTGAGCTGTTGAGGTAGGGGTGAAGTTGAGGGGTTGGAGAGGTGTTGGGGTAGGGGTGAGGTTGAGGGGCTGATGAGGTGTTGAGATAGGGGTGAGGTTGAGGAGCTGATGAGGTGTTGGGGTAAGGTTGAGGTTGATGGGTTGGTGAGCTGTTGGGGTATGGGTGAGGTTGATGGGTTGGAGAGGTGTTGGGGTAGGGGTGAGGTTGAGGGGTTGGAGAGCTGTTGGGGTAGGGGTGAGGTTGAGGGATTGGTGAGGAGTTGGGGTAAGGTTGAGGTTGATGGGTTGATGAGGAGTTGGGGTAAGGTTGAGGTTGATGGGTTGGTGAGGAGTTGGGGTAAGACTGGATTGGGGAGGTTAATGTAAAGTTGGCATGGTGCAGGTTTACATCATTTGGTGACATGTTGATGTAGGGCTGGCCTTGCAAATTTGGCAAGGTGCCGGAGGTCTGGGCTTTGGGGTTTTCCAAGGGCTTTTGGTAGGACTGGGTTGTGGGGGTGACTGATGGATTGGCATAGTGATGGTTCACAGGAGTTGGTGACAGGTTGGTGTAGGGCTGGCCTTGTGAGGTTGGTGAGGGCATGGCTTTGGGCTGGGTTGGGGATGACTTTGAAGTGGGGGGTTGGATCTTGGATGTGGGGTTTGGTGAGGTGCTCGGGTAGCACTGGGTCGTGCTGGTTGGAGAGCTGCTGGAGAAGGGCTGAGAGGTGTTGGACGGGGGCTTGTTGGGTGAACTTGGTGAGGACTGGGGGAAATTGGGATTTGGGGAGGTTGAACCAAGAGCAAATTCACTGGAGATTTTGACCTTTGGCCACTTCACCACCTGCACGTAGCTGGCTGGGAAGATTCCTTGTCGGTTGGTACCAGATACACGGCCCTCGAGCCAATTATCATCAACTTTTCTGATGAGAGAGATTGTTTCACCCTAAGGAACAAACAAAGGATTAGCAGAGGTCTGACCAGGAGGCATCAAGCATCTTCTCAACTCTGTCCGGCTCCATGTCCACAACGTTTCCTGACTCTGCTCCTGCCTCAACTATCATCCATGCCTTTACCTCTTGGTTCAGAAATTCCAGCACCGTTCTCCCTCAGTTTGTCCGCAGTACAGTTAGCATGGCGGTTAGTGCAACGCTGTTACAGGATCAGTAACCAGGGTTCGAATCCTGCGCTGTCTGTGAGAAGTTTCTATGTTCTCCCCATGACCACATGGGTTTCTTTCAGGTGTTCTGGTTTCCTCCCACCATTCAAAACATACCAGATCTGTAGTGTAATTGGGCGGCATGGACTTGTGGGCCTGTTACCGTGATTATCCAAAGCCCCCGGTCCACACTTGCTGAACTTTTACCATCCATCATCCTACTCTTCTGTCCCTGAACTCACTAATTCGCGTGGCCTGCTGATGAGCTTTACCTTTGTTTGAAAATCCCACCTTTGGTCTTCAATCCCACCCTATTTCCCCATCCTACGCACATTCTTATCTGGCAACTCACCATTCTGGATTGGCAGGTTGTTTAGATAGTTGGACAGATCCCAACATTCAAGGGCAGTTGGAATACTTGTTAACAAATTAGATAGAGATGGGAGGACGGATGATGTGTTTAAACAGAGGAACTAATGAGGCAAACAATTTCTGCGTGACCACTGACTTTCTCTAGCACGTTTGTGTGCTGCACTTGTCCCCAACAACTGCAGACATTCTCGTTTAACCGGCAAATAAGCCATTGAACTGAGCATCACGAGGGATTCTGGGAGGGAAATGCAAGAGCAAATATATGGGCAGTGGTTGAGAAGTTGTAACAGAGGGGTGGCTGGAGAAGAAGGTGGCCGTCAGTGATTCGATTTAATGTCAGGAGAGGTGGGTAAGAGGTTTGCTGGGAAGAGCGAGGTGGTTGGTGGCTGTAAATGAGGCTGGACAGAGGAGGAAATGGAAGGTGAGAGCCACAGGAAATGGGCAAGGGTGCACAGAGTAAAGGGAGGAGTGTGGAAGGAGTCCTTGTCCATGCGATGGACCACACCTGGGACACTGTCCTGGTTTGACCACACTGGATATCAAGTGGCAAATGTAATCCAATCGGACAGGGGGAATGCATTTGGAAACAGTTGACAAGGAAACCAGAGATAACTGAGGACCGAAGTTCTACTCTGACACGATCGATCTCAGTGATGGAGAGGGCTGTCATCCACTAACGGGTCATGCTGAAAGTGAGAGAGTGCTGGAGTCGTGTACAGTTCAGCTCACCACATTCCAGAGAGGACGAAATAACTGAGAAGAGGGAGCAGTGGAGATGGATGTTGGATGGGATGAGGCATTGGTGATGGAAGGAGGTCCTAGATCTGGGCTCCCATCCCGGTCAATGGGGAAACATTAATGATGTACAGTGCGTCTCTCCGCACGAATGACGTGCCCAGGGCGATTGGTGTTCAAGGATCAAAGTCCATGGTTGCTCACGGACCTGTATCCAGCAGTCAACAAACTTTATTTGGGAGAGCTGCTCCTCACAGGTTTGTGCGAATGTCATTGGGCACTGCAGGATATCCCATGTGTAGGTGGGGGGTAGGAACTGGTATTAGGTAATGAGGATAATGAGCATAAAACAGGATTTATCTCATTGGTATAAGATCATGTCCAAGCACTGCTTTTACTACTTTTCACTAAACCCTGGTCTTTGCCCTTGTAACACCGCACCCTGCACTCTATAACACTATGTCCTTTAAAACTGCAGCACCTGGGTTGCCCTCCTGGGACCCGGGTGCAATTACTGGGGCAAATGCGACCTTTTAAACTTTTTGACCTTTTCAACCCATTAAATCGCCCACCCAGCAATCACCACCCCCCCAGTCAGTAACCACCCCCACCATCAATGGACACCACACCGCCAATCACGCGCCCTCCCCCACCAAAATCCCGCTCCCGCGAATGTTGAGCTGTCACTGTGAACCGGAGTGGCGTTCGCAGCAGCGGTAATTCAAGGCCTCCCTCTCTCCCCCCCCCCTCCAGTGGCAGCGACCCCTCTCCCCCCTGCGGCAGTGACCCCTCTCTCCCACTGATCGTGCCATACCCCCCAGCAGCAGCAACCTCTCCCCTCATGGCAGCGACCTCACTTCCCCCGATTGTGGCCCCCCTCTCCACCCCCCACCCACCCTGGGTAACGCAGCAGCGACCTCTCTCTCCCGATCGCAATAGGCACTTCAACCAGGGGTTTCCCTGTGACACCAGTATGCAAGCGCTGACGTCACCGGTTGGCCATTTCCCTGTTCAAGTGGCTGGTGGATGTGACCTTGGTAAGTTTAACTGGGTTCCCTGTCTACCTCTGAGGTAGGCCAGGGACCCAGTTGAATTAGGACTATGCTGACCAGGTTAGACCCCTTCTAACTGTCATGTGAGTGGGGCGCTAACCTGGCAAATTGCCCAATTAACCCCATTTTGCATGGTAGCTTGAAAGGGCCTGATGTAACACCTCACCCTGCAATCTGTAACTGTAACACCTCACCCTGCATTCTGTACCTCTTGTGTGGCACCTTCTCCCTTCACTCAGCTGGTCCCACTGGTCCCTCAGGGACCTAGGCACTCCTTAGACCTTCAGCCAGACCTCATGTGAGGCATCTATCAGTTGTACTTCTGGGTCCAGGTGATTAGCCCAGCCCCAAACCAAGCTGAGCTCAGAGCACAATACATTTGGATGTGGAAAGCAATAAAATTATCAGCACTGGCTCTTCCCAGCTACTTCCGACCACAAGCAGCCAAACAAATTCCATCTGTATTCTTTGCTCAGAAGAATGTAGGGGATTTTATTGAAAGATACAAGACTAAGGAGGTGTGACAAGGTCAATAGTGAATTTTCACCAATGAGAGAGCCTTGAACAAGGAACGTGGTTACAGGATGAAGGGTAGGAACTCCTCACCAAGGGAGGAGAATCTTTGGAATTTTCTCCCTGGGGCTGTGGAGTCAGGATTCTTTCCTGTGGAGGAGGTAGAAACATTTTTGAGTGGGGGACAAGTTCCAGAACATGATCGTAATGGACAGCAGGACAAGCTCAAGGGACTGAGTGGCCTCAGCCTGTGACAATGTCTTTCTGTATGCAGCCCAATCATGAATCTGTGTCTGGGCTTTTTTTAGCTGCAGCTCCCATTATTTTTGGAGGCAGTGCCGAGGAGGTTCACTGGAGGAGGTGCAGAGGGGGTCCACTGGAGGAGGTGCAGAGGGGGTTTACCGGAGGCAGGGCAGAGGAGGTTCACTGGGTTGATTGTTTCAGTGCCTTGTAAAGATGGCTGCCAGAGCCGCTGTAATGCAGTGAGGGAGCAGCACAGCACTCCCGCGGGGTCCGGCCGCCCAGTCGACTGCCATCGGCTCCGTACAGGCTTTGAATGCCTCGTTGAGGGAGCTGCTGTGGTTTTATTTGAAATCCCACGACCTCAGGGTCTGTGCCCAAATTGACACCGCCTATTAATCGGCAGCAGTCACGAGGGGCTGCAGACTCCAGTAGAAACGGAGGACTGGAGCCATGGCACTACAGGTTGGGAAGATCACCTCCCCCATCCACCCCCCATCTGAGAGGGAGAAGTGGAAGAGACGACCCATGGGACTGTGACCACGGCGGCGGACCAGTGAGGGGGCTCTGCCGCTGAGGGACCAGTGCATGCAACGGCTGCTGGCAACTTGAGACGAGGAACCCATGGAAGCTGCAGACTGCTGGAGACTGGCTCAAACTGACTGGAGGGGGACCAGGTATCGCAACCAGGATGTGAAGGGGTGCCAAGGACGCCGATAGGTCCCTGACCGTGTCAGAGGTTTGGATCTGGAGCTCGGGTCGCCAGTTGTTTGGACTGGACACTGTGTGGCTGTGGGGGCTGCAGGAGAATGAATCCATGGACACTTGGTGACTCTGGGGACTCTCCTTTGCTTCTCTTTCTCTGACTGTAAGTCTGACTGTAAGAGGCCCTCAGGCAATTCCTGCCTGTGGCGAATCTGTCTGCCTTGCAGCTGACAAAAAGAAATTTCATGTAATATGACACTGTTTAATTACTGTGACAATAAATTGAATCTTGATTCTAGAGATGAGGGGTCTATGAGAAGAGATTGAATCATCTGGGACTGTACTCACTGGAATTTAGAAGAGGAGATCTTATAGAAACATAAAATTATGGCGTAGATAAGAGAGGGAAGTAAATTGTCTCCATTGGTTGAGGAGACCAGAACGAGGGGACATCACCTCAAGATTCAGGGGAGTAAATTTAGGATGGAGATGAGGAGGAACGGCTTTTCCCAGAGGGTGATGAATCTGTGGAATTTGTTGCCCATTGAAGCAGTGGAGGTGACCTCAGTAAATATATTTTTAAGACCAGGTGGGGTAGATTTTTACAGACTAGGGGAGTAGGGATTTGGGGAAAAGGAGATGAGCCCATCATCAGATCAGCCACAATCTCATTAAACAGCGGAGCAGGCTTGACGGGCTGGACGGCCAACATCTGCTCCTATTTCTGATGTTCTTCTGTATTGTCAATCAGAATGTCTGTAGATCTCCACATGTCCACAAGGAGGGGTTCAATGTCAAACAGACCAGGAGAGGGAGCAGAAAGCGAGCGGGAGGGGGGAGGGGGAGAGGGAGGGAGGGAGTGGGGGAGAGAAAAATGACTGTTAGAAAAGCAGAAGAGAGAGAGAGAGAGGAAAGGAGCAAGGCACAGAGCTTGGGAGACACAGAGACAAAGAAAGGAAGAGTGAGAGACACGTGGACACAAGCAGAATGAAGGGGGCGGAGAAGAAGAGATCTGAAGAGGGGCACAAGGCAGGGGAGCAGACAGGCAGGATGTAGAAACCAAAACCCAGTTGGAGTCACACCAAACATTTTCAACGGTTTAGAGCAAGTTGCTGTACTTTTTGTACTTTATGAATTGTATAAAGACCAGAATCCCATCTGCTTTTTAAGCAGCCTTCTCAATGCCCTCAGAATTCGTGTACTTCCCCCCCCCTTCCACTTTGAAAGGATAATTTCACTTCATTGCACCTTATTCGTTTGAGAAAAATGTACTGTGCTCCCTTTGATGGGACAGGTTCTCTTTGGTGTGCATCACCAGGCTGAAGCCTGAACTTTCCTGCTCTCTCTTTACCAAGTCTCCGAATTTCATACCACCTGTGAACTTTGAACCTTGCCCACCTGAGATCAGCTGATGAACCTGATCGAAGGATTGATACCCTCTGCTTTGAGAAACAGTGGTTCACCACATTCTCTCCTCTTGGTATCTCAGCCACTGGCCTTTCATCCCAGAGGGATGTTGCAACTCAACCACATTGGGTTGGTGTGCAGAGTTCCTTAAACTGAGCCAATACACCAGTACACATGCGCACACACACACACACTCTCATACTCTGACACACACACACTCACTCTGACCCTCTAACACACACATTCCCCCCACACATACACACACTCACACAAACCCACACACACACTCTCATCCTCTGACATTAACACACACATTCCCCCCACATTTACACACACACTCACCCTCTGACACACTCCTTCCATCTGGTGATCCATCCCACAGGATGATGATATTTTCTTTCAGTCAGTTTGTGGGGTTTGATATGAGGATACCCCTCCTCAGAAAGGAACAGTGTGTGCATGAATAGATTTAGGGGACTAGGGGGTTGCACAGGTCCAGACCCACTCTCTCAGATCCAGTGGCACGGTGAGATCCAAGACGGCTGGGGGAAGTTCTGTTGCAGTGAATAGCCAGACCAAACTTCAATGTAAGGGATGCGCTTTCCATGCTTCACGGCACGAGTTTGCTCAATGGCCTGACAAGAGGGTTCATCCTACAAGGTGTCTAGTGGGGGGAGCCAGTTTAGTTGCCGACCACCCTTCAGGTAGTACTGGGTTACATAGTACCAGTAGCACTCCGACGAATGACCTGACCCTCTAACACACACACACACACACACACACACACACACACACACACACACACACACACACACACACACACACACACACACACACACACTAATGATGACCATTGTTACCTTGCGAAAGGACAGCTCTGCACTCGAGTCCCCTTTGAAATTGAAGATGGTGAGAACCTCTCCGTATTCCACCAGCTGAATGGGGGGGCTTTTAATTGGAGTTGGTCGCTCATTGGCGGGAATCACCTGAAATGGGGAAAGATGGGAATATGGTTTGTGGGAACGAGTTGTGTTGCTGAACAGCAAGTCACTGCATGTGGGAGTGCGATACTCGGCAGACCACCGGGGAACGTAATCTTCCACTCGGGGTTCGTCTTCACACTGTGAAGAGTTCATTTCTCAACTGGAGTTCCACCCAGCCACATGCTCTCCTCTGGGAATAAAGTACTGAGGGACGATGTACCTCAACATAAGATGTGGGGAAAATTCCGAGTCTCCCATGATGCTCTCCTTTCATCCAGTTCTGGTCGAGGACTTTGTGAATGTAAACAACATCTCCCTTTTGTAGTGTGAGTTCCCTGCAGGTAAAGTACAGGTTAAAGGTGAGACATTACACGTTAGAATAAGCAAGAATGTTAAATCCATTATCACGGGGAGCTCGAGGAGGTAACTGTGCATCATCTTTCATATACAAGGTCCTGGGAAGTGAGGGAGTGACAGATAGGGGGATGGGGAGAGAGAATGAAAGAGAGAAACAGAGAAAAAGTGAGAGAAAAAGAGAGAGAAGGTATAAAGAGATAAAGAGAAGCTGTATAGAGAGGGAGGGGAGAGAGAGAAAGCAGATAGAGAGGACATAGAGAAAAAGAGAATTGGTATAAAGAGAGAAGGTATAAAGAGATAAAGAGAAACTGTATAGAGAGGGAGGGGAGAGAGAGAAAGCAGATAGAGAGGACATAGAGAGAAAGAAAGAGAAAAAGAGGTATAAGAAAGAAAGAATGAGAGAGAAATGAGGTAGAGGTAGAAAAGAGAGGTAGAGGGAGGGAGAGAAAGAGAGAGGAAGAGCTATAGAGAGAAAGAGGGAAGAGGTAGAGAAGGGAAAGGCTATGAAGAGAGTGATGGTCAAAGTGAAACTCACAAGGATGAAGATCGGAGATCAGTGAGAGCAGGGGCTTGGGGTTCTAGGTGGGTGGCCCTCAGAGAGAGAAAGAGAGACAGACAGACAGACAGAGAAAGACTGAGAGAGAAAGTGAGAGGAATGAAGATCATGAGGGAGAGGGGTGAGTGGGAGAATGCAGAAGCCTCAGAGAAGACTTTGCCTCCAAGGAATTTTTTGATAGTGGTGTTGGCCCCATTGGAAAAATGTTGGTGGCAATCAGGCACAGTTCCACACCGTCCCAGAGACCTAGAAAGACTCCACTGTGTTCCCACCTTGCCCCTCTTTCACCTCTCTACTCCCACCTCTCCCCTCCCCACCTCCTCATCCCTCCCTTGCCCTCCTTTCCTCTCCCACCCTCCTCTCCCCTCCCTCCTCCCCTTCCCTACCTCTCCCCTCTATTCTTGCCCCACCTTCCAAATTTATCCTCGCCCTTCCACCTCTTCCTTCCCTCCCCTCCTTCCTCCCACCTCTCCCCTTTCCTACCCCTCCTCTTCCCCTCCCTCTTACCCACCTCCCACCCTCCTCCCCCTTCCCTCTCACCTCCCTACTTGCCCCTCCTTCCATGTCCATCCTTGCCCTTCCACCCCTCTTCTTCCCCTCCCTTCCCACCTCTCCCCTCCCACTCCTCTCCCTTCCCACCCCTCCCCCTCTCCCTTTCCCACCTCTCCCACGCTCCTCTCCCCTCCCTCCTTGCCCCACCTTCTGTCCATCCTCTCCTTTCTACCTCTCCCTTCCCTCTCCTCCTTGTCTCCCTCCTCTCCCCACCCTCCTCACTCCTTCTACCTCTCCCCTCCCACCCCACCTCCACCTTTCCCCTCTCTCCCTGCCCCACCTGTCCATCCTCTCCTTTCTACCTCTCCCTTCCCTCCCCTCCTCTTGCCTCCCTCCTCTCCCCACCCTCCTCGCTCCTTCCACCTCTCCCCTCCCACCTCTCCCTTCCCTCCTTGCTCCTCCTTCCTGTCCCCTCCCATCTCTCCTCTCCTTGTCCCTCCCATCTCTCCCTTCCCTCCTCGCCCCCTCCCCACCTGCTCTACTTACTTTGGAGACTGGGCTTGGAAATCAAACTTTGCTCGAGCTGGTTTCAGCTGTGGGGAGAACAGAGAGATTGTCAGAAGGGTCCTTGGAAGAAGGTTTCCAGCTGAATCAGTGTAATCACAGGCCTCGTAAATCCACAGATAACAAGGTAGGGAGGAACAACAAGCCCTTGAAGCCTATGGTCTAACCTGACCACCCAGAACACACTTACCCTCTTCCAAATTGTTGCAGTCCTTCTTCCCACATTCCCCCAATCTATCACTCCCTCCACACTGCATGTCTCTGGGGTATGAAGGGAACAGACATCCCCGGCGGTCGGCATTGAACACAGGTCACAGAAATGAGTCACTGCACCGACGTGAAGCCACACTGTTCCATCACACACTCCTGAGTGAGGATAATATGTTGGGCACATCAACACTGCCCTATTCCACACTCCCAGGAGAAAGGCTTTGAGTTTCATGGCACAGAAACAGGCCTTTCGGCCTGACATCCGTGCTGACCAAGCTCGCTCCATTGGCCTGCACTCAGCCCACATGTCTCCAAGCCATTCCCATCCCAAAGGTACAGTGTGAAATCGATACAGAGTGAAGCTCATTCTAGAGAGCACTGGGCAGGGTGGGGAGTCTATGGGTTAGGCCGAGATTCCAATGAGCCTCCAATATCATTCTCCTCTTCTTCAATACTGATCAATACAAGGGCTCCTTGGGATACAGAAGACAAGACTATTCGATATCCAACTTTATGCACATTTCCCATGAAATTTTAAAGTATTTTCCAAGGCAGAATAAAGGACACTGTTTGACCTGCTGAGTTTCTCCAGCATTGTATTTTTACATTATATTTCAATCCTTGTGTCTCCAGACTTTTGTGTTTACTCCTGTCTACTGCAAAACTCTGTGCGAAATCTCCTTGAGGGATGCCTAGCCTGAGGAAGTTCTCCTTTGCTCTCTGAAGGTTCTGCGGGGATTCTCTCTCAGTGCTCCCCATCTGTACATTTTGCTGATATCTTGATGAAGAGCTCAAGCCCACAACGTCAGTCTATTTATTTACTTAGACATAAAGCATGGTAACAGGCCCACGAGTCCATGCCACCCAATTTATACCCCATTAACCTACACCCCCGGTACATTTTGAATGGAGGGTGAAAACTGGAGCCCCTGGAGAAAACTCACACAGACATGAGGAGATCATACAAACTCCTTACAGACAGTGCGGGATTCGAACCCTGGTCTAGTCCCGATAGCTGGCGCTGTAAAGGTGTCACGCTAACCACTATACCAACTGTGCCTATATCGTTTGCTATATAAAGGAACTACTCTTTGCAGACGATGCCGCTTTAGTTGCCCATTCAGAGCCAGCTCTTCAGCGCTTGACGTCCTGCTTTGCGGAAACTGCCAAAATGTTTGGCCTGGAAGTCAGCCTGAAGAAAACTGAGGTCCTCCATCAGCCAGCTCCCCACCATGACTACCAGCCCCCCCACATCTCCATCGGGCACACAAAACTCAAAACGGTCAACCAGTTTACCTATCTCGGCTGCACCATTTCATCAGATGCAAGGATCGACAATGAGATAGACAACAGACTCGCCAAGGCAAATAGCGCCTTTGGAAGACTACACAAAAGAGTCTGGAAAAACAACCAACTGAAAAACCTCACAAAGATAAGCGTATACAGAGCCGTTGTCATACCCACACTCCTGTTCGGCTCCGAATCATGGGTCCTCTACCGGCACCACCTACGGCTCCTAGAACGCTTCCACCAGCGTTGTCTCCGCTCCATCCTCAACATCCATTGGAGCGCTTTCATCCCTAACGTCGAAGTACTCGAGATGGCAGAGGTCGACAGCATCGAGTCCACGCTGCTGAAGATCCAGCTGCGCTGGATGGGTCACGTCTCCAGAATGGAGGACCATCGCCTTCCCAAGATCGTGTTATATGGCGAGCTCTCCACTGGCCACCGTGACAGAGGTGCACCAAAGAAAAGGTACAAGGACTGCCTAAAGAAATCTCTTGGTGCCTGCCCCATTGACCACCACCAGTGGGCTGATATCGCCTCAAACCATGCATCTTGGCGCCTCAGTTCGGCGGGCAGCAACCTCCTTTGAAGAAGACCGCAGAGCCCACCTCACTGACAAAAGACAAAGGAGGAAAAACCCAACACCCAACCCCAACCAACCAATTTTCCCCTGCAACCGCTGCAACCGTGTCTGCCTGTCCCGCATCGGACTTGTCAGCCACAAACGAGCCTGCAACTGACGTGGACTTTTTACCCCCTCCATAAATCTTCGTCCGCGAAGCCAAGCCAAAGAAAAGATCTGCTGAGTTTCTCCAGCATTGTATTTTTACTTCAATCACGGTGTCTGCAGACTTTCGTGTTGACTCCAAGACAGAATAATTTATCACTGAAATGCAAAAAACATCTTCCAGAGCAAAGTAATAGGGGGGAGCATTCAGTTAATTGAAGAGGCAACCAATTTATAAAAGATTCTGTTTACATGTAACCTCCCTGAAGTAATAGAACACACATTGCCTCTATAAACAATGCTGCCAGTTCACAGAGAGAGGCCTATTAAGAGATTTGCTTTGGAAACTGACAAGGCAACCTTTTTTAATGACAAGTAAAATACTTTATCCCACAATTTCATATCCTATAACAGCCATTGAGACTTTCCATTGGATGTGATACTGTACCATTGGAACTACACAGGAAGGCAATGAATAAATGTTCATGTTAATTGACCTTCATTGAAATTGTTTCTGAGTTAAGGAACGTTCGGTTTAAGGGCATATCTTATGCCCCTTTCGCACTTGCCAGTGATCCCAGGGATCGAACGCCAATTGGCCTTTAAATTGGCACGTATGAAAGCAAAATCTGCTCAACGTCGGCATCAGGTGACGTCATCTCACACCAGGGATTGCTGATCTCGACCCCTAGTACAACCTCAGATGCCGGCGTTGAGATCAGGCAAGTGTGAAATGGGCAATTGCATTGCAGGCACTTCCGATTAAGGAAGAACAGACCAAATGCTAGGGATAGACCCTTGCAAGTGTGAGAGCATTCAGGGACCCGGTTAGGAGGGGTCTAGTGTGAAAGGCCAAACCACCATTCCTATCCCGGGACCCTGAACGGCTGATTTACTGGAATGCTAGTGTGAAAGGGGCTTTGGGGATAGGAACCTCATGTAACAGGGGATTGTGTGTAATTCATTTACATTCAACCAACAAGTGAGAAAGGAGCTTTATTTCAGCAAGTCTAAGAGTCTCAGGCGCAATGTCCAGATGCATTGACATTCTTGCTTCATTCAGCCAAACTGGTTCGTAAGGGTATAATTATATAATTAACACTGTATGCTTAGACAGAAGGAGAGATCGTAAATATATGATGATGGACAAATAAATATTCAGTTATAGTTAGTAGAAGAAAAACAAGTGACGTCTCCTTAGTGCAGACAGATCTCATGGTGGTTCTGGAGTAGTTTCTGGTTGGGGTTTGGGTAGTAGAGGGCAGGTTCAAGAGCCTGATAGCGGTTCCTGAACCTTGAGGTGGCAGACTTCAAGTATCTGTACCATCTGCCTGAAGGTAGCAGTGAGAAGAAGTTGGGGTCAGGCTGATGGGGGTCCTTTACAATGTTGGCTGCCATTTTTTTTGTAATATTTTCTTTATCATTTTAATATCAATAATCTCACCAAATGTAAAACATCAAGAGAACCCCTCCCTCCACCCCCTCCCCTCTATACAAGTCCTATTAAACAGAGAAAGAATGAAGTAAAAGATCATCCATTGTCAGTAAAATACATGGAGACATGATAATCCCCCAGTGTTAAAATCTTTACAGAGGTCTACTGGCTGACTATTCGCGATCGTACCCCTGTATTGGCGCCAGTGAGGTACTTATACGCTCTAAATAAGGCCGCTAGATTTTTAGAGAGGTGGTATTACATCCCTTCCTGAGATTATAAGTGACCTTTTCAAGTGGGACGCAGCTATTCATCTCCGAAGACCACCTCTCCATGAGTAGATGGGGATCAGACTTCCATGTTACCGCGATGCATTTCCTGGACACACTTAAGGCAATTTCTGTGAACTTAATTTGAGAACTTTACCCACAGTGGTAAAGGTCCCAGAAAACAAGGCTCTGGGTCTACTGGGAAGGTGACTCCCATGATCTTGGTTAGGTTGTCGCAGAGGTCATACCAGAAGGGCCTCACTTTCGTGCAAAGTCGGGTAGAATGTAAGAAGGAACCAACCTCTACACCACACCTAAAACACATCTCTGATAATTCTAGTTTATATTGGTGTAATTTCTCTGGGGTGAGGTACAGTTGATGGAGAAAATTATAATGGACCAATCTATTGATAGTGGCCAACAAACTTCCCTGACACAGATCTGACCAGAGTTGTTCATCAATTGTTGTGTCTAAGTCTGATTCCCATCTCACCCTAGACCAATGCAAACCTGGCTTTGAGCTCTCACTCATCAATAAAAAGTACTTTTTATAAATAAACATATACATTTCATTCATGGAGTAGTTTCTCATTTTCACCAAGTCCTGGTAGAGTCACTTCAGGGCCAAAATTGGTTCTAAAGAAGGATCATAACTGAAGGTAACAAAAAATGTCTTATTGGATATATTTCTTCTTCAGTTTTTCAAATGACATGAAAAGTCCTTTTTCATAACAATCCTCCAGAGTTTGTAGCCCCTTATGATACCAGGCTTCCAAAATGTTATTGTTCAAAGTCATGGGTATAAGTTCATTTTGTCTTAAAGATGTCTTCGATGATAATTCTCTTTTCAGTCCAGAGCCTCCACATATTTAACCAAGTGTTTGAAAATGGGGTTGTCTGTCCTGCTGGCTATAAATCTGCAATTCCATTTATACATGAAATCATTATACACCATCTCTTTTAGATCATGCAATCCAGTTTGTACGCAGGAGGAGATATCGTCCCTCTCAAAAATATTAAGAAATTAATCTCATTTAGGCTGCCAAATAATACTTTTTGAAATTGGGCTCCCTAACCTGTAATCCCACATTAACTTCTCCATGGATATTCTAGATACCTTACAGTTCCAAATAAATTGTCAACATGCTTATTAAGGGGTTTAAAAAGGGTTTGAGGTAGTGGAATTGGCAGGGACTGGCAAAGGTCCTGCAGACTTGGCGATATATTCATCTTTCCACAGTTGACCCTGCCAGATAGAGTGATGGGTAAGTTCATCCCACCTACTCAAGTCTTGTTCAATTTTATAAGTAGCAGGAGGTAATTGAGTTTGTATAAATTCTGGAGATCATCACCCACTATTATTCCAAGGTAGATGATGCCACCCGAGGGCCATTCAAATGGACTTGTTTGCTGATACTCAGTGTAATCAAAATTTGTTAGTGGGATGATTTCCCAGTTCACCTTGTACCCTGAAACCTTGCCATAAGCTTTTAATAGAATATATATTTTAGTAAGGGAATTAATCAGATCTGTTAAATACAGGATTATATCATCTACCAAAAGATTGATTTTGCGACTTGTCTGACCACCATAAAACCCTTTATCTCTGGGTCTTGTCTAATTGCCTCTGCTAAGGGCTCAATAGCCAAGTCAAAACATCCTGCGGATGAGGGGCAACCTCGTCGGCTCGATCTGCTCAAAAGAAACGCTGCCAAGATCTGTTCATTAGTGGTGACCTTAGCTTTGGGTCTGTCATAAAGAGTTTTAACCCAATTAATGAACAGTTACCCAAATCCAAGCTTGGCCAGATTGAATAAATATGGCCATTCCAGCCTGTCAAAGGCTTTCTCAGCATCAGGGCCACAGTGATACTCGGTTCAGCCTAAGACTTTGCACAGTGGATAATATTAAAGAACCTATATAAGTTGTTGGCTGACCGACCATTCAAAATAAAGCCACTCTGGTCTGGATTATTAATATCAGGAAGTATTGGTCAAGTCTGTTATCCAGGGTCTTAGAAATCAATTTGTAATCTGAGTTTAGTAATTAAGTGGGTCAAAATGAGGAACATTTCAATGGGTCCCTGTTCTTTTATGAATCACAGTAATTACAGGAGTAGAAAATTATTCAGGGAGAGTTTGGGTTTTAGATGCTAAGTTAATTACATCCATGATGAGGAGTATAAGTAGATCCTTAAAATCTCGGTAAAATTCTGGTAGGAAACCATCCTCCCCTGGTGATTTATTGGACTGCAGAGAGCCAAATGCTTATTTCAATTTCTTTTGAAGTAAAGGGAAGGTTCAAATTTAGTAGTTCAACAGTGGATAAAAATTCATCAATCTTAGTCAGGTCTTCTAGGGACTCTGATTTCTATAGGTTTGTATAGAAATGTTTAAATATATCATTGGATCATCTCAGTCTGGATTGAATTTATTGTTCTCAAACTCTCCTCTGCCCTCAATTGCCAGGACAAGACATTATGTGCTTTTTCTCTCAGCTCTTAATATCTTTGTTTAGTACAAGCCATTTATATGTTTTTTTGGAGCTGGACTGTGAAAATCCTTTTCCAACTTCAGACAATTGGGAATGAGTTATTTCCTAGTTATTGTTGGGTCCTTCACTCACCAGCATTCAACTACCTGACCCATGGGGTGAGTGAAACCAGGGTCCAGCCATCATGGTGAAAATGCACCCACCCGCACCCTCCCCCTTCTGCCCCACATTCCTATGTCAATACCTTCGATAGTTCTGAGTTGCTTGATCTATCGGAAATTCCATCAGGCCTGTTCCCATTGTGCCCAGAGTTCCGAGGACCTACACCAGGGGAGAAGGAGAGTGAGAGAGAGTGAGAGATAGAGAGATGAGCACTCATCGACCTGCTTTTCCCTTTGGATGAGCCGCTAATGGCTCATCTGCCATCAGCCATCCCTGGAAGGTGCGTGGGGAGTTCTACCAGGTGTCCTAGCACTTCCAATCGTTACGGTTGTGGGCGGTGCTTGGGAGCTGTATTCCCGACATTCCTTCATCTGACAGAGCCATTCAAAGTCATGAACAACGTTCTTCCACCCTGATACTGCAGGCTCTGAAGTGCCTGCTGAGGTTGGTATCAGAGCCCACAGACTCTTCCACAAATGGGGCTGCTCCTTCTAATACGATCGGGGCCCCATGTGTGTTCCGAATGCATGGCCTCAACATTTTCGGCACCAACACAAATGCCCTTGGTCCACTGTTACCAGTCTTGGGCCAGAGGTTGAAACACAAATGTTGAAGACGCTGTGAATGTAGTAAAAACACACAGAAATGTCGGAGGAACTCAGCCAGTCTTGCAGTGTCCATAGGCAGTAAAGATATATCACCGACGTTTCGGGCCTGACCCCTTCTTCAAGGAATGTGCAAAAAGCTGGAAGGCATCAGAATAAAGACTGAAGAGTGGCAGGAGGAGGGGTCCAGACCAACAAAAATGTATTTAATGGATATGATAAGAGGAGAGGTGAGAATTGATTCTGGCCCTGTGTAAGGATACAAAGAGACAGACAGAGAGAGAGAGAAACTGAGCTGGGGAAAGGCAAGAAGAGGTGGAAGAAGGGGGGGAGGGGCATTTAATGAAAACCGGAGAAGTAGATGTTAATGCTGTCCAGTTGGAAGGTGCCCATTTGTTCCTCCAATTTGCAGGTAGTCTCAGTCCGACAGTGCATGAGACCATGGACAGGCACGTCAGCAAGGGGAATGGGGAATTGAAATGAATGGCCACTGGGAGATCCACACTCTTATGGCGGACAGAGCCAAGACGGTCAACAAAGCGATCTCCCAGTCAGTGCCCAGTTTCTCTGATGTAGAGGAGACCACAACAGAGGCAATAGATGACCCCGGCAGATTCACATCAAATATGGCTTCACTTGGAAGGACTGGGTTAGAGATTCTCAGTAAGCAGTTTTGATGATACGTTCCTTCAATGAGGTTTTAAGCCAACACGTACACTGGTGCTGGACTGGTCCACTGGGCTCCAGCATCTGAGGGGTGGAAATCACCAGTTTTTACACCTACCTCCTGGGGACGTGAGCTGATCTGTTCTATCTTCTCCAGGATTCCCTCTTCCCCGGACATCCCTGTCACTGGATACTTCAGCATGCTGTCCATAGGGTCGGTGATTGACAACTGATCTCTTCCACCCATGAGGTGAGGTCATTACACTGAAGGAAGGCAAGATTAACCACGTTGAGAGAGTTAAATTTTGGTCTGAAGTTTAAATTTAGACAATCAGCACAGCAACAGGCCCTTTAGGCACACGTGCCCAATTAACTACAGTGCCCATACGTTTTGAACGGTGGGAGGAAACTGGAGCCACATGGGAAAACCCACGCAGATACAGTGAGAACGTACAAAAACCTTACAGACTGCGCCAGATTTGAACCCAGGCACTGGGGCTGGAACAGCGTTGCACCAGCCGTTATGCTAACCATGCCGCCCACTCTGCTCACAGCTGACATCCCATTCCTGCAGCCCGACCCATTCCATGCCCTCCCCATTAACCCAGTCCTTGCACCTGGGACTTTGGACCACAGAGAGTGACAGAACGCAGGAGTGGCTGCAGGAAATCTGCGCAGAACTGGCCCACATAAGCTCGCACCTCTCTGAGTGTGGATAGGAACTCAGGAATCATAGGCCACACCAAAGCTACCTGGAGGCGTCTCTGCGCCTGCCGACTGCACAAGGCTACAATTAACCCTGCCTGCAAAGCAATGACACCAATTCACAGGAGTACACTCATCCATTCTTAATTTGACTGAGCAGATCTGTGGCTCGTGTGACAAGGTTAGATGAGGGAAAACCAGCAGCTGTGCCAAAGATGTGAGGAAATCACAATAAAGGTGGCTATCGCAAAATATGGCTCACGGGGTAGGGGGTAACTGAGGCGGCTACGTCACTGTGTGGTACGTTTGCTGCAGAGAAATGGATCAGAGATCAATCCACAGCACAGCAAACATGGGAGAGAAGATCATTGGAGTCTCTCTCCACATCCCCATCGACACCCCTCACCGACATCTCCCCTCCCTCACCAACACCCCCCTCACCGACATCTCCCTCAACGACACCCTCCTTGCTGACATCCTGCTCACTGGCACACCCCTCACTGGTCACCCCCTCACTGACACACCACTCTCACTGTCACTCCCCCTCACTGACACACTCCTCACTGACATCCCCCTCACTGTCAACCCCACCTCACTGACACCCTCCCCACTGACCCACCCCTCACTGACACACCCCTCACTGTATCTCTGACCCCCCTCCCCCCCCCCACACACACCCCTCACTGTGTGCCAGCCCAGTGTCTACAGGAATGCTGTGTTGCCTGTATACGTTATATGTGTGAGGCTGTGTCTCCAGGACCATGTGCGTAGAGCTGATGACTATGAGGTTGGAGAGGAGTCTCGATGAGGCAACACGTGCTCAGTTCGGCTCTGAAGGGTGTATGAGTGTTCCAGTGGCCAAATCTGGCACCACATTAGCCGGGGCCAGTAGTTACAGTGTCTCACACACACACTCACATACTCACACTCATACACACACATACTTACACTCACACGCACACACATTCACACACACTCACACTCAAACACACACTCACACTCAAACACACACTCACACACACACACACACACACACACATACTCACACACACACATACACTCACCCAAATACTCACATATTCACACACACACACACACACACACACACACACACACACTCACACACACACGTACCAACTCACCTGGCACACTGAGGCGGTCCGGCTGGCTCCTGGTTCCTTAAGTTTGCCTGAAGAAGAGCAGACGGAAATGTGTTGGAAAATCAGAGCTGGGAACCCGGGGAGGCAGGAAGAATGAGGGGAATGGGGAATTTTTGGAAGCTGACAGTTTGTGACAGTCAGCCAGCAGGATTCCACAGGGTCCAAAGCTCCACCCAGGATCATCCTCAAAAGCATTAGAATTTGTCAACAAAAAGCTTTTCAGCAAATGATGCCCTCTGTTCCCCAGCATTCGAGCTTGTGCTCTCAATTGTCCAAATCCTGTGGTCTCCATTCTTTGTCAAATCTGTGACCAGTTGCCCTGTCTATTAACAATGAGACAAAATAAAGAGAAACTTAATCTGAACTGTACTGTTTGTGGCCTGCAGGTCATACAAAGGGAGTGTAAGTGAGGGGACTGTCAGTGAAGGGGGTGTCAGTGAGGGGGGCCAGTATAACAGAGAGCGGGCTATCAGTGAGGGGGCTGTCAGTGAAGGGGGTGTCAGTGAGGGGGGGCCAGTATAACAGAGAGCGGGCTATCAGTGAGGGATTGTCAGTGAGGGGGCTGTCAGTGAAGGGGGTGTCAGTGAGGGGGTTATCAGTGAGGGAGGGGTCAGAGAGGGGGGTATCAATGAGAGGGGTGTCAGTGAGGGGCTGTCAGTGAGGGTGGTGTCAATGAGAGGGGTGTCAGTGAGGGGCTGTCAGTGAGGGGGGTGTCGGTGAGGGGGTTTCAGTGAGGGGGGTGACAGTGAGGGGGGTGTGAGCGAGTGAAGTGTCAGTGAGGGGGATGTCAATGAGAGGGGTATCAGTGAGGGGTTGTCAGTGAGGGGCTGTCAGTGAGGGGAGTGTCAGTGAGGGGGCTGTCTGTGAGGGGGGTATCACTGAGCAGGGTGTCAGTGAGGGGGCTGTCTGTGAGGGGATATCAGTGAGCGGGGTGTCATTGAGGGGGGAGTAGTGAGGAGGGTGTCAGTGAGGAGAATGTCAGTGAGGGGGGTATCAGTGAGCACAATATCAGTGAGGTGTTGTCAGTGGGGGGATCTCAGTGAACTGGTGTCAGTGAGGGGGTTATCAGTGAGGGAGGCGTCAGTTAGGGGGGTTATAAGTCAGTGGGGTGTCAGTGACAGGGGTGTAAGTGAGGGGTGTCAGTGAGGGCTGTGTCAGTGAGGGGGATGTCAGTGAAGGGGGTGTCTGTGAGGGGGGTGTCAGTGAGGGGGATGTCAGTGAACGGGGTGTCTGTGAGGGGGGTGTCAGTGAGGGGGATGTCAGTGAAGGGGGTGTCTGTGATGGGGGTGTCAGTGAGGGGGATGTCAGTGAACGGGGTGTCTGTGAGGGGGGTGTCAGTGAGGGGGATGTCAGTGAAGGGGGTGTCTGTGAGGGGGGTGTCAGTGAGGGGGATGTCAGTGAACGGGGTGTCTGTGAGGGGGGTGTCAGTGAGGGGGATGTCAGTGAAGGGGGTGTCTGTGAGGGGGGTGTCAGTGAGGGGGATGTCAGTGAACGGGGTGTCTGTGAGGGGGGTGTCAGTGAGGGGGATGTCAGTGAAGGGGGTGTCTGTGATGGGGGTGTCAGTGAGGGGGGTGTCAATGAGAGGGGTGTAATTGAGAGGGGTGTCAGAGAAGGGGGTGTCAGTGAGGGGGGGTCATTAAGTGGGGTATCAGTGAGGTGAATGTCAGTATTAAATTGAGGAGAGTGTAAATGGGTGGGTGTCACTGACAGGGGGTATCAGTGAAGGGTTGTGTCAAAGAGGAGGTGTCAGTGAGGGGGGTTATAAGTCAGTGGGGTGTCAGTGAGTGGGGTGTCAGTGAGAGGGGTGTCAGTGAGGGGTTGTCAGTGAGGGGGGTGTCAGTGAGGGGAATGTCATTGAAGGGGATGTCAGTGAAGGGGGTGTCTGTGAAGGAGGTGTCAGTGAAGGGTGTGCCAATGAGGGGGATGCTAGTGAGGGGATGTCAGTGAGGGGGTGTCACTGAGGGTCTTGTTAGTGAAGGGGGTGTCAGTGAGGGGTGTGTCAATGTTGAATCCTGCCCTGGGAAACAGGTGCTGACTGTTCACCTCATTTATGCCTCTCAGAATCTTTTAGAATTCTATCAAGTCTCCTCTCTTCCTTCTCTGGTCCAAAGAGAAATGTCCCAGCTCTGCTAACCTTGCCTCATAAGGCTTATTCTCCAATCCAGGCCACATCCTGTTGAATCTCCTCTGCACCATCTGCATAGCTTCCACATCCTTCCTATAATGGGGTGACTAGAACTGAACACAAGTGTGGTCTCACCAGAGATTTGCAGAGTTGCAACCTGATCTCTCTCCTCTTGAACTCATTCTCTGACTAATGAAGTTCATCATCCCATCAACCTTATTAACTATCCTATCAACCTGTGCTGAGTCCTTGATGGGTGTATGGATCTGGACCCCAAAGTCCCTCTGTTCATCCGCACGCTTAAGTGTCCGACTATTAACCCTGTACTCAAGTCTTCTGGTTTGTCCTTCCAAAATGCATCACCTCACACTTCTCCAGATTAGGAAAGGGATGATCTGATGTCGCATTCTGTGTCAGTGTCGGTGATGGTACCTGGGAGCTGGCGTCTCTCTGGGCCAGGCACAGTTGCAGCTTCTGCAGATCGGAATCCAGCTCTGCTTCAAACTGGTGCAACTCTTCCTCCAGCAAGGCCTGCACCGAGAGGGAAAGGGTTGGTTACAGCCTATGCTTGTGGCACCGATCTGGCCCTGTGCTCACACACACATGGGGGAAGTGGCCCCTCAGCGAACACTGTAAGAAGGTCCCAGGGTGGGTGAGGGGATAGGGATGAGCCTCCAGGACTGTGCCCTACCTCAGTGGAGGGAACTTGGCTCTTGCTTGAAGGACTCACCACTGATGACTCCGTCTGTCAACAAGAGAAAGGATGATGTGGGGGCATTCAACTTATGACCATTCTGAGCAGATGCCCCAATTCCACAGCACTCCAACAATGTTGGCCATGAAACCCTCAGGCCCCAGAGACAGTGGTGGGGTGGGGGGGGTGAATGTGAGAATTCTGCTGGATTTGATCCCTCCGCCAAGGAAAATGAAACCTTTTTTGTTTCCTCTGGCTTGATACCTCATTATTTCACCCACCTCAGCCAATTCCCCTCAGCCTTTTCCAAATAACGTAAACCTGTGCCCACCCATTTCAAAATCCCATCCCATTCCCTTCCCAGCATTTCTGTGCATAGTCTCATCAACTCCCAAACTGAGAACACGCGCAAATTGGAGGAACAACACCTCATCTTCCAACTGGGCCCCCTCCCACCGAATGGTATTAACATTGAATTCTCTGGTTTCTTTCTGTTAGCTGGCCACCTTATATCTTTCTCCTTTCCTCTCTCTCCTTCTCTGACACTCTGTCTCCTTTCTCCCATTCACAGAGCCACCCCTCCCTAATCAATTTTCCTCTCCTGGCCTCCAATCCACGTCCAGTTATCAACATTTGGCTGTTGGCCTGTACTCATCCGCCTGCACATTCTTCTCTTCACCCAGCCTTTTAATTCAGGCATCTGCCTGCTTTTTACTCACACCTTGAGGAAGTGCTCAGGCCCGAAACGTCGGTACTATATCTTCACCTCCTGTGGACGCTGCAAGACCAGCTGAGTCCCTCCAGCATCTCTGTGGAAGAAGGTCTCAGGCCTGGAACGTCGGTAATATATCTTCACCTCTTGTGGACGCTGCGAGACCGGGTGAGTTCCTCCAGCATCTCTGTGGAAGGACTCAGGCCCGAATGTCGGTAATATATCTTTACCTACTGTGGACGCTGCAAGACCTGGTGAGTTCCTCCAGTATCTCTGTGGAAGAAGGACTCAGGCCCTGAACATCGGTAATATATCTCTACCTGCTGTGGATGCTGTGAAACTGGCTGAGTACCTCCAGCATCTCTGTGGAAGAAGGGCACAGGCCCTGAACATCGGTAATATATCTCTACCTGCTGTGGATGCTGTGAAACTGGCTGAGTACCTCCAGCATCTCTGTGGAAGAAGGGCACAGGCCCAAAACGTCGGTAATATATCCTCACCTCCTGTGGACGCTGCGAGACCAGATGAGTACCTCAGGCGTCACTGTGGAAGATGGACTCAGGTCTGAAACTTTGGTAATATATCCTCACCTCCTGTGGATCCTGTGAGACTGGCTGTGTACTTACAGCATCTCTGTGTAAGAAGGGCTGAGGCCCGAAACGTCGGTAATATATCTTCACCTCCAGTGGACACTGCGAGACTGGCTGAGTACCACCAGAATCTCTGTGGAAGAAGGCCTCAGGCCTGAAACGTCGGTAATATATCTTTACCTCCTGTGGATGCTGCGACACTGGCTGAGTTCCTCCAGCAACTCTGTGGAAGAAGGGCTCAGGTCCGAAACGTCGGTAATATATCTTCACTTCTTGTGGATGCTGCGAGACCGGCTGAGTTCCTCCAGGATCTCTGTGGAAGAAGGACTAGGCCCAAAACATCGGTAATATATCTTTACATTCTGTGGATGTTGCGAGACCGGCCGAGTTCCTCCAGCATCTCTGTGGAAGAAGGGCTCAGGCCTGGAACGTCGGTAATATATCTTCACTTCTTGTGGATGCTGCGAGACCGGCTGAGTTCCTCCAGGATCTCTGTGGAAGAAGGACTCAGGCCCAGAACGTCGGTAATATATCTTTACATTCTGTGGATGCTGCGAGACCGGCCGAGTTCCTTCAGCATCTCTGTGGAAGAAGGACTCAGGCCCGAAATGTCGGTGATATATCTTTACCTCTTGTGAATGCTGCGAGACTGGCTGAGTACTTACAGCATCTCTGTGGAAGAAGGACTCAGACCAGAAACATCTTCGCCTCCTGTGGACGCTGCGAGACCGGCTGAGTACCTCCAGCATCTCATTGGAAGAAGGACTCGGGCCCGGAACATCGGTAATATATCTTCACCTCCTGTGGACACTGCAAGACCAGCTGAGTTTCTCTGGCATCTCTGTGGAAGAAGGGCTCAGGCCCGAAACTTCGGTAATACATCTTCACCTCCTGTGGACTCTGCGACAATGGCTGAGTACCTCCAGCATCTGTGAGGAAGAAAGACACAGGCCCAAAACGTCGGTGATATATCTTTACCTCCTGTGGACACTTTGAGCCCGACTGACTTCCTCCGGCATCTCTGTGGAAGAAGGACTCAGGCCCGGAACGTCGGTAATATATCTTCACCTCCTGTGGACGCTGCGAGACTGGCTGAGTTTCTCTGGCATCTCTGTTGAAGAAGCATTCAGGCCTGAAATGTCGGTAATATATCTTCACTTCCTGGGGACGCTGCAAGCCCAGCTGAGTTCCTCCAGGATCTCTGTGGAAGAAGGGCTCAGGCCTGAAACGTCGGTAATATATCTTCACTTCTTGTAGACGCTGCGAGACCGGCTGAGTTCCTCCAGCATCTCTGTGGAAGAAAGACACAGGCCCAAAATGTCGGTGATATATCTTTACCTCCTGTGGACACTTTGAGCCCGACTGACTTCCTCCGGCATCTCTGTGGAAGAAGGACTCAGGCTCACCTCCTGTCGACGCTGCGAGGCCGGCTTACTTCATCCAGGATCTCTGTGGAAGAAGGGCTCAGATCCGGAACATCAGTAATGTATCTTTACCTCATGTGGACACTGAGAGACCAGCTAAGTTCTTCCACCATCTCTGTGTTTTTACTTGTGTCTGTAGACTGTTGTGTGTTCACCCTATCTCACCCACCAATTCTCCACCTCCATAAACCTTGGGATCCCTGTCCAGGGCAGTCACCTTCTCCCCTGTGAACAGCAAGCAAACCTTTTGGCAGAACCTTTGTTCATGCACCTTAGCCAGTGAGGCAACGCATCCCATCCCCTATTCATTTGCATTGCTATCTCTGACAAGTTGTGGCCGACTCTAGGCTCCCCATTGCTCAATGCATCTTTCTTTGTGACATGGAAGAACATTTGGCCCCATTGAATCCACGCCAGCTCAAGAAAGCAATCCCAATCGCACATTCATTTTCTCTGAACCGATATTCCCATCAGCTGCCCCACCCCTCACATACGCAGAGGCCGATGACCACTCTGCCATGTGGCAGGAAAATAGAGCCAGTGCTGGATTAGTATGGATGGTTATGAGAGTCAGGAAAGATGTGAAGGACTGAAGGGCCTTTTCCTGAGCTGCATGGTGGTATGACACCCAGGGCAAACCCACGCAGTTGCAGGGAAAACTCCACACAGACAGTACCAGAGGATTGAATTTGGGTGTCTAGATGGAGGCAGTGATTCTCCCCGGATATTTTATCTTCTCTCATCTTTCATCTCTCCAAATAGATCACCTCACATCTCTCAAATTAAACCCCAACTCCCATACTTGCCCGACAAACAAACCATTCACATTCTGCAGCCTGAAGCTTTCCTCTCACTGCCACACACGCAGCTAACTTTTGTATCATGTGGGAACCTCTGTCATGTCTTCCCTTCACCAGGTCTAAAACAACAAAATGCAAAGCACTGAGTGTTTACAGCCCCATGGATGGTCTCTGGAACAGCCTCCCATTCATAACCCTTGCCCTGTTGACGTTAATCCACTCCCTCTTCCCTGTGATATTGAATCCTTCCCTCACAACAGCCCAACATGATGAATGTAGCTCTGAAATTCCACTTTCTCATCAGGGAGATGGGAGAAACTGACATGGAGGGAGGGAGGGAGGTGAGGGAAGGAGGAAGAGAAGGAGAGAGGAAGGGAGGGAGAGAGGGAGTAAGGGAGAGAGGAATAGAAGGTGGGAGACAGGGAGAGGTGAGAGGAAGGGAGGGAGAGGGAGTGAAAGAGAGAGGAATAGAAGGTGGGAGACAGAAGGAGGGTAGGAGAGACAGAGGTAGGGAGGGAAGAGAGGGAGAGAGGAAGGGAGGGAGAGGGGGAGTAAGGGAGAGAGGAATAGAAGTTGGGAAGGAGAGAGGGAGAGGGATGTAGAGAGAGAGTGATCAAAATAGAAAGATCAAAGTAGGGTCTGAAATCAAAATATATTGTAGGGTCTGAAATCAAAATATGTTTGTGTGTGTGTGTGTGTGTGTGTGTGTGTGTGTGTGTGTGTGTGTGTGTGTGTGTGTGTGTGTGTGTGTGTGTGTGTGTGTGTGTGTGTTTGCGTGTGTGTGTGTGTGTGTGTGTGTTTGCGCGCGCAGGTGTGCAGAGATGAAGAGAGAGAGGGGCATGGGGAGAGAGAGAGAGAGACAAGGAGAGAAAGAGGGAGAGGGGGAGCAGGCACTGACCTGTGGCTCTCGCTGCAGCAGTGAGCAGTGTCCCGGCTCGTAGTTGAAGATACTGTTGTGCTTTGCCTGAAGCCTGTGGCTTTCACTGTGTAATCCTCCTGGTTCCAGCTCCCTCCTGCAGCCCAGAGAGGAAATGCCAATAATGTGTTATGGTTGTTTGGGGAGACCAGAGTGAGTCTGTGTGTTGTTTGTGAAACTCTGTATCTCACAACATGTTGAGACTGCCTTCTGTGGTTGAGCTCAAAGCAAACACATAGCTCACATTCCAGAGCCACTGTTTCATACTTATTGTGAGAATAAGTGATTCAAACACTCTCCTGAGTGGCAGCTCCCACACGGGCCCAGTTCACTTAAAGGGACGTTAACTCCTCACACAAACCTCGGAACAGGTAGCCACGCAGCATGCAGTTTGGATCGGGCTGTTGGATGGAGAGGCAGTAGGGATGGGGGTTGCAGTTGGAGGTGGCAGGACGAGGGAAGGGGGCAGGAATGGGAACCAGGAGCGGGAAAACCCTTCACCGCCCCCCCCAGTTACAGTTCACTGCAGCCGGCTTTACCTCACCCTTGTGGAATTGCCTGGATTTGAATTTGGTACGAGTTTCAGATCCAGGTTTCTCACTTTGAAATTGAATTTGGAATTCCTACCGGCAATGACGACTCCTTCCCAGGAGATCATTACACAACCCCTCTCTCAAAATAGTCTGCTCCCTGACTAGGGTCAGGAGGGCGAGAGTAGGGGAGGGAGGGCAAAGGGAGAGGAGAGAGAGAGGATGAGGGAAGGGAGGAGGGAGGGAGGAGGTTTAGGGGATGGGAGGAGGGAGGGAGGGTTAGGGGATGGGAGGGGAGGGAGGGAGGGTTAGGGGATGAGAGGGGGAGAGAGGGAGGGAGGGTTAGGGGGTGGGAGGGGGAGTCCGATGAAATGAGGGGAGGGAGGACAAGGGGAAGGGAGGGAGGGCGAGGGGAGGAAGGGTGAGGCGACGGGAGTGGAGGGGAAGACAGGGAGGGCGAGGGGAAGGGATGGAAGGCAAAGGGAGAAGAGAGAGGGTGGACGAGGGAGGGCAAGGGGAGGGGAGTAGAGGGAGGACAAGCGGAGGGGAGGGAGAGGGAGGGAAAGTAGAGGGAAGGGAGGACAAGGGGAGGGGATGGAGGGTGAGGGGAGAGGAGAGAGGGTGAGGGGATGGAAGGAGAGGGTGAGGGAAGAGAGGATGAGGGAGGGTGGAAGAGAGGGGAGGGCAAAAGGAAAGGAGAAAATGTGAGGGGAGGGAGGACAAGGAGAAGAGGGAGGGCGAGGGGAAGGGAGGGCAAGGGGAGGGAGGACAAGGAGAAGAGGGAGGGCGAGGGGAAGGGAGGGCAAGGGGAGGGAGGGCAAAGGGAAAGGGCGAGGGGAGGAAGGGGTGAGGGTGAGGAGAGGGAGGGCAAAGGGAGAGGGTGAGGGGAGGAAGGGATGGGGAGGGGTGAGGGGAGAGAAAGTGATGGGGAGGGAGGGTGAGGGAGGGAGGGGAGAGAAGGTGAAGGGAGAGGTTAAGGGAGCAAGGTGGGGGATGGTGGGAGGAGAGAGTGGGGAGGAAAACATGGGAGGGAGGTGGAAAGCTTGAGAGGAGGGAGAGAGAGGGTGAGGGAATGGGAGGAGGGAGGGAGGAGGTTTAGGGGATGGGAGGAGGGAGGGAGGGTTAGGGGATGGGAGGGGAGGGAGGAAGGGTTAGGGGATGAGAGGGGGAGAGAGGGAGGGAGGGTTAGGGGGTGGGAGGGGGAGTCCAATGAAATGGTAATGGATGGTGAAGGTGCATTGGGAGGAGGGAGGAGGGAATGACAGGGAGGAAGGAAAGGGCTGGGGGTTGGGCAGAGGAAGGGGTTGGTTGGTGGGGGGGGGGGGGTGATGGGCACCTCATTGACTGTTCCCAGTGAGTCCCAGCAGGTGGGAGGGCCACTTATTGGGAATACCCCTGCCCTCAGATCAATTTGTCCATCCACAGGCTTTCATCAGCCTTGGTGGAACCGTCTGTTCCACAGGTTCAGCCAGGTTTCCAGAGTGGACCGCGCCTGGCCACACTAACACAGGCGAGATGCTCCCACACCAGTTCCAAATACAGTGCCCATACCACCTACCATTCGGAGAAGATGCTGTCGTCAGCTGGATCCAGGCCTGCCAACTCAATGGATTGCCACCCTGCTGGGACAGACACAAGGGGAGTGGGATGAAGAGGGACCAGCCCGGCAGGTTGCGATCATTCACCACAAAACCATCAACTCCGGGGCCAGTCGGTGAGGAGATGGGGCATTGAACATCACCATGAGGAGCTGCTGGCATTCTGGGGTGGGGGGGAGCATTGGTGCTACGGTGCTCACAAGGGGAGACAGAACAGGGTGGGGGTCAGGATGGGTGCTCAGGATGAGGTCAGGATGGGGACAGGGTGGGAACAGAGTGGGAACTGGCAGGGATCAGGGTGTGGTCAGAGTGGAGACAAGTTGGGGTCAGAGTGAAGGTCAGGTTGGGCCAGAGTGGGTATGGGGAGGGGTCAGAATGGGGGACAGGGTGGGGGTGTCAGGGTGAAGTCAGGATGCTGGTCAGGGTTGGAAAAAGGGTACAGTTCAGGATGGGAACAGGATGGGAACTGGGAAGGGTCAGTGTGGGAATAGGGTGGGGGACGGTGGGAGACAGGGTGCGAGACAGGTTGGAGGAAGGGTGGGGTCAGCGTTTGTCAAAATGGGCCGATGCAGCTTGGGGGCAGAGGTGACAGAGCTGGTGGTGAGGGGTATTTGAGACCAACCCTCACGGTATGGTTTGGTTCTGCAGGGCATGGAGCTGAGCAGCTCAAGGTGGGGCTGACCTGAACCAACAGCAAGAAAGAGGCCATTCAACCCATCTAACCACCCCTTCCCAAACCCTCTCTTCCAAACCCACTCAACCCCAAATATTCTCACTTTCTTCACCCCTAAACCCCCTTCACCCCAAACCCCCTACACCCCCCCTTCACCCCCCCAAACTGCCTTCACTTCCAAACCCTCAGCCAGACACCTGTACTGTACTCCATCAATCTCCCTAGGTTCCTTTTCCACTGAATGACCACTCGACAGAACCCATGGAGTCTCAAGCCTGAGGAGTGAGGACTGTCTGGTAATCAATAGGCCTTTTCACACCGCAGTGTAAAAAGGAGATTCCCTGGAAAATTTCCTGGGAACCCTCCTGTGAACCTGCAGTGTGAAAAGGTCGGCCTGGGAATTTTAAAAGGGTCCACGCCCCCACCTCATCAGAAGCACTGCAGCCCTGCGAAATTTTCCCCGACCGCACTCTCTCTGCAGTGTGAAGAGCCAAATGGCCGAGCAGGGAGGACCCGTGACATCAGTGCTTACGTGCTGCGCTATGTTGGCGATTAAAATTAAAAGATTAAAATTAAGAGAACAGCGGGCCACTCGGCCCGTCGCGATGGCAGCACAATGGCCAACCTTAACCATAAACCCTCACGCAGCTGGATTTCCTAGAGCAGTTCCAGCTAAGTGAGAGATTATGGGAAATTAAGTCGGCCATTCATCCCGAATTGTGCCATTGTCACGACGGGCCAAAGTGATCCCGAAACGTGAGGGTGGGTGGGTAGGCAAGTGATCAACTGATTCCATGGGTTCTGTCGAGTGGTTATTCAGTGAAAAAGGAACCTGGGGTTGGGGGGGGTGGGAGTGGGCGGGTGAGCAACCTAATGACGGCTGGGAGGGAGTGAGTGGGCAGGGAGCGGGCGGGCAAATGACAGATGGCGGGGGGGGGGCTTTTACCCCTGTGAGTGCATAATGCATCATTGGTTGGGAGAGTACTGGGGAGGGCAAATTCCATGGAATTTGGACTGCAGTGTGAAAGGCCTGGGAGGTCCTAGATTCCTGGGAATTTCTCCAGGACAAAGTAGTGTGAAAACGCCTAATAATTCAGCTGGAACTCACCATCCAACTCTCCATCCTCGGTTTCAAAGTTACCACCTGTGGAGGGACAGGACATATTACGGCAAACGGTGCAGGAAGCAGCAGCCACGCATCCTGGGTCATACGCATTTCCCAGCCGCTCCCTGGAAACCCTCTGAAGCCCCCCCAGAATAAGGCAACACTTCCCTCTGGAATCCTCTCCCCATATTAAATGCAGAGGTGCAGAACGATGTCAGGAATGGAGAGCTTGAAGCTGGCACGCTGCACGACCATTTCTGCCCTCATAGGGTCCACCGGTCAGCTCCTCACAAACCAGACTTCAGAGCCAGAGATGGGTTGGAACAGACCTGGATCTAAGCACTACCTGCTCCCCATGTTCCTTTAATTGAGATGAGAGCTTATTGTCATCTACATCAGGGCAACGCTGGTTCATGAGGTGCACCATCTCAAACGGTTTACATTAAATTACCACAATATGCAGACAGATCATGTGACAATTCCACTAAGATCTGAGCTGTTGTGGTCAGCAAAGAAGGATTTTAAAGTGTGCAAAGGGATCTGGACCAGCTGGAAAATGGCAGATGGAATTTAATGCAGTCAGATGTGAGATGTATTTTGGAAGGACGACAAAGAAAGGACATACATGGTAAATGGAATGGGTGCGGTAGAACTGAGGGATCTGGGAATGCAGATGCATAATTCCCTGAAAGAGGTGGATAGGGTTGTAAAGAGAGCTTTTGGCATATTGGCCTTCATAAATCAAAATATTGAGTACAGGAGTTGGGGTGTTAAGATGTATTGATGAGGACAATTTGAAGTATATTTGAGAGCATTTTTGGTCACGTAATATCAGATATCAGTAAGATAGAAAAAGTGCAGAGAAAATTTACTAGGATATTGCCCAGACTCCAGGAACTGAGTTACAGCAAAAGGTTAAATGGGTTCGGACTTTATTTCCTGGAGTGTAGAAGATTGAGGGGAGATTTGATAAGGGTATTTAAAATTATGAGGGGGACAGACAGAGTGAATGTTGGAAGGGTTTTTTTCCACTGAGGGAAGGTGAGATACAAACCAGAGGACATGGGTTAAGGATGAAAGGGGAAAAGTTTGGGGGAAACATGAGAGGGAACTTCTTCACATAGAGAGTAGTGGGAGTGTGGAACGAGCTACCAGCTGAGGTGGTGAATGTGGGCTCAATTTGGACAGGTACATGGATGGGAGGGGTATGGAAGGCTATGGACTAAGTGCAGATTAGTGGGACCAGGCAAAAAAAAGGGTTTGGCATAGACGAGAAGAGCCAAAGGGGTCTGTTTCTGTGCTGAAATGATCCATGGTTCTAAAAGGGCAGATAATTAAATTCAGTATTCTCTATTACAATGTTGGAGGGGTGGTGTCGAAGTCCCAGTCATCACCTCCAGGAAGATGGAGAATGATAAATTATTCAAACGGCTGAAATGGGGTTCGGATCGAAGGAGGTTTTGTGTGTGAGATGTGGGAGTGCTCGGGCAGACGTCTTGTTCAGAAGAAGTCTGCATTTATGAGTAAAGTTCTGCTGTCTCCAACTGCACAGATCCAGCAATTAGCTGGCAGTTTGCCAAGGTGGATTTACTCCACCATGGAACTACTGACTTTCATCTCATTTGCTCGTTAAAAGTTGAACATCGGTGACTCCACCACCAGTTCATCACTGATTAGCTCAGTGGTCAGGTGTTGATGACTTTTCAATGGTGTCTCGAAGGCCTGGGAACCTCGGCCTCACCTTCGAGGAGTTCGGGAGGCTTTGGCGGATTGTCAGGGAGCCAGTTCATGAAGCATCTGGGGATTTCTGTCCATCGCTCTGCTATCTCACCGTGGGGATAAAGGGCTCACATCTCGGACTCTCGTCTCGACGTGGGGAATACGGGAGGGTGTGATCTGAGGAGGACTGAGTCAGCACGACTTCCATCAACATGAGCCTTCCCCTCTCCTGTTATGGACTGATGTTTTAGACAATGGTCAAGTTTGTTTTTTGTAAAAATGCCAGACCCGTCTTCTGAAAGACCTGGGCCCTGCAGGAGTCGCGCTGGGCCAGCGACTTCAACAACCCCTGTGGCCAGGAATTTTTCACATTACTGGAAGACGAGAATGGGGTCATGATACTTGTCCCCAACGATCACGGGTGGAAAATGCACAAAGGCAATGGTGGGGAGTGATGACACCCCGGCCGTTACAGCGAGTTGGGAAATGGAGGGAAGATCCATGATTTGTCCATGAAGGTGGTGGGTCTGGTCAAGAGCTGAGTCAATTCTTGGACTCACCATCTGTCTGTCACTTCAGTGGCTTGGTTGAGACCGTGTGGTCATGGAGATTTGGAGTGTGCGAGGGTGCAGCCCCTACTCGCGTGCGTGAAGGGATGGCTCCACAAGTTCTGGCTGCATTTCAGCCCCACGCTCCTGATATTTGGGCACCCGGTACAGTGGAGGGCGGGTCGGTCGAGGATTGTCCTCATCGGTCTGGTACTGGGCCTGGGCAGGACGGCCAAACATGGGTCCAGGCATCAGGCAGTCGAGGGTTCAGCTTGGGCTGACTGCCTGCCCCTCTTCTGAGGACACCTGTGGGCCTGTGTCTCCCTGGAGAAGGACACTCGGTGCTCACGGGCAGTTTGGAGGGTTTCTGGGAACGGTTGGATCCCCAAGGGTTTGACGGTATCAGTGGAGATAATCACATTTTAATTTGTAACATGTTTTGTGTGAATAGTCTGAATTGTGGACTGATGTCATTCTGGTAACCTTTGGACAATTAATAATAAAAGGGGAAAAGGGGCAGTTAATGATTTACTGCCAGTGTAAAAGAAAGGCCCAGTACTGGGGGAGGGTCCAGTACAGAGGGAGGCACCAGTACTGGGGGAGAGAGCAGTACTGAGGGAGAGGGCAGTACTGGGGGAGAGGGCAGTACTGGGGGAGAGGGCAGTACTGGGGGAGGATCCAGTACAGAGGGAGGCACCAGTACTGGGGGAGAGAGCAGTACTGAGGGATAGGGCAGTACCGGGGGAGAGGGCAGTACTGGGGGAGGGGGCGGTATTGGAGGAGGCTGGAAAATCCCTGGTTACTGGTCTTCTGTGGGAGCTGGGTCATTATCAATCAGTGAGCTCCCTCCCACCTGAGGATTCTTGCCCAAGATGACTGGGGGGAAGAGGTTCATCAATGGCTTCGTGGACTCGTGAGGCTGCAGGAACATCGCGCAGACCTGGAGGCGGATGTCTTTCCCCTGCGCAGCGGAGGGAGTCGGCACTGAAGTGTCTGTATGCAGACATTTTTGGGGAAACTCCCACCATCTCCGCTCCCTCCACTGTACTGCTCTTTGGAGAGACTGATTTATGTTGAGCTCTGCCATTGGTTTGATAGGCCAGCACACCAGCAAGGATTTTCATCATGGCGAACTGCCGCTCTAAGATGGCCCTTGGACCTAATGCAGCAGTTGCAGCTCCTGGAGGCAGGGCTCCTGCGAAGGCATCACCTTTCCAATTTATGACTCTGGACAGTGCCGTGCAATGTAATATACCTCCATCCATTGGTCTGGATAGCATTTTGTTAGCTACGTCCAAGACTGTGGTTGACAAGGTCTATCGGAAGACCATCTGTTTCCTGCGATCTGCCAAAGAGGTGTCCTTGGTCCTGAGTAAGGGGCTGATGGTGGGAGGGCTCTTCATACCGGTGATGGCCCCCATGTAGATGGTAGTTCTCTCTGCCCTCTATCCCCAAATACCTGACGCAGCCATTCTCCCCACCTGCGTCCTCTGGATGAGGTGAAGTTGGAGATCACCCCGTTGCTGTTCAAGCCACCTTTGAGTGGCTGTTTGGTTTCAAGCCGCATGTGCGCATATGATTGGGACAGGGTGGGGATGCCGAGGGCCAGTTCTATGTGGACTTTGAGGGGAAGAACGACCAACTGTTCTGGGCAACAGGGGGTCAGCGGAACCATGAGTGTAAGGGGCTTGGGCACATTCGGATGGGTTGCCCTAATCGTCAAGGTGCTGCCTCCACCTCCATGGCACAGAGAAACACAGCTGGCCCTCCTTCCACTTTCCTTCCTCCTGCCGTTCCCCCTAGGAGCATGTCCCATCTGCAGTGGGGGCAGATTCCTGTGGTGGGAAAAAGATGCCTGGTGGGGTGCTCTCCAAGGTGTCCTGTCGAGGGCCATCCAGCCCCTGGTTAACTCGTCTGTGCAATCCATGGGTCACCAGCCCATTCCATGAACAATTGTGAAGGTGCCCCTATGGCTGGAAAAAGCCCAGAACCTTCTCATACTCAGGGTACTTCCAGGGTGGGTGACTACTTGAGCTCTCCGCTCGGACTACAATAATCCACACAGCCAAGGTTCCATGGACCTCTACCTCATGACTTTCTGAATGAGTCTCTCACGGGGGACCTTGTCTAATCCCTTTCTAAAATCCATGCAGACCACATTTACCACCCGAACCTCATCAGTTTCTTTTGTTACCTCCTCAAAAAACTCAATTAGGCTCATAAGGCATGACCTTCCCTTCACAAAGCCAGGCTGACTATGCCCGAGTAGACTGTCCTTCTTCAAATGCTTCCTTAAACCAATCTTTAAGAATGATCTCCAATAGTTTGAACACCACAGACATAAGACTCACCTATCTATAATTCCTAGGATTCTCCCTATTACCTTTCTTAAACAAGGGAACCAAATTTTCCATTCTCCAATTCTCTGGCACCTCCCCTGTAGCCAAGGAGAACTCAGTGATCATAGTCAATGCCCCCGCTGTCTCTTCCCTCCCACAGCAACTTGGGGTGTATCACGTCTGGCCCTGGACATCAATCTTAATGTTTTTAAGATGGTGCAACACTTCCTCTTCCTTAATTTTAACATCGTCCAGCACACAAGTTTGTTCTATACCAACCTCACCCTGATCTCTGGTGTATACTGAAGTGAAGTATGCATCTAGGACCTCCCCAACCTCCACTGCCTCCAGGCACATGTTTCCTCCTTTATCCATAAGCAGCCCCACCTTCATTCTCATCGTCCTTCTGTTCTTCACCCATGCAAAGACCACCTTGGGGGGGCTCCTTAATCCTACTTCCCCAGGTCTTCTGAAGCCCCCTTCGTGATCTCCCAAGTCCTTACTTATGTTCCCTCCTGGCTACCCTATAATTGTCATGAGCCCTTCCTGTTTCCTGCTTCCTAAATCTAAGGTGGGTTTTGTCAACCACGGGTCCCCTTTCCTACCATCTCTTCCCTGTCTCAGTGGAACAAACCGATCCAGAAACCCCTAAACATTCTCTTCGCTTTCTCCCGTAAACATCTGCTCCCAATTTACTCGCCCTAGTCCCTGCCTCATCCCTTCATAATTAGCCCTTCCCCAATTAAATGCTTTACCATTTTGTCTGCTTTTATCTGAAAGCTCAGGGAGTTGTGGTCACAATCATTGAAATGATCCCCCACCAAGAGGTCCGTCACCTGACCAGGTTCATTACCCTGGACTAGATCCAGTACGGCCTCTCCTCTCGTCGGCTGGTCCACATCCTGTGTCAGGAATCCTTCTTGGACACACCTGACAAATTCTGTCCCATCTATTCCTCTTGCAGGCAGGAGGTGCCAGTCAATATTAATTAAGGAAGTTGAAGTCTCCCATGACAACAACCCTGTAGATTCTGCACCATTTTAAACTCTGCTACTCAATTGTTCCCGAGAGCTATTTGAGGGCCTATAGATTCTCCCAGCGTAGTGATTATTTCTGACTTCCACCCACACCGACTCAGTGGACACTCCCTCTGCTGTCTCCTCCCTTTCTATCGCTCTGATACTGTAATACTACTCATTCCCCACCCCCCCCCCCCACCCACCTTACCTACCATCCTATTCCTTTTAAAACACCTAAACCCCTTTGACGTAGAGTTGGCAGGCACCAGATTTCAGATTTATTGTCGGAGTACATACATGACATCAGATGCAAATCTGAGATTCTTTTTCCCATGGGCACAGCTGAATTACCACTTATTGGTAGTGCAAAAATAACTGTACACAAATGTAAACAAACTGACTGGACAATATAGAAAGAACTAAAAAGTGCACGTCCGTAATTGAGTTTGTCATTGAGGAGTCTGATGGTGGTGGAGGGGAAGCAGCTTGTTCTGAACCTGGTGGTGCACTTCTTGTGGCACCGATACCTCTTTCCTGATGGCAGCAGAGAGAACGGAGCGTGTGCTGGGTGGTGTGGATACTTGATGATTGCTGCTGCTCTCCAATGGCAGCGTTCCCTGTAGATGTGTTCAATAACGGGGAGGATTTCGCCTGTGATGTCCTGGGCTGTGTCTACTGCCTTTTGGAGGGCTTTAAGCTCAGGGGGACCAGACCGTGATGCAGCTGGTCAATACACTTTCCACCACACCTCTGCAGAAATTTGCCAGGGTTTCTGACGTTATACCAAACTCCGCAAACTCCTGAGGAAGTAGAGGTGCTGACAAGCTTTCTTCACGATGCCAATGGTGTGTTGAATGCAGGAAAGATCCTCCGAGATAATGACTTCCTAGAACTTAAATTTGCTCACCATCTCCACCTCCGATCCCTCAATTATCTCTGATCATACACCTCTGGTTTTTCTTTCCTGAAGTCAACAATCAGCTCCTTAGTTTTGGTGATATTGAGTCCAAAGTTCCTCATCTGAGTCACCGCCCGTCACTGTGGGAGAATTCAGGGGTGCACAGTGCAATGCCCTGTAGGCGGTTGCCTGCTGGTCAGATCTCCCCAGGGCTGTACATTCCCTCCATATCATCCTCAATAAAAGTTAAGGGGTTTGGAACTGACCAAAAAGGAGCAGTGTGAATTCAAGTCACTTCTGCAGACCTGGTTGACGGTGGTTATGGAGGAGGGGAGCTCGGCAGGGAGCCCTCCCTCCCTCTATCCAGGGCACTGGTGATGGGATTTCCAGTGACTTGTCATGAAGATTACCGTTGCCAGCCTGAACATTAATGGTGATAGAGAGTCTCCCTGCAGGTACCACCATCTCTCAGTCCTTAGGGATGGGAGATATGTGGTGAGTTTCCTGCAGGTGACCCACACCGTTCCAGGAGATGAATCTACCTGGCTCCTGGAATGATGCGAGTGAAATGGGGGGGGGGGGGAGGCAACATGAGTGACCTCAACTCCATTTCAAGTGGGGTGGCTACCTTATTGGCCCTGACCTTCCAACCCAAGATCCTGACGGTTCAGGAGCTGGTGCCAGGCCATCTGCTCCATCTCACTGTGCACCAGGGTGGCGTACCATTGCACCTTGTCAGTGTTTATGCCCTGAGCCTGGCCCAATGCAGGCGCGCCTGTTCCAGGATGTGTCTGCCCTGCTCGCTTCCATTAGCCAGGGCGTGTGTGTCAGCTTTGGGGGTGAATTTAACTGCATCCTTGAGGATAGGGATCATTCCGGCCCTCTGTCTTGCCAATCCTCGGTGAGCAAGCTGAGGGAGCTGGTGGGTTTCTTTGATCTAGTTGATGTCTTGTGGAACCTTCATTTGGACCTGTACCTACTCAAGGAGGAACAGAGGGGGAGGCTCACATATTGTCTCTCCAGTGTGCATGTCTCACAGGTATTGGCAGTCTCCATGTGGTGTGGTCAGAGCTCATTCCACTGCCTGTTCAGTTAGGGTTCGTGTACTGGCACCATGACTACCACTGATTCTGAGATTCGTTCCAAATTTTCTGGATGACCTGGATGGGGGGATTGTAGAGGTTCACCTCCCTCAGGCTCTGGTGGGATGTGGGAAACGACCATGTACAACTCCTCTGCTGGCGACCGAGGATTGCATGTCCGAGATTGAAAGGCTCAAGTGGGAGCTACTTGCCTTGGTGTCTCAGCTGGGACCGACCATTGAGGACTCGCTACCAGCAGAAGAAGGAGGCATTTTGAGAGGTCCTGAGGCCCATATGCGAGATACCGGAAGTACAGATGCTGAGAGATATGGACCCTTCTTTTTTTCATTGAAGTGAAGGCAGGGAGCTTGTAGATCTGCTCCATCACAGATCCTGCAAGAATAGCCTGAGGTCCGTTTAATTTTACGTGACTTTGTTTTTGCCAGATCTGTCCAGTGACGATGCGCATCAGACCCTGTGGGAGGACCTACTGCAGGTCGGCCCTGAGGCTGTTGAGTGGCTGGAATCTCCCCCTCACTGCAAGAGCTGACTGGAGCCCTTCTCTGTAGCTAAGTTTCCATGGGCTGGACAGGCCAACAGTGGAATTCCCCAGAGTCTTTTGGGGCATCCTGGGTGTTGACTTCTCCAGGGTCCTGGGGTAGAGCCTGGCCACAGGGGAAACGTCCCTTTCTTAGCGCAGGGTAGTCGTAGTCCTGCTGTCAAAGAAGGGAATTCTCCGCTGCCTGAGGTATTGGTGCCCGGTATCTCTCCTTAGCACAGAATACAAGGTCTGTGCCCAGATGATGGCACCTACTTCCTTCGCCGAGGGGGATTGCGAACATCGGCCTCTTTTCACTGGGAGCTTGTGTGGGTCTAGGGCATGGTCTCTGGTGGACAGGCTGGACCCTGTCCTGTGGCGATGGGTGTTGGGGGGCTCCAGGGGGTGGAGCAGTACCGGCTGCGTTGACCCCCTATCAGCCGGGGTTGTGGATCCAAAGCCTGATAGGTTTTGCAGGAGCCAGTCCAGCACAATGCGAGCTCCACTGGAGCAGTTCCTGTACGGGGTGCTCAAGCCCACTTTCCACTTCCTCGCCCTCGTCAGCCATCCGGACATGCCATGGCAGTCTGTTTACCGCCCAGTGGTGAGGGGTTTCCCCAGTGGAGGTCTCTATATGCAGGAGTCCTCCCCCTTTACATCAGGGACCTGGGGTGGAGAGCGCTGACTTGGTTCACTGACACCCTGGTCACCTGTCACTTCTGCAGTCGGGAGGAGATGATGTACCGCATGTACGTGGAGTACGAGTGGTTGCAGCCCCTCTTCGCCTACCTGAAAGGGGATGCTCCTTCAGTTCTGGCTGCACTTCAGCCCCCCCCATGCTTCTACTGTCGCCCAGTGCAGAGGGATGTCGGGTGATCGGTGGATCTCCTTGTGGGTTGTTGTTGGGCCTAGCGAAACTGGCTCTTCACGAGTTCAAGGTGGCAGGTGTGGGGCGAGCTGACTACCTGCTCTTCTTTTGGAGTTACTCCAGGCCTGTATGTCCGGATGTAAGAATGGGAGCACACGGTATCCAAGGGGATGTTGGGCATTCTGGCCTCCCCCCCCCCCCCCCAGGGAATTGTGTGCATCGTCAATAGTAACAACAGGATTTTAATTTGAAAATGTAAATAGCATGTTGTTCGAATTTCCAAAGGCACAGATAGAGTAGGTGAGCCTGGAATAGTATAGCAGTTAGTGCAATGCTGTTACAGCACCAGTGTCCGGGATTGGGGTTTGAATCCCTGCCTATAAGGAGCTTGTACGTTCTCCCCGTGTCTGTGGGTTTACTCCAGGGGCTCCAGTTTCTTCCCACCCTTCAAAATGTACTGGGGGTTGTAGTTAATTAGGTGGCATGGGCTTGTGGGCCGAAATGGCCTGTTACCATGCTGTCTAAACTGTATGTCTAAACTTAAATAGAGTGTTCAGATGTAGTTCTGTGTAATTTTATAGAGTAATTATCCTTTGTTAAATAGGGGCAGCATATATCCCTCGATGAAATTGTCACCATCCACAACGAGGGGGCAGGTGGTGAGGATTATCTGTGCTTCCTCTGTGAGTTCAGTGATACCTTCCTCAGCCTTTCACTGAAACCCGAGGTTGATGTGGGAGAGGAGCTGCAAACCTCAACCACCCACTCCCCATCCTTCCCTCTGCTGCCTTCTCCCCTCACACCCCTCCCACCAGTGGCCACAGTCAGCAGTTACCTGTGGGCTTGTAGTGAATCTGGCTGAACATCTTCTTGTACCAGTCCCTTGGCTTGTCCACACTCTGTTCGCAGCACAGAGCAAGCAAAATAGAGACAGAGAGTGAGGGAAGAAAAAGTGGGAGAGAGATAAGTAGATAGAAAAAGGGAAAGTATGAGGCAGAGAGAGAATGAGAAAAATCAAGAGGGACAGAAAGGGTGGAGAGAGAGATGATGGAGAGAGAGAGGGTGGAGAGAGAGAGAGAGAGGTTGGAGAGAGAGGGTGGAGAGAGAGAGGATGGAGAGAGAGGGTGGAGAGAGAGAGGATGAAGAGAGAGAGAGTGCAGAGAGAGGATGGAGAGAGAGAGTGCAGAGAGAGGGTGGAGAGAGAGAGGTTGGAGAGAGAGGGTGGAGTGCGAGAGAGAGGAGTTGAAAGAGAGGAGAGGGTAGAGAGAAAGTGCAGAGAGAGAGGGGGTAGAGAGGTTGGGGAGAATGGAAAGATGGACAGGGAGGGGAGAATGGAGAGAGAGGATGGTGAGAGAGAATGGGGTTGAAGAGTGAGTGAGAATGGAAAGAGAGAGAGAGAGTGAGAGAGAAATAAGGCCACGCAGTCACAAGAGGCAGAGAATAATGGGGAGGAGATAAGGGACAGACAGAGTGGGAAGTGAGGGAAGAACAGAAGGAGAGAGGGACAAAGGGAGGGAGGCAGTGAGAAGGTTGGTTAGAGGGAGGGATAGGGACCGAGGGAGGGTGATAGAGAAGGGAAGAGGGAGAGAGAGATGAAGCAGAGAGGGTGTGAAACAAAGAGAGGAAGATGAAAGGAGTGTAAAGAAAGAAAAGACAGAAAGAGAATCACACAGGAGCAAAAGAAAGAGAGAAATAGGAGGACAGAGGAGGAGAGAGGGTGGTGGGGAGAGGGGGGGGAACAGAGAGACAGACAGAGAGTCAGCAACCATCATCATTCAACTTCGCCCACATCAGTCTTGTACCACCATTGTGTTCTGCTCCCCAACCTTTGAAGAGATCCAGATCAGCCCCTTCCCATGCCAGTGGACCATGAGGGGCTCTGTGGCTGAAGAACACAATGGCAGTGGACTGGCTACTAGTGACTTGAGGTGAGGAACCTATGCAGGCTGCGGACTGGAGATGGCAGTCAAGGGACTCACAAGGGACTGCAGACTGCTGGAGACTGGCTCGAGACTAGCTGAAGGGGTACCAGCTATCAGAACAGGGAAGTGAGAGGGAGCCGAGGACGCGGAAGGGTTCCTGGTTGTGTCGGAGGTTCGAATTTTGAGCTTGGGGAGCTGATGGTTTTGGACTGGACTCTGTAGGTCTGTGGGGTCTGCGGAGGTGCTGGAGGTGAATCCACAAACACTCGGAGACTCTGGGGGGGACTCTTTTTTGCTTCTCTTTCTCTGACTATAAAAGGTGCTTCCGGCAATTTCTGCAGAGGGCCTTACAGCAGGCGAAAACAAATTCCATGTAATATTGCTCTGCCTTTATAAATGAATCTTGAATTAATGGACATGACACTAAGGGTGCCAACAGACTTGGAATGGTTTTCTTTTTTGAAAATTATTTATTGTGAATAAAACTTCTACCCTGTTGGGGGGGGGGGGGGGAAAGAGCAATGTGACTGTCAGTCTCAAGCCACTCTCCAGCAGCCCACATCCTGGTGTGAATCCCAGACCCCAGCAGCTCACATCCTGGTGTGAATCTCAGTCTCCAGCAGCCCACATCCTGGTGTGAATGCCAGTCGCAAGCAGCCATATCCTGGTGTGAAAGCTAGTCTCTAGCAGTCCACATCCTGGTATGAATCCCAGACACAAGCATCGCACATTCTAGTGTGAATCCCCGACACCAGCAGCCCACATCCTGGTGTGAATCCCAGACACCAGCAGCCCACATCCTGGTGTGAATCTCAGTCTCCAGCAGCCCACATCCTGGTGTGAATCCCAGACACCAGCAGCCCACATCCTAGTGTGAATCTCAGTCTCCAGCAGCTCACATCCTGGTGTGAATCCCAGGCTCCAGAAGCCCACATCCTGGTGTGAATCCCAGGCTCCAGAAGCCCACATCCTGGTGTGAATCCCAGGCTCCAGAAGCCCACATCCAGGTGTGAATCTCAGTTTCCAGCAGCCCTCATCCTGGTGTGATTTCCAGTTACTAGCAGCCCGCATCCTGGTGTGAATCCCAAATACCAGCAGCACACGAATGTTGTGAATCCCAGATACCAGCAGCCCACATCTTGTTGTGAATCCCCAACACCAGCAGTCCACATCCTGGTGTGATTCCCAGATACCAGCAGTCCACATCTTGATGTGAATCCCAGACACCTGCAGCCCACATCCTGGTGTGAACACCAGACACCAGATGCCCACATCCTGGTATGAATCCCCGACACCAGATGCCCACATCCTGGTGTGAATCCCAGACACCAGCAGCCCACATCCTGGTGTGAATCTCAGTCTCCAGCAGCTCACATCCTGGTGTGAATCCCAGACACCAGCATCCCACATCCTGGTGTGAATCTCAGTCTCCAGCAGCCCACATCCTGATGTGATTTCCAGTTACTAGCAGCCCGCATCCTGGTGTGAATCCCAGATACCAGCAGCCCACATTTTGGTGTGAATCTCAGTCTCCAGCAGCCCGCATCCTGGTGTGAATCCCAGATACCAGCAGCACACATCCTGTTGTGAATCCCAGACACCAGCAGCCCACATCCTGATGCGAATCCCAGACACCAGCAGTCCACATCCTGATGTGAATCCCAGACACCAGCAGTCCACATCCCTGTGTGATTTCCAGATACCAGCAGCCCGCATCCTGGTGTGAATCCCAGATACCAGCAGCCCACATTTTGGTGTGAATCTCAGTCTCCAGCAGCCCGCATCCTGGTGTGAATCCCAGATACCAGCAGTCCACATCCTGATTTGAATCCCAGACACCTGCAGCCCACATCCTGGTGTGAATACCAGACATCAGATGCCCACATCCTGGTATGAATCCCCGACACCAGCAGCCCACATCCTGGTGTGAATCTCAGTCTCCAGCATCTCACATCCTGGTGTGAATCCCAGACACCAGCAACCCACATCCTGGTGTGAATCTCAGTCTCCAGCAGCCCGCATCCTGGTGTGAATCCCAGATACCAGCAGCACACATCCTGTTGTGAATCCCAGACACCAGCAGCCCACATCCTGATGCGAATCCCAGACACCAGCAGTCCACATCCTGATGTGAATCCCAGACACCAGCAGTCCACATCCCTGTGTGATTTCCAGATACCAGCAGCCCACATCCTGGTGTGAATCCCAGTCGCCAGCACCCCACATCCTGGTGTGAAACCCAGATACCAGCAGTCCACATCCTGATTTGAATCCCAGACATCTGCAACCCACATCCTGGTGTGAATACCAGACATCAGATGCCCACATCCTGGTATGAATCCCCGACACCAGCAGCCCACATCCTGGTGTGAATCTCAGTCTCCAGCATCTCACATCCTGGTGTGAATCCCAGACACCAGCAACCCACATCCTGGTGTGAATCTCAGTCTCCAGCAGCCCACATCCTGATGTGATTTCCAGTTACTAGCAGCCCGCATCCTGGTGTGAATCCCAGATACCAGCAGCCCACATTCTGGTGTGAATCCCAGATACCAGCAGTCCACATCCTGTTGTGAATCACAGACCCAGCAGCTCACATCCTGATGTGAATCCCAGACACCAGCAGCCCACATCCCTGTGTGATTTCAAGATACCAGCAGCCCTCATCCTGGTGTGAATCCCAGTCGCCAGCACCCCACATCCTGGTGTGAATCCCAGATACCAGCAGTCCACATCCTGATGTGAATCCCAGACACCTGCAGCCCACATACTGATGTGAATACCAGACACCAGATTCCCACATCCTGGTATGAATCCCCGACACCAGATGCCCACATCCTGGTGTGAATACCAGACACCAGCAGCCCACATCCTGGTGTGAATCCCTGACACCAGCAGCCCACATCCTGGTGTGAATACCAGACACCAGCAGTCCACATCCTGGTGTGAATCCAATCTCCAGCAGCCCACATACTGGTGTGAATACCAGACCCCAGCAGCCTGCTGCAGGCACAGGATCCTCACCACTGTACATTGTTACCTACACTCTCTATTTACACCATTATCACCACTGTGGGACCTTGCCGTTATTCCCCCCTCTGTTGTTTGAAAGACTTTACCTCAGTGCCCGGTAATGGGAGGACTCTAGACTATGATCCTTCCCCACAGCACTAAGCCTCGGTGTGTCCCTCGGCATGTATTCCTGCAATCTGGCCGTGCCACTTGGCAGCGTTCCCTCACCAACGTCTCCATGTGCTGCTGAACAGTGCTGTCCACAGGGACCTCCCTCAGTGGTGGACACAGACACTTCGTGCTCCATCCACACCTTCACCACGATGGTGACTACCATCCCATGCTCACTTACCGGCCTGGAGGCGATTGGCATTCCGACTTCATCCATTGGACCAATCCCGCCATACTTCACCCAGATCCGATGCTGTGTGGATTTGCTTTTCCTGCATGATGACTTAGGCTCCATCCCGATAGGATGTGTAGGACATTTGTGTGGTGCAGTATCTAACAGGATTGACACAACCCAGTCATACATAGAACACCCTCTGCACCACCCCATCAGACATCCCAGGGCCAGTTATAGAGCAAGTTCCACAGCACGGGTGATACAGAGCCAAGTCCCATCACTCACAGAACACAAGGAGGCAGGGACCTGAGGAGGCCCCTTTGCCCCTCAATCCTGTCCCACCGTTCAGGCCTCACTATTCCCTGTGTCTGCTCTCCAGGATGTTGAACTCCCTAATCTTTCCAATACTGATTGACCCCCACTACCTTCAAGAGCAGATTCGGCACACATCTCATTTTTAAATGGCCAGCCCCCAGTCTGTAGTCTCCAACTGGACAGCATTAACATAGACCTCCAGTTTCTGCTAGCCCACTCCCTTTTCTCCCTCTCTTCCCCATCCCTCCGTCTTCCTTCCTTCAGCTCTCCACCCCCTTCCCTCTCCAATCACAGAGCCATTTCCTCCCCCTGTTTACTGGTGTGACCTCCCTCCCTTATCCACCTATTACCTCCTGCCTGTGGGTCTGTGCCCTTCCACCCACCATTTTGTTCGGGCACCTGCCAACATTTTTCTGTACCTCGATGAAGGGCTCAGGGCTGAAACATTGATTCTGTATCTTTATCTTCGCTACATAAAAGACACGGTTTGACCTGTTAAGTTTCTCCAGCATCATACACAGTGTCTGCAGACTTTAGTGCTATACCCTTATTTGTGACTCCCCCAATTGTGAAAACACTTGCCAAGTCTCCCCCATCCCCCCCATCCTCGCCTTGATTTCTCAGCATCATAAAAGTCACTGCTCACACGGGAGGGTTACACCATCTATTAGACTATACGTTTTCTTTCAGACTAATTCTACTTTGGTTATCAATAAGTTTATTTTATGGGATGTGATGAAGACTTACTTAAGGGGACGAATTATAAGTTACATGTCTAAAATTAAGAAGGATTATATGAAAGAATTGGACCAATTGGAGAAAGAGGCAACGTGCTTAGAAAAGGATTTACAAAGATGGGTCTCAGAGGAAAAACATTGGGGAATTGTAAACAAGAATTCATTACAAACATATAGAATGGAGAAAACCATAATGAGAACTAAGTAGAGATATTATGAGTTAGGTAAAAGGACTCATAAGGTCCTTGCTTGCCAACTGAACAATGAAACAAGTTTCAAGAATTATGTATGCAGTTAAAACAGAGTCAAATGACATTACTTATAAGCCTCATGAAATTAATGAGGCTTTTAAACAATTTTATTCTCAGTTATATAAATCTGAATCACAGAGAGAAGATAATAAAATAGAGGATTTTTTTTGTCACAGACAAGGTTAACTTTACAAGAGCAAAGGGAGTTGGATGCCCCCTTCACATCAAGCATTGAGCTCATTACAAAGTAATAAATCTCCAGGAGAGGATGGTTTCCCACCTGAGTTTTATAAAGAATTTAACAATTTATTAATTCCAATAAGTATATTGCATATTTACAAATATGGAGCCCAAATATATATGATAAGTAATGTGGATTAGTCTTTCCTCACCATCCCTTATAATCTTGCTAGATATTATAGTTGATGATAGTTAGTTCTCTGTGCTTTCTGACCTGCCTACTACAATCCATTACTACAATGCTATTATTCTCCTTATCTTTATCTTTTTTATTACTTTAGCACATTATTTGTTATATGTTATTAATATTGATTTTTTTGGGCTGGGGTTAGGGAAGGTTTAGTTTTAAGGGGAGGGGGTATATTTGGTTTTGTAGTCTGATGGATTATGTTATATTTTATATCGTATATAGATATGTTTTGGGAGATAAATGGTGAAGTTTTTTTAAGTGTAGGTGACAAACACACACAAACACTTCTCCACACAGATCTCATTTAAAATGCCAGAATTTGAAGAATGCCTATAGGGACTTCACAAGTAGGTGTTAATTGGACTTGCTGAGGAGTATTGTTTTGGAAAGCAACAGATAAATGGAATCAGAAGATTGGGTCTGGTGCTGCAGTCTGTCTGAGTGTAGTTTGCTGTTCTAAGAGGGTCCTCTGTGTGTGTGTGTGTGTGTGTGTGTGTGTGTGTGTGTGTGTGTGTGTGTGTGTGTGTGTGTGTGTGTGTGTGTGTGTGTGTGTGTGTGTATGTGAGAGAGAGAGAGAGAGAGAGAGAATTCAATTCTACAGTTCAGCAGCAGTTGGGAATGGAATATGACAAGCTGGCAAGCTTGTGGAAAAACCCCATTTTGAAGATGGGTTGTGAGTTCTTAGTTCAATCTGTTCAAAGCCCATGTGGTCCATAGAAGAGGAGATGACTGGCTGTATAATGTTTCACCTGAGATAATGGAAACAGAAAAGGAACTCAGTGGTGACCTGAAAGAAAGAGGTAATCATCTGGAAAACCCTGATGGGGCAAGTTTCTTCAGCAATACACTGAAATGGCTGATCGGAAGGAATCAGTTGTATGAGTCCAATGAGCAACAAATCTCTCTGAAGACCAACAAGAACCTTCCTGAGTGGTAACTATTTACTTTTCAAGCACCAAAGCCTGGTATGTGTTGGAGTCCAGTGATCATAGGGCCATTAGCTTCAATGTAATTATGGAAAGGGATGGGTCAGGACCTAAAATTGTTGTTTTTGAGTGGGGAAAAGCTAGATTTGAGGAGTAGAGAAAGGATTTACGAGGAGTGGATTGGGACAATTTGTTTTATGGGAAGGATGTAGTGGAGAAATGGAGGTCTTTCAAAGGTGAGATCTGAAGGGTACAAAATCTTTATGTTCCTGTTAGGCTAAAAAGGCAGGGTCAAAGATTTGAGAGAGCCATGGTTTTCAAGGGATATTGGAAACTTGATTTGTAAAAAGAGGGAGAGCTACAATAAATAGAAGAAACAAGAAATAAAGGAGATGTGTGGAGAATACATCAAATGTAAAAATAATCTTTTGAAAGAAAGAAGAAAAGCTAAAAGAAGGTATGAGGTGGCTTTAGCAACCAGGGTGAAAATAAATCCAAAAGGTTTTTTTACAAATATGTTAATAGCAAGAGAATGAGGAATAAAATTGGTTCCTTAGAGAATCAGAGTGGACACTGTGTGTGGAGCCAACTTGTTTTGAACAAGTTCTTTTCTTTGGTATTCACTAAAGAAAAGGATATTGAATTGTGCTGGGTAAAGGAAGCAAAGAGGGTAATTATGGAAAACATAGTGATTAAGAAAGAAGCTTTTGAAGCATATTAAGGTGAATAAGTCTCAAGGTCCCGATGGGATTTTCCCCAGGACATTGAGAGAATTTAGTGAGGACTGTGATTTGAATGTCATTCAAGAAGGGTAAAGTGCCAAAACATTGGCGTATTGCTAATGTGGTTCCTTTGTTTAAAAAAGGTTCGAGGAGCAAGCCTAGCAATTATCGCCTGCAAGTTTGACGTCTGTGGTAGGTAAATTAATGGAAGGCGTTCTTAGAGATAATATATAAATATCTGGAGAGACAAGATCTGATCAAGAACACAACATGGATTTGTTCATGGAAGGATTTGATCAATCTTGTTGAATTTTTTGAAGAGGTGACTAGGAATGTTGATGAGAGTAGAGTAGTGGATGTTGTCTATATGGACTTTGATAATGTTCCGCATGGAAGATTAGTTAGGAAGGTTCAAGCAGTATGTATTAACTTTAAAATAGTCAAATGGATTCAACAGTGGCTGGAAGTAGTTGCCAGAGAGTCATCGCGGATAATTGTTTGTCAGCCTGGAGGCTGGTAACAAGCGGTGTGCCTTAGGGTTCTGTATTGGGTCCTTTGCTGTTTGTCATATACATTAATGATCTGGATGATGGGGTGGTAAATTGGATTAGTAAATATGCAGATGATACTAAAATAGGTAGTATTGTGGATAATGAAGAGGGTTTTCAAAGATTGCAGACAGATTTGGACTGTGTAGAAGAGTGGGCTGAAAGATGGCAGATGGTTTAATGCTGATAAGTATGAAGTGCATCATTTTGGTAGGAATAATCAAAACAGGACATGCATAGTAAATGGGAGGGCATTGAGGAATGCAGTGGAGCAGAAGGATCTAGAAATAATGGTTCATAATTCCCTTAAGGTAGAATTTCATGTGGATAGGGTGGTGAAGAAGGCTTTTGGTATGCTGGCCTTTATAAATCAAAGCATAGAATACAGGAGCTGGGAGATGATGTTGAGACTGTTCAAGGCATCGGTGAGGCCAAATTTAGAGTACTGCGTGCAGTTCTGGTCATCAAATTATAGGAAGGATATCAACAAGGTACAGAGAGTGCAGAGAAGATTTACGAAAATGTTACCTTGGCTTTCACAATCTAGATTTCAAATAAAGATTGAGCAGATTAGATCTTTATTCCTTGGAGCGTAGAAGGTTGAGGGGGATTTGAAATAGGTATTTAAGATTGAGAGGGGTAGAAAGAGTTGATGTGGATAGGCTTTTTCCATTGAACATGAGGGGGAACTTCTTCACTCAGAGAGTGGTGGCTGTGTGGAATGAGCTTCCAGGAGAAGTAGTGGCAGCAAAATCCATTTTGTCATTTAAGGAAAAATTGGATAGGTATATGGATGGGAGGAGAATGGAGGGTTATGGGCAGGGTGCAGGTAGGTGGGACTAGAGGAGAGGACTTGGTTTGGTGTGGACTAGATGGGCAGAGATGGCCTGTTTCCATGCTGTAATTGTTAGATGGTTTTAAGATTCATAAATGTTAAATTCTGTGCACAGTATAAGAATTGCCTGATACCAGTGAACTTGGAGGAGTGAGAAGTGAGATTGGACTGTGAATCAAATAACTTTTCTGAACTTACACACACATTACATGCACGTGTGCTTAGAAGGGGGTTAAGTTAAGTTAGTAGTAATATGTTAACGTTTGATCCTGTTTTTATGTTTACAGAAAATCAAAAGTAACATTTGTTTAAGTGACCATTTGTCTTGGTGAATTTCTATTGCTGCTGGGGTTTGGGGTTCTCTGGGCCCATCACAGTAGGCAGTAATAAGCTTTATGAAAATGATGGATGTATCTGGATTATATATAATACAAGTTTGCAAACTTTAAAAATAAAGTATTTATAAAAAGATTATTAATTCCTCCTTTTATGGATGTATTAGAACAGGCGATGGTAACATATACCCTCCCAGACACTAAAAACTGCAATAATAACGGTAATGCCAAAAAAGAAGATCTTTTAAAACCAGCATCTTATCGATGAATTTCTTTGTTAAATGCCCATTGTAAGGTAATTGCAGAAGTTTTAGCAAATAGGTTGATGAAATTTTTATTAAAATTGAAACATAATAATCAGACAGGCTTTGTGAAGAAGAGAAAATCTGCAGATAAGGTAATTAGGTTACTTAACACATTTAGCACAAAAGGGGAGATTTTAGTGTGGACGCACAAAAGGCATTTGATAGATTAGAGTGGGACTTTTTGTCTTTGAGAAATTTTGAATGGGTGCGGTGTTTATAAATTGGGTTAAAGATTTATACAATAACCCCAGAGCTAAAGTTGTTACGAATGGGCAGGTTTTAACATTGTTTCACTGACCAGATCTAGTAGGCAAGGATGCCCTTTATCACTTGATTTATTTATTATGAAGCACTTGCAGAACTAATATGAGCTGATCCAGATTTGAAAGGGTTTAAGGTTAATCAAGAAGAATATATAATTAATTAATTTGCTGACCATGTTTTGGTTTATTTGACAGAGCCAATAGGTTCACTACGTAAATTGTATTTGAGATTGGAGGAATATAGTAAGGTTTTGGGTTATAAAGAAAACTGGGATAAAAGTTAAATTATGCCTCTTACTATAGGGGATTACACTCATTGTCAATGAGTTACTGAATTGAAATGGACAGTGAGCAGGATAAGATATGTAGGTATATGGGCAGATAATAAATTAGAGAATGTATGTCAACTGAACTCTGTACTTTTACTTAAGAAAATTGGTGAGAATTTGAATAAGTGGAAGATGTTGCTAATTAGATTATTGGGTAGGGTTAATTGTGTTAAAATTAATATATTTCTGAGGTTTCAATATTTATTTCAAACATTGCCAATAATGATACTACAATTTTCTTTTCAAGAATTAAATAAATATATTAGAATTTTTCTTTGGAAGGGTAAGATTTCAAGAGTTTCTTTAGAGAAATTGACTTGGAAATCTGAGTTTGGAGGTTTGCAATGACCAGATTTTAGAAATCACTATAAGGCAGCTCAAATTAGATTTTTAACTTCTTTCTTTGATGAGAAAGAAAAACCAGCCTGAATTAAAATAGAAATTGATAAAATCTGAGAGAGGAAATCGGAAGATTTTGTATATAACTGAGAAGCAAAGTTACTATCTGGGGAAAGGGAAGCATCTCTGTTGAAGCATTTGATTAATATTTGGAGTAAAGTAAATGATGAAATTGGAACGAGGAGTGCGGACCGGGCTAAAGTGTCTTTGATGCAAAATCGACATTCCATTTTCATCAGGTAACCAAGTTTTAAATATTTGGTTTTGGTAGGGAATTAGATATACAGAAGGTTGTTATGTAGGAAGAAGTTTAATGATATTTGATCAATTAAAAAATAAATATGGGATGCAAAATAATTCCCTTTTTTGATATTATCAATTATGGCCTTATTTGAAAGATAAACTAGGTCCGACAATGTCATTTCTGAAATGTGGTGATTAGAAATATTCATTCTTCTTCTTTGGCTTGGCTTCGCGGACGAAGATTTATGGAGGGGCAATGTCCACGTCAGCTGCAGGCTCGTTTTTGGCTGACAAGTCCGATGCGAGACAGGCAGACACGGTTGCAGCGCTTGCAAGGGAAAATTGGTTGGTTGGGGTTGGGTGTTGGGTTTTTCCTCCTTTGCCTTTTGACAGTGAGGTGGGCTCTGCGGTCTTCTTCAAAGGAGGTTGCTGCCCGCCAAGATGCACGGTTTGAGGCGGTGGTCAATGTGGCAGGCACCAAGAGCCTTCTTGTACCTCTTCTTTGGTGCACTTCCGTCTCGGTGGCCAGTGGAGAGCTCGCCATATAACACGATCTTGGGAAGGCGATGGTCCTCCATTCTGGAGACGTGACCTACCCAGCGCAGTTGGATCTTCAGCAGTGTGGATTCGATGCTGTCAGCCTCTGCCATCTCGAGCACTTCGATGTTGGAGATGAAGTCGCTCCAATGAATGTTGAGGATGGAGCAGAGACAACGCTGGTGGAAGCGTTCTAGGAGCCATAGGTGATGTCGGTAAAGGACCCATGATTCGGAGCCGAACAGGAGTGTGGATATGACAACGGTTCTGTATACGCTAATCTTTGTGAGGTTAATATGTAGTAGATATATTACGTCATTTATTTTGGCTATGTATACTTTATTGCAGAAGGGAACTAGTAAACAGGGGATACATAGGTCCAGACAACTTTGGGAGACAGATTGAAACGTTAATATTTATGAAGTAAATTGTGTCTGGATAATCTAACTATAAATGTTAGATATAGGCTAGTCCAATACAAATTTTACATCATTTATATCTCACTCTGCAAAAGCTAAATAAACTGAAATCCAATGTATCTGATCAGTGTTTTCGATGTGGTCAGGAAGTAAGGACCTTTTTACATCCCACTTGGTCTCGCTCCAAAGTGAGAGCCTTTTGGTCAAATTAGACATTTTATTTATTTCCACAAACTCCAATGTTATTTTTATTAGGTGGTATTGAGCGGATAAGACCAAAACAGAAACTATCCACACATCAAAAGCAATTTGTAAAAGTTGCCTTATCAGTAGCAAGAAATTGTACAGTAGTGACATGGAAATCAGATGCCCACCTGGGTATGGAGTGGTGGAACACAGAAATACACATTTGTGTTCCTTTGGAGAAGATCACTTATAATTTGAGGAATAAATATGATGTATTTTTTTTAAATTTGGCACCCATACTTAAGAATTGAGGGAATTAATTTATAAACCTTTTCCTTAAGCCTTGAACTTTGTTAACCTCCTTGAAATTATTGAAAGTAATAAATGATTCATTTTGTGTGGTGAGGGGGAACTTATGACAGCCAGATTAATATTCTAGTGTCCCACATTTCTTATGTTTTCTTACTTATTTCATTTTTTTTCCTTCTTTCTTTTGGGGTTAGTTCAATGGGCGAGGGGAGTTTGGTGAGGTTTTTATCATCATGTAATAGATTTGATATTGATATCTGATTGTTATATTTTGTATTTGGAAATTATTACCTGTATCAAAAACTTTTAAATAAAATTCTCAAAACGGTCAACCAGTTTACCTATCTCGGCTGCACCATTTCATCAGATGCAAGGATCGACAATGAGATAGACAACAGACTCGCCAAGGCAAATAGCGCCTTTGGAAGACTACACAAAAGAGTCTGGAAAAACAACCAACTGAAAAACCTCACAAAGATAAGCGTATACAGAGCCGTTGTCATACCCACACTCCTGTTCGGCTCCGAATCATGGGTCCTCTACCGGCACCACCTACAGCTCCTAGAACGCTTCCACCAGCGTTGTCTCCGCTCCATCCTCAACATCCATTGGAGCGCTTACATCCCTAACGTCGAAGTACTCGAGATGGCAGAGGTCGACAGCATCGAGTCCACGCTGCTGAAGATCCAGCTGCGCTGGATGGGTCACGTCTCCAGAATGGAGGACCATCGCCTTCCCAAGATCGTGTTATATGGCGAGCTCTCCACTGGCCACCGAGACAGAGGTGCACCAAAGAAAAGGTACAAGGACTGCCTAAAGAAATCTCTTGGTGCCTGCCACATTGACCACCGCCAGTGGGCTGATATCGCCTCAAACCGTGCATCTTGGCGCCTCACAGTTTGGCGGGCAGCAACCTCCTTTGAAGAAGACCGCAGAGCCTACCTCACTGACAAAAGGCAAAGGAGGAAAAACCCAACACCCATCCCCAACCAACCAATTTTCCCCTGCAACCGCTGCAATCGTGTCTGCCTGTCCCGCATCGGACTTGTCAGCCACAAACGAGTCTGCAGCTGACGTGGACTTTTTACCCCCTCCATAAATCTTCGTCCGCGAAGCCAAGCCAAAGAATAGATTTGATATTGATATCTGATTGTTATATTTTGTATTTGGAAATTATTACCTGTATCAAAAACTTTTAAATAAAATTTTCAAACATTTCAAATGCTTCTATGAAGTTCCTCTCCGCCTCCCAACCCCATTATCCTGAAGTCCAAGGAATCCAGTCCAAGAGCTGTCAAGCATTCCTCGTATGCTTGTCCCTTCATTCCAGGAATAATTCTTGTGAATCTTCTCCGAACCCTCTCCAATGCCAGCACATCCTTTCTTAAATAAGGAATCCAAAACTGTACCCTGTACTCCAAGTGGGGCCTCACCAGTGCCTTATAAAGCCTCAACATCACATCCCTACTTTTGTATCGAATTCCTCTAGGTATGAACGCCAAAATTGCATTTGCTTTCACCACCGACTCAACCTGGAGGTTAGTCTCCTGCATGATGACTTTGAAATCTGCATTTTGGATTTTCTCCCCATTATAATAATAGTTTGCCCTTTTATTCCTTCTACCAATGTTTGCATGACTATACACTTTTCAACATTGTATTTCATCTGCCATTTTGTTGCTTCTTCTCCTCATCCATCCAAGTCTCGCTGCAGCCTCTCTGTTTTCCCTTCATTACTTGCCCCTCCACCTTCCTTTGTACCCTCTGCAAAAGTGGCCACAAAGTCATTTATTCCGCAATCCAAATCTTTAACATGCAACGTAAAATTTCCCCCTGTGGAACACCAGTGGTAACAGGCAGCCAACCAGAATCGTATCCCCTTATTCCCACTTTCTGGTTCCCATGCTAGTATCCTCCCTGTAATTCCATGGGCTCTCATCTTGTTAACCAGCCTCATAGCAGCACCTTGTCAAAGGCCAAATCTACACATCCATTACATCTCCATTGTTTGGCCTGAGTGTGGTTTCCTCAAAATATTGTAGTGGGTTTGTCAGGCAAGATTTACCCTTCAGGAAACCATGCTGACTTTGGCCTATCTTGTCACGCACCTCCAGGAACTCTGTAACCTCATCCTTTACAACCGACTCCAACAATTTCCCAACCACTGATGTTAGGGAAACAAGTCTATAATTTTCTTTCTGCTGCCTCCCTCCCTTTTTAAATAGCAGAGTGACCTTTGCAAATTTCCAGGTCTCTGGAACCAGGGCAGAATTGATTGATTCTTGGACCACCATTACCAATGCCTCCACAATATTTGGGAGAATGTGGTAAAATTTAGAGTAGGATACATACATACATTTTAAAACAGATCTTATTTGAAAGTCTGAAGAATACATATTCAGTAACATTGCAGGATCTCTGGAGAAAGTGATGCACATTTCACAAGTAGGTGCTATTTGAAATGACCTCATGAAATGAATGACCATTGTTTTGGAGGGGACAAACTGGCTACAAGTATCTTTCTGCAAAGTGCTCATTGAAAGGTCACTCCTGGGTTTTATTTATCTTGACCAAGAGAGGAGAACTCCTGTGATTTGCTGAAGAAGGTGGGGGTTTTGCAAGTGAGAGGGTCACATGGGCTTTCTGGCCATCTCAGTTAGAGAGAGAGAGAGAAAGAGACAAGTTAACAAGTCCTCTCAGCTAGTGTGTGTGACACTAAAGGAGCTGAACAGAACAAGCCAGGAAGAGCTGGTTGGAAACAAAGTTCCAGAGCAGTGGATGACTGGAAGTACTATCTGTCTGATGTTTCTCTTGGAATAAATGGAACAGAAAGGAACTCTGTGGTGGCCTGAAAGAAAGAGGTTATCATCTGGAGAACCCCGATGGGGCAAGTTTCATCAGCGAGACATTGAGGTGACTAATGGTGGTACCTCAGTTGTGGAAATCCTGGAACAAATCTCTCTCTGCAAACCTTACAAGAACTTTCCTGAGCAGTAAACATTTACCTTTTGAGCACCAAAACCTGGTGAACTTTATACATGTTACATTCTATGCACAGTATAAGAATTCCCTAGAACCAGAGAACTTGGAAGAAGGAGAAGTGAGATTGAACTGTGAACCAAAAAGCTTTTCTTAAGTTTACACACGCATTACATACATGTGCGCTTAGAATTAGAAGGGGATTAATTTGGGTAGTTAAGTATAGAGATGGGTTGAAGTTTGATTCTGTTTTCATGCTTAAAGTTGATTTAAAACAACTTTTGTTTTAAAAACTACTTGTCTTGGTTAATGTCTATTGCTGCTGGGTTTTGGGGTCCTTTGGGCTTGTAACACTCTACAACTACTTCTTTCAGAACCTGAGGGTGCATTCCATCTGAAAGGTCTAAGGAGAGACTTCTCTACCTTAAGCCTTTCAGCTTCCCAAGCACCTTCTCCCTGGCGATCGTGGCTGCACTCGCCTCTCTTCCCTGAGTCCTTTAAAGTCTGGTGTACTGCTAATGTTTTCCACAGTGAAGACTGATGTCAAATACTCATTCAGTTCTTCTGCCATCTCCTTGTCTCCCATTACCACTTCTCAAGTGCCATTTTCTATCGGTCCTATATCTACTCTGATGTCTTTTACACTTAATATACTTCAAAAAGCTTTTGGTATCCTTTTTCATATTGGTTGCTAGCTTCCTTGACCTTGGCATTTAATGACCCAATCGGGTACTACGTGCCCAACCTCTCCACAATGTGCCTGGATCCCCACCATTAGCTGGACGTTCAAGCAATCACTTACCTTGAAGGAATGCTGCATTCGTATCCACAGAAGGAGAGGCCGACCTCATGGCGTGACTTCCAAGCCCATTCAACACTGCAGCCTGTGAAGAAGGGAGAGTGGGGTGAAGGAGCTGAAGGAAGAGAGGGAGAGAGAGAGGAGAGAAGAGGGGAAGGAAGGAGCAGGAGAAACACCAGACCAGGAAGAGAGAGGAGGGAAGTGAGAGAAGGGTGTGTGGGAGGGTGGGCAGTCAGGAAAGGAGAAGGTGAAAAGGCGGGGTGAAATGAGGGAAGAAGGAATGGAAGGGGTGAGGGAGAGGGTGAGAGTGAAAATGGATGGGTAACAGCAAGAGAGGGAAGATGAAAATCACAGTAAAAATGAGGAGAGAGATGGATTGCAAGAAGAAAAGAGATTCAACAAAGATGGTAACAATGAGAGGAAGGAGCAGGGAGAGGCATGGCTCAGCGAGAGAGAAACAAGAGAGAATAGGAAGGAACAGGGAAGCCAAAACATGAACATAGTGACACACAGACAAACTGGTACTCAGTACAGTGTGTAGAGTGACAGACTGACCGATATCCTAACACCATAACAGAGTAACAGACCCACCAGTACTCTTGCAACATGTGTACCTAACGGACCCACCGGTACTCTAGCACCAAGTGTGCATTAACGGACCCACCGTTACTCTAGTGCCGAGTGTACATTAATGGACCCACCAGTACTCTAGCACCATGTGTACAGTTACAGACCAACTGGTACTCTAGCACCAAGTGTAGTGTAATGAACCCACCGGTACTCTAGCACCATGTGTACAGTAACAGACCGACTGGCACTCTAGCACCGAGTGTATAGTAACGGACCCAGCGGTACTCTAGCACCATGTGTACAGTAATGGACTCAGCAGTACTCTAGCACTGAGTGTACAGTAATGGAACGACTGGTACTTGAGCACTGAGTGTACAGTAATGAACCCACCGGTACTCTAGCACCGAATGCACAGTAACAGATCCACCGGTACTCTAGCACCATGTGTACAGTAACGAACCCAGTGGTACTCTAGCACTGAGTGTACAGTAACGGACTCACCAGTACTCTAGCACCGTGTGTACAGTAACAGACCCATTGGTACTCTAGAACTGAGTGTTTATTAATGGACCCACCAGTACTCTAGGACTGAGTGTAAAGTAACAGACTCACCGGTACTCTAGAACTGTGTGTACAGTAACGAACCCACCAGTTCTATAGCACCCTGTGCATAGTAACAGACAGATATCCTGACACTCTGCACTCCCAGTCCGGAGTGCCCAATGTTCCGGGTACAAATTCTCATTCTCCAGCAGGGTGTAATGAATTCCCATACTCTGTTGACCTACCTGCCAGGACTCAGTCTGGTTGTCATCTGTCACCGTGGTCTCTGGTAACTCCTTGTTCAGTTCTCTCTGAAGCTGGCAAGGGATGGAGTCATTGGATGTGGGAGGGTCCTTTGTATCAGGACAAGTTTGGGTGACTGACTCCAGCCGGGGATTCGTTCGCTTCGGGACAATTCTATTTGTTTGTTCCTCCAGTTGTACACTCATGTGCTTGGAAATCAGGAATATTTTGTGCTGCAACATGGGAGCATCCTGGGAAGAGATGTGGATCAGGGAGTTTATATATATGTGGGATCTCCTGCCACATTTGCTTTTCCTCATCACCTGAACTTCATCTCTCATGTCGGATGTATATTCTCTCAAACAGCTGCTCTCTCTGGACTTCCCAGCCCCCATTTTACTGTTGCCCTCACCTCCTTCAAATTCCATGCTTTAATAAGATCTCGTCTTATCCAAACCTTGCTGAAATCTTACCAAATTAAGAACACCCATCCCGAAGTGTCCTCCTTTTGAACTACGATACTGAGGGGGATGAAACACAAACATCTGCAGACTATGTAATTGTAGTAAAACACATAAAATGCCGGAGGAACTCAGCAGTTTTGCAGCGTCCATCGGAGATTAAAGATATATTACCAATGTTTCAGGCCTGAGCCCTTCTTCAAGGTAGAAGCAAACAGCAGGCAGGTGTCTGAATAAAGAGTGGGGAGAGAAAGGGGGAAGAATGGGAGGGAGAGGAGTTCAGACCAACAGATAAGGTGTTAATTGGATATGATGAGGAAAGGTGAGAATTGATTTTGGCTCTGTGAAAGGAGACAGAGGGAAAAGGGTGAGAGAGAGAGAGAATTGGAGAAAAGGAGATGAGGAGGGGTGGGTTTAATGGAAACCGGAGAAGTTGATATTAATGCCATCTGGTTTGAGGTGCCCAGATGGATGATATGTTCTTTCAATATGTGGGTGGTGTCAGTCTGACAGTGCATGAGACCGCGGACAAACATGTCAGTAAGGGAAGGGGATGGGAACTTGAAACGGGCGGCCATTGGGAGATCTACGCTATTGCAGCAGACAGAGCCAAGGCTCTCAATGAAGCAATCTCCCAGTCTGCGCCCAGTCTCTCCAATATCGAGGAGACCACAACACTACAGTTTTGGTACTAGGCCAATTAATTCCCCAATGCCACATCCAGTCTGGCCCCTTCCCTTGTTGGACTATCTACATATCATTTCAACTAACCTCCTGGATGCATCCAACATCTTGTGCCCCATTTAAGTGCCAGGCTCTGAAAGAGTCTCAGTCAACATTGGGGAAAATCACCCACTGCAAGAATCCTGCTGTTTTATATCTTTCCAGTATCTGCCTGTATTTCTGTTCCTCCATCTCCTGACTATTGCCAGGTCTATAGTCCAACCGTGATTGTACCTTTCTCGATCCTGAGCCCACCAAGATTTTCTTTCTCAACTTGAATAAATGCGTGGAACCCCATCCCTGCCTCTGCTTGTGTGGGACATGGTGAAACGTGTGGAACCCCATCTCTCTCCCCTAGTGTGGGACACGGAGAAACGTGTGGAACCCCATCTCTCTCCCCTAGTGTGGGACACGGAGAAACGTGTGGAACCCTCTCTTGGTCATTCCTAAAGTGCCTCGTGGAATAAAAGGTATTTACTCACCTGTGACTGCATGCTCCTGTCCACAGACTCTGTTACACTCATGTCCAGAGTGACACTACAGGGGTACACAAGAGAATGTAGCAGCCGGGTAAGTGCAGAGTCAGCAAGATTTTCCCACCACCCTCGCCACCCCTGCTCAACACCAGCAAGCCCAAAATCTGACCCACTCACGGTCCCGCCAGAAGAAACATCTGTTGGTGTTCGCAGGACCCCAGTCTGTCAAACACAGTCACTGCAGAACCATGGGGTGGGGCTAGGGTTACCAAAACACAGGCGCACCTCACTCAGCCTCTCTCACATGACGAACAGGGAATAGATCTCTACAAATGAATGAATCAATAACAGTCATTGCCATCTACACAAGTACAATGTACAAGGTGTGGTGAAAGTCTTTCTGCTGCCGATTTCCAGGCATGGAAAACAGTCTAACTACAAATACCATGAACACAAAGCACACGTCAAAGAGAAAATAATAGATAGTAAATAGATCAGGAAGAGCAGTCATCTCAGTAAAGAAAGATTCACTGCAGCATTTAGCAAGGATTGTGTAGTGATGGGAATGTGGACAAGTAGGGACCAGAATTAGCAGAGAAAGGAGGCAGTCATTCAGAGGCCAGGATATGTGAGCTAGGGACACGGTGTACAGTGGTAGAGTTGGGTTCCACACACTTGTTCCATGAGGCACTGTAGGAGGGATAATTGGGGATAGTATCGTTAGGGGAATAAACAAAATTCTCTGTGGCAGGGACAGGATATGCTGAAGCCTGGTGCCTGGGTTTGGGATGTCTCATCTACCTGCAGAGGAATTTGCAGTGGGAGGGGAAAGATCCAGTTGTGGTCCATGTGGTTACCAACGACGCAGGGAGAACCAGGAGAGGTTCTGCCAAGGAAATTTGAGGAGCCAGGCACCAAATTTAAAAAGCAGAACCAAAAAGGTGGTCATCTCTGGATTACTTCCCGAGCCACGCGCAAATTGGCACAGGGTCCAGAAGGTTAGAGAGTCAAATGTGTGGCTCAAGGATTTATGTAGGAGAAGTGGGTTCCAATTCATGGGAAATTGGCACCAGCATTGGGGAAGGAAGAAACTGTTCAGAGGTGACAGGCTCCATCTGAGCCGAGATGGGACCTGGATCCTGGTGAATCACATAACTAGGACTGTGGACAGAGCTTTAAACTAATAGTAGGGGTGGGGGTTCATCAAATTGGAGAGAGATGGAAGATGTGAAAGAAAAGATTGTGGAGAAAATAAAAGCAAACGTAAAAAAAACTGTGTCGAGGGGATAAAAGTCAGTGTAAAAGAGGCAAAGACGACCAGATTTTAAAAGCACAATGGGTATAAGGGCATTTTATCTGAATAGCCCTAGTAGCCGAAACAAGGTCAGTGAACTTGTGGCACAAATCAGTACAGACGGTTATGATTTAGCGGCCACTACAGAAACGTGGTTACAGGGTGGAGAGGATTGAGAATGAAATATCCAAGGATGTCAGAAAACACAGATGGATAGACAGGAAGGTCAGGGAGGAGGGCTAGCACTTAGTTAAGGGTGAGATCAGGCCAATAGGGAGAGATGATATCAAAATCTAAGGGGAAAAATGTTGTATCAACTTGGGTAGAGATTAGGAATTGTAAAGAGAAAGTATCACCAGTGAGAGTTGTCTAGAGGCCACCCCATAATAACGTTACAGTGGCCCAGGCAATAAACCAAGAAATGTCGGAGGCATGTACGGATGGACAGCAGTTACCAAGGGATGATTTTAACATAGATGGGGTGAATCAAGTTGGTTGAGATAAACTTGAGGAGTTCATAGATTGGATACGTGGTGGCTTTCTTAAACAGCATGTTACTGAACCAACAAGGGAACATGCCATCTCGGATCAGGTCCTGTGCAACGTGACAGGTAAAATTCGCAATCTTGTAGTTAGAGATCCTCTTGGAATGAGTGATCGCAGAATGATTGAGTTTATCAAACAAATGGAGGGTACAATAGTTCAGCCTAAAACCAGTGTGCTGTGCCTAAACAAGGGGCTGAGGGAGGGGTTGACTGGGAACAAGGGTTTTATGGAGGGACGGTTGAGGAACAGTGGAGGACTTTCAAAGAGATTTTTCATGGTGCTCAACAAAAGTGAGGACATTCATGGTGGGGACAGCCAGCCTTGGACAACTCGGGAAATAAAGGAAGGCGCCAAACTGAAACCTCATGCACACATTCACCAAGAGTAAAATGGGAAACCAGAAGGTTGGGAAAACTTTAAAACGCAACAAAGAACCACAAAGCAGGTAATAAGGAGAGGGAAGGTCGACGATGAAGAAAGATTAGCACAAAATAATATAGAGAGTAAAAGGTTTTTGCAAAAGGGTGGCTAAAGTGAACGTTCGACAATTGAAAGTTGAGAAGGGAGAATGAGGAAATGGCTGAGGCTTTGAAGACTATTTTGTCGCAGTATTCATGGTGGAGGACACGTTAAACATGCCAAAGACAGATGTTATGGATGTGATGGGAGGTGAGGACTTGGATGAAATAGAGGTTGTACTCAGAAAACTTGAGAGTCTAAAGATGGATAAATCACCTGGTCCTGATGGAATTCATCCCAGGGGATTTCTGAAAGAAATGGCAGAAGTTATAGACAAGGCTTTGGTGATAATTTACCAAAATTCTCTGGCCTCTGGGCAGGACCCGATGGATTGGAAAATGGCGAGTGTCACGCCACTGTTCAAAAAAGGATGTAGGCAAAAGGCAGGGAACTACAGGCCAGTTGGTTTAACGTCTGTAGTTGGGCAAATGCTTGAAACTATCGTAAAAGAAGAAATAGTGAGGCATCTGGAGAGAAATGGATCCGTCAGGCAGATACAGCAAAGGCAGGTCCTGTTTGACAATTGTACTTGAGTTCTTTGTGGATATAATGAGTGTGGTAGATAGAGAGGAACAGGTGGAAGGTGTTTACTTGTATTTCCAGAAAGCTTTTGATGGCACATGGATGACATACAGAAGATAAGGATGCATCGAGTGGGGGGAGATGTATTAGCATGGATCGAGGATGGGTTAACCAATAGAGAGCAGAGAGTTGGGGTACAGGGGTGCTTTTCTGGTTGGCAATCGGTAGTGAGAGGGGTGCCACAGGGGTCAGTGCTGGGCCTTCAACTGTTCACACTATGCATTAACAATCTGGAAGAGGGGGACAGTGTGCAGTGTATTTGCTGATGACACTAATTTAATGACACCCCACCAGCCCCCGCCAAACCAGCCCTCACCATATCAGGTCCCGTTCTACCAGGTCCCAGTCCACCAGCTCCCACCCCAACAGCCCCTGCCCCACCAGCTCCTGCCGCAGTAGCTCCCACCCCACCAGGTCCTGTTCAATCAGCTCTCCTCTGACCAGCTCCCATCCCAGCAGGATCTCCCCTGTGACCACAAGAGAGCACCTTTCAACACAGGGTTATCCTTGTGCAGGTTATTTTGTATTCTTACCGCAAAGGTGCAAACCAGCTCTCAGGGTAATTCCATTAATATCATTTTCCTCACATTTCCATTAACTCCCCCCAATTCTCTAGCCAATGAATCCACTGACTCACATGTCTTTGGAATGTGGATGGCAAGTGAGGAAACACACGATCACAGAGGGAGCGTGAAAACTCCACACAATCCGCATTGAACTGGCATCACTGGAGCTGTGGGGCACAGAGCAGCTTGGTTTCCAGTTCTCCCAGTCAGCTTCTGTGGCACTGAAATCATCCATTATTCCAACTGTCTCAGTGTCATGACAAACCAATGGCATTTGCAGGTAAGTGCATCCCCCAGATGGAAAAGGGACTCTATCTGCTGTGAGCAGAGTAGTGCTGTTTGTAATGGCCACATACCAAGAGATCCTCACAGATCATAATCATTTCAAACTGTGTCAGCCCTGTGGTGGACAGAGTCAATGGAAGTCACTCAGATGACAGGAGATATGTAACAGTTGTAATTCCTCAGGGGTTTGCGGAGGTTCAGTATGGCATTGGAAACCCTGGCAAATTTCTGCAGATGTGTGGCGGAAAGTGCAGCTGCATCATGGTCTGGGTTGGGGACACCAGTACCCCTGAGTGTAAAGTCCTGCAAAAGGTCATGGACACAGCCCAGGACATTCACAAGCAAAACCCTCCCCACCATCGAGAATATCTACAGGGAACGCTGCCGTCGGAGAGCAGCAGCGATCGTCAAGGACCCTGACCACCCAGCCACTGCCATCAGGAAAGAGGTGTAGGATTCACTCTCCTAAAGGCACATCATCCTCAAAGACGGGAGAAGATCATTAGGGGATGTGGGGATGCAGAGGGGTGGTTTTTCCCTGTTACTGTAGTCAAATCAAGCATAGTTCTGTACTATCAGTTTGTTTATGTTTCTTTATTTGTTTACAATGTGTACATTGAGTACAGCTTTTCTATGAACCGCCAATAAGTGGTCATTCTGCCTCGCCCACAGGAAAAAGAATCTCAGGGCTGTATGTGATGTCGTGTACGTACTCTGACAATAAATCTGTATTTTGAGTTGACTGGGTCGGGATGTGATAAAGTAGATTAGAGAGTAATTTTTTAAATCCTATACACAAGGTTTTAATGATGCTGCTTCTGAGCATGACAATTATTACTGAACTTAGATTTGAATTAAGTTATTGATTTAGTTTAATCATTAATCTCATTCCAGCTTTGTTCCAAAGAGGAATGTAAACTCTGCTTACAGCACAGTACAAATCCGGAAGTATGAATGAGGAAAGTGGATCCTGGGGAATTCCACGTCCCCTGCTGTCTTTGAACAGCAGCTGAACGAAAAGGACCCAACCAACGTTCCTGGAGTTGGAACAAGGATCAAAGTTCTCTTACCAGAAACCTCCCCCACTTTGCTGAGACTCCAGAGACCAACGTGTGACCAAGTCCACAAAGCCACGTGGAAACTGTGCACAAACTGCCCTCCAAAAATAGACCCACTAAATTGAACACCTTTGCTCTGTCCACATCAGTGACAGGGATCTCCCAGTGCCCCACCATTTCAATTCTGCATCCCACTCCAGACACGTTTGTCGTGCACTGTTAAACCAAGGCCACCTGTAAACTGGAGGAGCATCATCTAATTTTCCGTCTGAACACTCTGCATTAACATCGACTTCTCCAGTTTCTGCAAGCCCACTCCCTGTTCTCCCTCTCTTCCCCATCGCTGTCTTCTTTCCTCCATTTCTTCACCCCCTTCCCTCTCCATTCACAGAGCCATCCCCTCTCCTCCCCGTTTGTTGCTGTGCCCTCCCTCCCTTATCCACCTATCCCTATCCTACCCTGTATCTATCCTACCCTGCATCCCTCCCTCCACCATTTTGTTCAGGTGCCTGTCTACATTTTCCCATACCTTGATGAAGGGCTCAAGCACAAAACGTTGGTTCTGTATCTTGATCTTTGCTACATAAAGGACCCTGTTTGACCTGCTGAGTTTCTCCAGCATGGTGATTTTACTTCAACCACAGTCTCTGCAGACCTGTGTGCTTTACTCCACTAAACTGCTGCCCTTGTCCTCACTGAGTCCAGAACACATGAACCTGACTGCTGACCCACAGGAGCTTCTTGTCTGACTCCCCTGAGCTCTGCTCCCTCAGGGCAGAGTTACGTCCATCAGAGGGTTAATGCAGTGACACAGGGGTTAATCCTGTGCAGTGGGAGAGCGGCTGATTCACTGTGTCCGAGCAGTTATTGCGCTGTTGTTCCAAAATCCCATTGGTTGGATCCGGGAATTGTGTGCAGTATTCCAAAAGGCCAGTATTACTCATTCTTTTCCACAACACCAAGCCAACCCGCAATTTTGCCTGTTGCTAGGATACTTTGCTCACTTGGAGATGGCTTCAGGAAAGGCTGAGACCAAGAGGGGGAGGGTCCTACAGGATTGGGCCACTATTTCTTTAGTTGTGTCAAGTTTATTGTCATCTGATTGTACAAGTAAAACCGGATGAAACAGCGCTCTCCGGTCCTCGGTGCAAAACACAACCAGATATACCGTATATTTTGGCGTATAAGTCGACCTTCAGATAAGTCGGGTCCCCATTTTCAGCCTTATTTTCATGATTTTATCATGCATCGGGCATATAAGTCGACCTTCTGTGGTGTGCTGAGGTAGCAGAAAGCAAGCACAAAACTCAAAAGACTGTACATCAGGCTTTATTCAGGTAAAAGTCTGAACACCAGTTCATGCTTCGGTGGCTCCCGTGTGACTGGCTCAGGAGGAGCTGGCTCAGGTCGATATTCGGGTTGTCTGATTGACAGCCGGCCAGGTGGAGTCAGCCCTTAGGTTGTCTTCCTGCAGGTATAGAGATCACCCCCTGCTATTGGCTGGTAGTCATATTGCCACACCGTCCAAAAATCGTATTGACTGGTCTGTTGGGTGTTGCCAGAAGGTGGTTGTTATCATGGAGCCTCTGGCAAAATGACAAAGGGATGAAGCGAGTTTTAAGTTACAAGTCATAGATGGCCAAGAAATCCAGCGATTTCTTTCTAATCTACTGGTAGCTTGAAAAATTTGTTAATAGGTTGGGTTCTTTTTTGGTGAGTCGTCTTATTCGCCGAATCCACTTCGGTCTTTTTATTTTGGAGCTGAATTTCAGGACTCATTTTTGTATCTGGCGTATAAGATGACACTGATTTTTGAGGGTTTCAAGACTCGACTTATATGCCAAAATAGAAGGTAACACAAATACAGACAAATGATACACATGCAGAACAAGCATTAATCTACACAGATAAATAAACGCTCTTCTGTAAATATGAGAGTCTCGGACGGTCAGTGTGAGCAGTTCCTTTGGTCATTCAGCGTTCTCACTGTCCGTGGGAAGAAGCTGTTCCTCAGCCTGGTGGTGCAGGCTCTGATCCTCCTGGATCTCTTTCCCGATGGGAGCAGGTCTGTGTGGGTTGGAAGTGGTCCTCAATGCGCGCCCTCTACAGTCAACGATCCTGGTAGATCACATCGATGGGATGGGAGGGAGACCCAGTGATCCTCTCTGCCACTCTTATGGTCCTATGAATTGACCTCTATCCATTTCTCTGCACTATCCGTACCGCACTGTGATGCAGTCGATAGAGCTTCTATAGAAGGTTGACCGTAGCCTTGCTCTTGCACATTCCTGACAAGTGAGGTGTGCCCTTGATAGGTCACTAGTTAAGTAAACTCCAAGGAACTTGGTGCTTTTCACTCTCCACTGCAAAGTTGTTGACATGTAGGGGAAGGTGGTCATTCCTTTGTCTTCCTGAAGTCCATGATCATCCTTGTGAAGGCAAACATTGAAGATCGTTGGCCTCACTAGCTCAGGATATCCAAAACCGTCTCACAATGGATGAAGTCTGGTTCAAGGGTATGAGACATCCTGGGGGTGGAGATGTCCACAGGAAGATCCTATGGGGTGGTACGGTTGGCGTGACGGTGAGCACACAGGGGTATGAGTCCCGCACCATCTGCAAGGAGTTTGTACGTTCTCCCCATGTCTGCGTGGGTTTCCTCCCACCCTTCAAAAATGTATTAGGGGTTGTAGGTTAATTGGTGTAACTCACAGCACAGACTCGTGGCCTGAAAGGGCCCGTTACCGTAAGATATATCTAAATAAAATAAAATGGTGTAGTGACGCGTGGCCTACCCCGCGACCAAAAAAGTAGCGATGTCCGAACACAATGATTGAACAGGCAACCTTCCTCCATAGGCCTCAATGGCAACGGAGGAAGTGGACCAATCAGCAATCGGCCACACCCACTGATGATGTAGCAGCAAGACTTGGCCGGCCTATAAAAGGCAGAGCAAATGACCCAATAAATCAGTACTGTTTGTACCCTTGAGTGTGCATGTCTTCTCTAGAGCTCTAACCCAGACCTAAAATGCACAGTGGCATTGGCACATTGGGTGGTGAGAACTGAGGGAACTCCCTAGGCTTCTTCTGGTAGTCACACATGAACGTTTCCATTTGCGAGGCATCAGATTAAATCTTTGTTCAAAAATCAGGACCTCAGACAGTGGAGCGACACTGTGCCTGGACCCAGCCCTGTGTGTCTGTGCAGCAGTCACTGTGCCTGGATACAGCCCTGTGTGTCAGTGCAACGGTCACTGCGCCTGGATCCTGCCCTGTGTGTCAGTGCAACGGTCACTGCGTCTGGATCTAGCCCTGTAAGCATGACAGAGCAGCATCTCTTCTTTACCAGCTCCTCTTCTCTCAAACCTTCCCTCACCTCTTACACCCTGTCCAATCTCCTATCTCCTCTTAGCCCACCCTCAGGAGTTTACATGTTAAATGAAACTTTGATGAAACTCTCACAGGATCAATTTGATTATTAACTAGGGTCATGGTCGCTGACGTAGGTTAACCAAGGACTGCATTTCTAGAACAAAACACCTCACAAACAAGGGAATTCGCCAGTCAATTATTTTTTTTTTGTCAAGACTCACAATGGCTAATCTCTCAATATTGCTGCAATAATATAAAGCCAAGGACACTCTGTGAAGCAACGTCAAGTAACATCAAGTCAAGGCCCCTTTATTTATCGTTTATATCGTGCTCACGTGGTAAAGACGAGATAGTGTTTCTCCAGGACCTTGGAGTAGATTTACATGAATATAGGTTAGAATAGAATGTTAAACACATTAAAATATTAAGGTGTATACAGTAAAAGTCCATGGTACCCAATACACATCTGTTCCGGGAATTCAGGAGCTTGATGGCTCGGGGAAAAAGCTGTTGCCCAATGTGGACGTGAGGGCCTGAGTGCTACGGTACCTCCTACCGGACGGCAGATGGGAGAACAGTTTACGTGAGGGGTGTGTGGGGCCCTTCACAATGTTTACTGCCTTTCACTTGCATCGAGTGTTGTCGACGTCTTTCACGGTAGGAAGAGAGCCCCTAATGATCTTTTCCGCTGACCACTACCCTACTACTACAGGGTCTTGTGGATCGAAGTGGTACAGCTTCCAAACCAAGCGGTGATGCAGTTACACAGGATGATCCTGATACATCCTCTGTAGAATGTGGTGAGAATGGAGGGTGGGAGATGGACTTTCCTCAATCTTCGCAGGAAGTAGAGGTGCTGCTGGGCTTTCTTGACGATGGAGCTGGTGTTAGGGACCAGGTGAGATTCTCCGCCAAGTGCACTCTGAGGAACATTTTGTACATTTAAATATTTACATATAAAATCCCAACTTTCTGTAACTCCGGCGGGCTGCAGGCGACTGTGGTCAAAGGACCCGCACCAGGGGCGTGAGAGGGTGCCAAGGGTGCTGAAGGTTTCCTGATTGTGTCGGAGGTTCGGATCTGGAGCTCCAGTTGTCAATGGTTTGAAGAGGAGTCTGTGCAGCTGCAGAGGTTGCGTGAGCGCTGGAGGCGAATCCACAGACACGGCGACTTTGGTGGGGGGGGGCGCTCTCTTTTGCTTCTCTTTCTCTGACTTTGAGAGGTGTCTGGCAATTTCTGCTGATGGTGAATCTGTCTGCCTTATTTTTTAATTTAGACATGTGGCCCAGTAACAGGCCCTTCCATCCCACAGCCCATGCCGTTCAAGTATCTCAATTAACCTACAACCCCCATACGTTTTGAAGGGTGGGAGGAAACCGGAGTATCCGGAGGAAACCCACGCAGACTCGGGGAGAACGTACAAACTCCTTACAGACAAAACCGGATCACTGGCGCTGTAACAACGTTGCACGAACCATGCTGTCCTGATGGCAGACTGAAGCAAATTTCATGTAGTATTACACCTGTTTTAATATTGGCGCATCATCAATAACTCCAAACGATTGAAGTTCAGCAAAATGATAGGGTTTTATTTGCTATAGAATGGAAGTATGTCCATGTTGCTTGACTGTCTTGAACTGGGGAGGGGGCTGTGAGCTACACTTCCGCACCCTCCCCTGTCCTTCTATGCCTTCACCTGGTCACCCATCCCACACCCCTACCCTGCCCTCTCCTCCTCCCTCCCTTCCCTTCCCCTCTACCACCTGCCCCAGCCTCCCCCACGCCTGAGGAGCCACAGGAACAGTTGGCCAATGGGTGTGCCCAGACAGATAAATATATCCATACAGTGGTTTACCAAAACTACATGACAAAAAAAGGAACTGAATCTAGCTCCAGCCTGCAATTTATTGGTGCTGCAGTTGTGGCGGCCTGCGGCGGTGGCGATCGAGCCGGCTCTCCGGGTGGCAAGCGTAGCCAAAGGCCATCAGTCCCCACAGCGGCACTGGCCCCAAGAAGTGAACCGGTGGGTGAGGGGCAAGGGCAGGGGAGCCAAAAATGGCGCTGGCCTTGCTGCACAGCCAACAGACAGGGACAGAGCGTGGGGAAGAAGGGCCTTATTATGCAGGAAAGTATCCCACGCACAGGAAGCCCGCTTTTGTTATGCATGTAGTGACGTCAGCCAAGGGGGGCTACAGCGGGAACAGTGCAAGTATAAAAGTCGGGCCTGAGCCTTAATAAAACTCAGAGCTTAACCTGACTACACTATGTGTGTGTCTCCTTTCGAGTAGTGCACGGCTACATAGTATCAATTATTCTGCGTATGAACTCCTCAACAACTGAATTAGATCACAGTGTGGAATTCATTCCCAGATCGCACTATTCTAACGCCAAACCCTTGCTTGTGTTTCAAACTGCAACACACTCTCAGGTACCTGAGATTCTCCATGCAAATGCACAGTCCCCTTTATTTGACTCCAGCTCACATACACACAGATACGTTATTCTACTGACATAAAAGGTCGGGACTAGATTCCAAACTATCACTCATCTTGTGTACAAGTCATTCAAACAGAAACCATGGCTGACCAGGAGATCCACTCCTGACTGAAGCCTGGGTCTGAGATGTCCCTGATTGATTCAAGTCATCTGGGACTAAGTTTTGCAACTGAATGGAGTGAAAGACGGAAGTCTGCAGACACTGTGATTTGTGGTAAAAACAAAAATGCTGGAGGAACTCAGCTGGTCTCACAGCATCCATAGGAGGTAAAGATGTATAACCTTTGCAAGGCTATCAGGGACACCAAGAGGCAATATCACGCCAAGTGGGAATCCCAGGGGAAGCTCACAGACAGCCCTCCCCCCCAAATTGTGGCAAGGCATGCTTGCTATTGTGGGAAGATTCCAAGCAAGAACCATCCCTACCTGACAAGCTCAGTGGACTTTGAACGTCAGTTGATGTCTCCTGTCTGGACATCTGAGGTGGGCCTGTGCACATGGTCACTTCAGAGAACGGCAGACCGGCCTTCCTGAAAGTGTAACCACAGAAAGCGACTGGCTGTTCCCTGAGAACCTGTGCAGAACAGCTGGTGGCAGTGCTCACAGACACCTGTCCCTGCTCATCGGCCTCCCGTCTGCTTTCAGAAGACCACCTAACCCTAACTTCAGTGCCACAGAAAAGCAAGACATTGTGCCTTATTGACTGTAATACACGTGTTGGAGAAACACAGTAGGTCACGCAGTATCAGAAATGCAACAGGTTACGCATTATCTGAAACCAAGCAGGTCACACAGTACCAGATACACAGTACCAGAAACACACGAGAAATGGAGTACCAGAAACACATCAGGTCATGCAGTAATGGAAACGCAGTGCCAGAAATGCAGCAGAAAAAGGTAGTACCAGTAACACAATGGGCCACGCAGTTCCAGAAACACACAGAAATGTAGTGCCAGAAATGCAGGACCAGAAACACAGCAAACCTATTGCTGACTTCCTGGTGGTTCCGACATCCATTTTCATGATGTTTCGAGAGGCCGGTCATAGCTCACGTTAACTCCAGCCTCCCAGATGACCTCGAGCCACTCCAATGTGCCTGCCATTGTGACAGACCCACGGCAGATGCTATTGCCCCAGCCCTGCATTCAGCCCTGGGGCACCTATGACAGACTATTCATTCAACATCATAGACCCAAATGGGCAATTTGCAACTCCTGGATCTAGGTCTCAGCTACAGCTCTTTGGCCAAATACTGCTCGAACTCCATCCACGTTTCCGGATGACACCACCATTGTCAGCCAGATCCCAAACAACAAGACAGAAACCAGGAAGGAGAAAGGGCAACACTATATCATGCCCCTTTATTTTTTGCATTACCTTTTGTATTTAAGTATGGGTTGACTGGCCTGGATAGCACACAAAACAAAGAGTTTCATTATATCTCAATATATGTGACAATAAAACAAGTCAATTCAAATTTATAGATCCCTCAAGAAGATTCTAGATATCTTCTATTCTGCATATAACCACTGAAACCCCTTATTCAAATTTCACCGTGAAACACTTCATCTCAACTTTTGACCCCCTGGATTAGATTCCAGCCTGCAACCCATAGACCATCCAGCTCATCGGGTCTTCCCTGCCATTCAATCATGAGCTGATCCATTTTCCCACTCAGCCCCACTGCCTGGCCTTTTCCCCATAACCTTTGATCCCCCAGCTAATCAAGAACCTTCAATCTCTGTCTTAAATACACCCAATGACTCGGCCTCCACACCCGCCTGTGGCAACAAATTCCACAGATTTAACACCCTTGGGTCTCAGAATCAGAATTTATTGTCATGATCATGTCACAAAATGTGTTGTTTTGCAGCAGTATCACAGGGCAAACATTTCTTTAAACCACATGCAAGAAAAAGAAAAAAGTCAAAGTGAGGCTGTGCCTGTGGTTCATTGATTATTCAGGAATCTGGTGGCAACGGGGAAGACGCTGTCCTTGTGCCGCTGGGGACTCGTCTTCAGGCTCCTGTACCTTTTCCTCGATAGTAGCAGAGTGAAAAGGGCCTGACCTGGGTGGTGGGGGTCCTTGAAGATAGAGGCCACTTGTTTAAGACACTGCCTCTTGTGGAGGTCCCCGATGGAGTGAAGTCTGGTGCCTATGATGTTGCAGGCTGGGTTAACAACCTTCTGGAGTTTTTTTCTCGTCCTGAACATTGGTACCTCCGTACCAGGTCACCAGCCAGAATGCTCTCTATGGTACATGTGTAGAAGTTTTTTGAGTCTTTGGTGACAGACCGAATCTCCTCAAACACCTCACAAAGTATAGCCACTGGTGAGCCTTCTTCATTATGGCATCAACGATGGCATGGCAACCGATCTCCTTCCCTGTACGCTTCCTCATTGCCATCCGTGATTCTGCAATAACTGTGGTGTCATCAGCAAATTTGGAGATAGTGTTGGAAATGTGCCTGGCCACACAGTCATGGGTGTAGAGTTTGAGTAGAGCAGTGGGCTAAACATTTATCTGTGAGGTGCATCTGTGTTGATAGTAAGGAAGAGACTTTGTTTCCGATTCATACTGACTGTGGTCTTCTGATGAGAAAGTCAAGGATCCGGTTGCAGAGATGGGTGCAGAGGTCCATAGTCTCTTGTTAATTTGTATATAATCCTCCCCTTGAACCCAAATAGAATCTAATATTTAACACACCCAGGGATATATTACTCTCTATAAATAAACCCTGGAATGTCTGGATTAGATATTAAGATTTAATTCACTTCCCGATAATCGGGACTTCTTTAATTAACTCCTTGGTATATATTGGCATATAGACTGAAAGTCCCTGAATTAGAATACTGCTTGGAATTCACTCCAAGATATGTGTTAGTCTGAAGAAAACCGTGCTCCATTACCCTGAATTAAAGTGCAGCCTGGACCTCCCACAGAAGGGGTAAGGAGGTTTAAGGGTTAACGTTGAGACCAGCAGTTGGTGAGAGACATGCTGCTTTTGATGGAGTTGGAGGAATCAGTGACTCACTTTCAGTTCCTGTCACTGGCACAGCAACACACAGAGTGGTTCGCCCACTTGAAACGGAGAGCAGAGGTTTCAAGAGTGGGCAGAGCCCATTGTGCTTGATTCGCCCCATGGATAGTCCCTGAAGGGTACGGACAGGAGGGGGAAAAGACAGGATAACACCGGACAAGGAAGATTTTGCTTCCTGGACATTTTTGACTGCATTTTATGGATCTTGGGCTACTGATTACAAAAATCATCTTAAGGTTTTCCTATCACATATATTTTTGTGACTTCCTGTCATATTTTAAGTCTACTTCAAATTTTAAATTTACACCCAATTAACCTACACCTACAGTACATTTTGAATGGTGGGAGGAAACCGGAGCCCCCAGGGAAACCCACGCAGACACAAACTCCTTACAGACAGCGCGGAATTCGAACCCTGGTCCCGATCGCTGGTGCTGTAAAGGCGTGGTGCTAATCGCTACACTAACTGTGCAGCCTTCAATCGTACAAAACCACCTATTGCAGCATGTCAATGAAAATTCATTATCTGCATTCACACTTGGACTTCCTTGCTGATCTTGGAGCCGCCCGTGACAAACACGGTGAAAGGTTTCACCAGGACATTGCGACCATGAAAAAATGGTATCAAGGCAACTGGAATCCATCAGTGCTGGTTGACTATTGTTGGACACTGATACAAGAGGCATCAGATGCTGAGTACAAACGAAAATCAGCAACAAAACATCTTTAGGTCAGTCGAATGAACACAGTGTGCCAGTGTCATGATGCGATTAAACATGCTAAATTCAATAAAATTTAATGTTTCTCCAACTTCCTAAGTGGTACGCAAACCTGAAATAATCTTCGTGTTCATTTTGAAATAATTTATCAGAATCCCCAATTTTTTTGGAGGAAGCAAAATTTTTGAAAAAAAATTGTTGTCCGGTGTAATTCATGGAAACTGGAGACACTGTTGATGAAGGGATCCCACCCGAAATGTCGGCCATTGCTTTTCTCCCACTGACGTTTCCCAAACTGCTGAGTTTCCCCAGCAGATTCTTTGCTGTTCTGTAATTCATGGCAAATTGATGGCTACTGAACTGGATCATTGTGTACAACGTGCGAAGGGCGTACACTCGTTGGCCGCACCTCACGTGTAGGGAAAGTCATGGAGGTCACAGAGGTGGGAGGCACTGGGGCACAGTGCAAGTGCCGCTGTCTCACTGCTCCAGAGGCCCTGGTTCAATCCCCAACCTAACCCTAACTTCTGGTGCTGTCTGTGTCGATTGCACGTTCTCTGTGACCGCAGAGGTTGCAAGGCTCACTGGGTTAATTAACTGCAGTAAATTGCACCTGATTTTTAGGTAAGTGGTGGAATCTGGGGTGAGAGTGGAGAGAATGGGTTTAGAGTGGGGGTTAATGCGAATGAGTGGACAGCAAGGACCTAGTAGGCTGAAGGGCCTGGATCAGAGAGCAGAATGGGGAAGGGGAGAGAAGAGTACAGAGTGGGGGATGGCCCTGGGTGGGTGGAGTGGAGAAGGGGTGGGCTAAACCAAGGGTGGTGGCAGAATACATCTTTACATCAGAAAGTTTTGGGGATGTCCTAATTCAGAAAAACCAAGACTGCCCTCCAGTGCAGCTCTAACTGGGGTGGGGAAGAGGTCTGTACTGTCTGGGAGGTGGGGTTTGTACTGACTGGGAAGGGGGTATCTGCACTGTCTGGGAAGGGGGGGGGATCTGGGAAGGTGGGAGGGAGGTCTGCACTGTCTGGGGTGAGGGTCTGCACTGTCTGGGGTAAGGATCTGCACCATCTGGGGGAGGGGTCTGCACCATCTGGGGGAGGGGTCTGCACCATCTGGGGGAGCGGTCTGCACCATCTGGGGGAGCGGTCTGCAACATCTGGGGGAGGGGTCTGCACCATCTGGGGGAGGGGTCTGCACCATCTGGGGGAGGGGTCTGCACCATCTGGGGGAGGGGTCTGCACTTTCTGGTGGGCCGCGCTGTTTGAGAGGGAAGGATCAGCCCTCTGTGGTGCACCGTCCTTCTGATATGTAAACCTGAGCCACCGATCTTGAGGAGATGTGAAGTAGTTTGAAGATCAGAGGAAACCTCCCTGGAGACAGAAACATCAGGCCACAGCACCTCTGGCTGTGGGATCTTGCTGTGCACACATTCACGGTCGTGGGGTCCTTTCCAGGTACTCACTTCTCAGTGAGTGAAGTGTGGTGCAGGAATGCACCTCATTCTTCCTTTGAAAGGCAGGAGTTCACTTCTCCTCAGACGAGGTGACACATTCTGTCTGTGTTCTCTCCCCATCAACCCCAAGGGAAATCTCTCATTATTCAGGTATATGCAGGAATCCAGCTGCCCTCTCTCTCTTTCACCTCCTGCCCAAGGTTTGCCAGGCTGACTGGCTGATGATTGCTAGTCACCAACACCGTGGATTGCTGGTATGCACTGATACACACACACATGGACACACACCTACATATACTAGACACACAACACATTCACATACAAGTTCATGCAGAGACACAACCAAACACACACAAACATGCCAACAACATATGCCAACAAAACATACATATTTGTATACACACAGACGTGGGCTCTGACACTAACTCTGGGAGACGCACACCCTGTCACAGCGCAGCTTAATGTGACTCAGACACTGGTGAAGAGACTGACAGACCCTGGAATCAGTGGTGTGGCCGCCCTGCCAATACATTCTTTTCCAAGCCAGCAGTGGAAACTATAAAAAACATTTCCTCTGGGCCCTCAATTTTGGATGAAACATCGACTTACAGTTGCAGCTTCAGTGTTGCTTCTCCTTTCCTTTATCTTTTGGTCCCCCCAGCAGCAGGGCTAAAGTCCTCTACCAAGTTCACGTTTTGACTGGAGCACTTTCCTGCCACTCATGAAGGTCATTTGGCCAGGGTGTATGTGAGTGAAATGCAGAGAGGGAGGGAGGGTGTGGAGAACGCTTTGCAGTCACTGCACAGCGGAGTACTCAGCAGCTCTGAGTTATTTGCATCCGATCTGGCTCTGGCACTGGGCACTGAGCTGGGCTTTAACTCACTCCATGCCACATTTGACCAGCTGAGATGGGGTTCTCTTTCACCCCTCTACGTCGGAGAGACTGGGAGATCACTTTGCTGAGCACTTCTCTGTCCACCAGAATAACGTGGATCTCCCAGTGCCATCCATTTCAATTCCCCACCGTATTCCCTTGCAGACATATCTGTCCATGGTCTCATGCACTGCCAGCCTGAGATCACCCACAAACTGGAGGAACAGCTCCTCATCTTGCATCTGGGCACCCTCCAACCGGATGGCTTTAACATCAACCTCTCTGGCTTTTGTTAAACCCATGCCCCCACCCCCTCACTTTTTTCCCCCATCGCCTTCCACCAACTTTGATTCTCTCTCCCATTCCCCTTTCTCCTTTCGCACAGACATAATCAGTTCTCACCTCTCCCCTTATCAGATCCAATGAACACCTTTTGTTGGTCTGGACTCCTCCCCCGGCCAGCACTATCTCTCTTCTGAGATTTCCTGGTTTTTGCTCATTCCTTGAAGAAGGGCTCAGACCCAAACTGTCAGCAACAAATGTCTCTTATGGATGCTGAAAGACCAGCTGAGTTCCTCCAGCATTATGGTATGTTTTTACTCATCCATCCATGGCCCATCCCTTCACAAGCAAAGATGAACACGGTGCCTTGTAGTTTTTCAGCTTTAGGCACTGTGTGCCAGGGCAAAGTGCTTGCCCAGGACAAATGCCTCCCTCTGGGTCCCATGCCACTGGGCCTGGCAGAGTGCGAGGCACGACAGCCAGAGTGACACAGGATTGCCCCACAGTGGTCTGTTCCAAGACCGTGCTCACTGGCTGTTGTCCTTACGGACCCTTCGCCCACCGGGTTTGCTGCTGCAGATCGCTATGGAAACTGTTTCCCGCGCTCTGTCACAGCTGTCAGCCTGATATGTGCTATTTGCCCATTGCTGGGGTCCTTTCCAGGTACTGACGGCTGGGCGAGCCGAGCCCGGGGATTTGAAATCGGAGTTGCCTTCTCCTAGCTTTTGCCTAAAGAGGCAAAACCTGCAAGGCAGCCGGTTTTTACTAAAGTCAGGATAAATGGATGTTTTCTCTGACTGGCCCCGGACAGTGGGAAGTGGGGTGACACAGGGGTCTGTGCTGGGTCCGCAGATGTTCACCATTTACACTGATGATGTGGAAGAGGGGACAGAGTGGGGTGGAGCCAGGTTTGCGGATGGTATTAAATTGAGTGGAAAGGCAAATTGTTCTGAGGATGTGGAGAGGCTGCAGAAGGATATAGTTAAGTGAGGTCTGGCAGATGGAGGACAACGTTAGTAAATGCGAGGTCATCCACATTGGCAGGAAAAATAAGAGTAGATTATTATTTAAATGGTGAGAAACTGCAGGCTGCAGAAGGACTTGGGAGGCTTGTGCATGAATCACAAAAAGCTGGGTTGCAGGTACAACAGGTTATTAAGGCAGCAAATGGAATGTTGATCTTCATCGTTAGAGGAATTGAATTCAAGAGCAGAGAGGTCAAGCTGCAACTGTTCAAGGTCCTGGTGAGGCTGCACCTGGAGAACTGTGTACAGTTCTGGTCTCCATACTTGAGGAAGGATGTACTGGCCTTGGAGACGGTTCACCAGGTTGATCCCGGTGATGAGGGGGTTGACCTACGAGGAGAAACTCAATCACCTGGGATTATACTTACTCAAATTCAGAAGGAGAGGAGATCTTATAGAAACATTTAAAAATAACAAAAGGATAGATAAGATAGGGGCAAGGAAATTGTTTTCACTGGTAGGTGAGACCAGAACTAGGGGACACAGCCTCAAGATTCAGGGAGTAGATTTAAGATGGAGATGAGGAAAAGCTGACTTTCCCAGAGTCATGAATCTGTGGTATTCTCTGCCCAGGGAAGCAGTTTAAGCTACTTCATTAAACATATTTAAGGTTCAGTTAGATAGATTTTTACACATGAAAGGAATTAAGGGACATGGTGAAAAAGCAGGTGAGTGGAATCGAGTCAATGATCAGATCAGCCATGATTTTATTGAATGGTGGAACAATAGCCGACTCTTGCTCCTATTTCTTATGTAATCACAGCATCTGAAGAATTTTGTGTTTCACTCTTCTCTTCCATTCCTGCCTCTGGGGAATTCCAGCCACCCCTCCTTTGGTGAGACCTGAGGACCATTTCTCTGCAGAGGGGCGGCTGTGGGCATCGAACATTACACACTCCGTGGGTCAATCAGCCTCCCTGGGAGAAAAAGAATGGTCGACATTTCGGGTCTTTATCTTGCACTGGTGCTGCAGAGTTCCTGCAGCAAAGTGTCGTTCCAGAATCCAGTCTCCTGTGTGTCTCCAGTGAGTATCATCCATTGGATATACTCATCAATCCCAGTGCAGGATGGGGTCAAGTGAGGCTGTGTCATCACATCAACCCCTTAAACTTCTACAGGACAAAATGTCGAACCATCACCATTTTCAGAACAGAGGTCGTGCTACTTCAGTCACTGACTACGTACTCAGTCATAGACGGAGTTACGTAATTGAAAAGCGAATCAAAGTGGTCTGGTTTCACAGAATGCTGCGTCATCTCCTGAGGATTTGTTTTGATTTTGGGATTCCAAGTCACCAGTGATTCTTTTACTAGAGATTCCAGTGGAAGGTCTTGTGGAAAGCATCCATAAGACCAACCTGTCCCAGCATAGAAACTCCCATCACAATCCAAAGCGTAACTTTGTAAGGTGTGAACTATAGTCAGAACTGCACTGCATAGAAACAGGCCACATTCAGTCCAACTCAACCACACTGCAAACTGTTACCATAGCTTGTCCCATCACCCACTCATCCATAATCTCCCACCAGCCCCCACCCATTATCCCAAACTCCATCACCCACATAATCACCCAGCCAGCCATCACCAATCCCACCATCACCCACTCCATCATCCCCCCACCCACCCTGCCCCTTAACACATCATCCACCCATCATCCACCCATCATCTACACCGTCCCTTCACTCACCTATCACTTACTCCCTGCCTCTTTACCCACCCACCTACTCCCTGCCTTCACCCATGCATCACCTACTTCTCTGTACCTTCACCCACCCACCAACCCCTCATCATTTACTCCCTGCTCCTTCACCCACCTCCTCCCTGCCCCTTCATTCACCCACCTACCTTTACGAATGCAGTGGATGTGTCGTCCCCAAGATTATTCCACGGTGATAGCCATCCACTCCCTGAACCAATTACCATGTACTTATCCACAGAAAGGAGAGGAGGATGGTTCACCAATCTTGCTCCTTGTTAACGACCAACTCCAGATCTGGCATTGACCATCAGGGGTTGGATAATGTCTCAGTCCCATGCCAACCTGAGCTCCAGTGCTCTTACACAATCCAGGCCACAGGGGTGTATGTCCATACCACTCGTGCTCCAGGAAACAGTTAAACTCATTCAGTTTAAGTGACAGCACCCACGCAAGACCAGTAGTGAACCACCTCCTGAATTCAGGGAAGTGACTGTGAGGGAGAAAGAGTGGACTTGAAGCCAGGGATTATTCCCTCCCACGACACGAATGGGCAGCGAGTTCAAGGGAACCACACCCAGCCACTAATGTCCTTACGTCAGTTTCTGTGACGACATGACTGATTGTCTCAGAACTGACTGAGCATAACAGGCACTGAATGTCCCAGAATGGCAAGAACATTAAACAAAATGACTGCATTAAACACAACTGTGTGCATGTGTGTGTACGTGTATGGACCAGGCACTCCTTCACACTGTTTTTCCTTACTCCTGGAAAGATTCGGTCACTGTGGTGCTGGGCCACCCAGCAGCTCCCTTGATGCCAATGAGGTGAAAGCTCAAAAGGATGTTTGATATAATTTTGTGGAATTTCATTAAATATGTGAAGGGAATAGATTGAAACTGGAGATGATTATTGGAAATGACTTTCAAGTCAGCCTCTCAAGACCTCAGATAGATGGTTATAAGTTCTGTCGCATAAAAACTTATGTATCATACTCTCATCCACTTCTCCTTTCTCTCATATTTCCCTACCACACAGGATAAACACATTCAGTCCATCAGGTTTATACCAGCTCTCAGAGCATGCTGATCAAACCTTGCCCCCTTTATTGTTCCTGTAAATCCATTTGATGCCCACTGCAGGGATAGGGGTAACAAAGAACGATGCAGAGGCTTCAGAAAGGGTATTGCCCTGTTTGGTGAGTAAGGTCTACAAAGATAGGTCGGAGATACTTTAGTCATTTTTCCTGGAGCTTCCAAGGCTGAGGGTCCAGTTAGAAGTTTCCAACATCACAAGAAGTACTGACAGAGCAGGCAGATAGGGTAGTTGTTCCCCAGTGAAAATGTCAGATACAAGAGGGCACAGGTTTAAGGGAACTTTTAAAGGAGGTTCATGGGGAAAGTACTTCACTGCACAAAGTACTAGAACTGGCTGTCGGAGGGGGGGGGGGGGTGGTCGGAGGAGATTTAAAAGCCATGCTCAGACAGGTACATGGCCAGAAAGGGGAGGAGGAACATGCGTGGATAAAGTGCAGGATGTTTAATTCAGCATTGTGGTTAGCACAGAGAATGGGCTGAAGGGTCTGTTCCTGTGCTACACTGTTCCACCTTTTAGGGAAAGAATGCTGAAAATGGACCATGAGGTGAGCTTGGAGAAAGGAGGATTGATGGAAATATATCTAATGAAAGCAAAACTAAAATGCACAATGTTTATCAAGAACTGGGAAACAGCTCCATTGAAAATACAGGAAGACCCCAACTTCCAATGGAGTTCCGTTCCAGGACTCGCATCATAGGGTGAAATTATCTGGGTCTGAGGCTACCTGTACTGGCAGCAGTCTGCCTTGTCCCTACTAGGAGGACGACGTCCCCGCTGCTGCCAGGAGCATGAGGTGGCTCCAGGTAAGCCAGTGGTGTCATTTCACTCTCCCTCCCCAGTGACGGCAATCTGTGCTTGCGTTCCAAATCACTTTTAACAAAATGGCATTGGGTTCATCAGAGCACGATACAGGTCGACCCCGACTTACCTTGATTCAAAACGGATTTATGTCTTATCACCCTTCATCAGACGGCAACGGTCTCAGCTCTCACTCCATGGACTCCAGCCAGTAAGCTGGGCCAACAAGGCCAATGAAATATTGGGGATGCCACTCAGCTGGAGAGACAGCAGTGAGGGAGAGCTGCGCTGTAGGAGAAAAACAGTCTCTCTCGCTCTCACACATATACACAGTGACTGAGATAGTGGCACACTGCCAAAGAGGAGCACTGTTGGAAGGGCAGCCCTTATAGAGCTCAGGGTAGAGTAACTATGTACAGTCAAGGTTTATTTATGGTAAGGATTATTTAATGTGTAACTGTGAATGAGTCACTGCTATTCATGCTACAGCTACTCATAGTTAATCTCCGGTTAAAAGTCACTGACTGTGTACCAACAGTCATTATAAATCAGCATGATGTCATGCACTGTGGCCCTATTTTTCAGTCAGGTAGGGGAGCGTAGGGAGTGACAGTTAATGCCAGTACAGTAGGAAATGCACTGGCACCAGTAAGACTGAAATGTTACTGGGCTAGCAATGCAGAGGACCTAGGTTCAGACCTTACAGCAGCAGTCTGAGAATTAGAGCTGAGTTTGAAGGATTTGGTATCAGGCGTGAGTGTAAAAGCTGCTGTAAAATCCCAGCAGGTTCACAAAGATCCTTTGGGGAAGATGCCCTGCCCACATCTTGCTTATATGTGAAGCTAATCCCACCTATAGCAGCCTCAGTGCTTGCTGTATCAAAATGAAGAAAGGGTGAGGAATTTGAGCTATGTCCCAAGTGTCAGCAGGGGAAGGAAGGACCCCAGGCAATGAACCAGGTGGAAAGAAACTCTGCATAGCTCGCAACCGAAGCTTGAACTCAACTCCAGGCCGGCTAACTGCAGGTATCTACCACCTGGGCTGCTCACGTGTGGTTCCTGATCTGGCAACACCTCACAGACCGCAGGTTCAGTTTGGAAGGCCAGAACTGGAACGCACACTGGGAGAAAGTTCGAATGAAACCAAACATTTTTAATGCACATTTTGTTACAAGTCTCATTGCTGTGCTAAATTAGAAACCATCAGCGCTTTCTCCATGCAATTACAAAAACATGTTAATGAAACATTTTTAAGCAACAGTATTTGTACAGAATTGCTTTCCAGAGGGAAGTTGACACTCAAAGCCCAAGAACAATTACTGCACATTTAAAAATTCTGCAAACAGTAGAACTCTTCCTTTAATAAAAATATACCAGAAATTGATCACAGGCTTGATGAATCAGAAATCAAATATTTGAGATGGGTTCAGGTTCTCAGAAGGAGCCCATCACACCAGTGTGAATTATTCTTGAGGAGTTTCCAAACTAGTTTAAGATCCCTAAATGATCAGTCCCGGTGACTGCCCAACCATACAGATCAGCTTCCACCCCAAAGCCCACCTTACATATTGTTTTAGGGGTAGGGCTGGAAGCAGAAGAGATGCTCAGATGTATATTAAATCTGGGTAGTGGCCGTACAACAGCAGTCATTGCTGCTTCCAGGTGAGTGGAGGGTTCTGAGGCAGGGCCAGGAGTCCTTCTTACTTTGATGGGGAGAAGAAAAGAAGATCCAAACTTTGATGGTACCAGTTTGGAGCTTTCTCCTCTCTACTGCAAGCTGATTGCTCCAACCCAGAAACCTGCCATCTGATTAGAAAAGAGTTGCTTGGGTCATCTCTTGGGTGCAGATGAACTGGAGTCGTATCGTGCACCTATTTCAGCACAGCTTTGGACAGTTTAGACCAAGAGATGACACAATACAACTTTGCATAATTAAATAAATAAAAGAAAGCAGTTGATGGGCAACTCTTCACTGCCAGTTGGCAAAGTTTACAACTTAACTGTGGTTATTAATCAAATACTGAGAATCTCTTCAAAGGAACTTGCCAATGCTGCCAGCTGCTCTCTTCAAATAGATGAACCCACTACTGCCAGGTATAAATGTGCCAGGAAGGTGGCACAGACTAAACTCCAAAGCCAGATCTCCATGGATAATCAATGCCACAAATGAACCACATCAGCCTGCCCCTGAGGCACCAGTGTGCCTGTCTGTCTGTTGTACAAGTGCCAACCTGCTGGTCTGGTAGCACTTGGCTCAAACACAACACTTGCCACGCTGTTGCCTTTTGCACCCAAATCTACCCATTCAACAGATGGTCCCTCTGACAAAGGCCACATAAGTACAGCTCTGCAGGAACACAAAGAAAGTATTAATTTCTCAAACAGCAAAATGGTCTTGAGTTCATTTCTGTCTGAGAGGGAACATATAAATGCCTGAGATGAAAATCTGTTTTTCTTTAAGTCTTTCATTCTATAGATCCCAACCAAAGCATCAAGCTCCCTTTCCCCTCTCAGAACTTGGCTTTGGAGAATTACTTGAATGATTCTGCATTGGAATGGAGGTGAGCCCCCGTCCTGAACCACCAATGGGACACCATTGCCGTAAGGCCCACAGCAGGATCTGAGAGGATGACTGAAGTGTGAATTAATGCACAGATCATCTCTCCTGCGCACATTGTAAAGACTCAACACCACTGAGAAAGAGCTGGTAATATCCAGCAATGAGGTGAAAACAGCATCTCTGCCCGGGTGGAAGATAGTGTTCCTTCTCCTCTCCCCACCTCCCCCACCCCACTTTGAAAATGGCTTTAAATGGATATATCAAGCCAGGCCACTGAGAGACCAAGAATAAAACTAACCTGTCAACTTTGTCTAACAGGCACATCCCTGCAGAGGAGCTCTAACAGAAGCCCTGTCCACCCCTCCCTGCTGGGAGGCAAAAAATAATTTGATGAGAGAAATTAATAACTCAGCCCCACCCTTGCTTTGCATCCAAAAATAAAAAGGGGATATTTGGTATTTCAATTCCCTTTGACCATTGATGTCACCGCACTGAATTATAGTAGCATCAGAACCTGCTCTCTCCCCTTTACCACCACCCCTAACAGATAGTCACAGATTCTCAGCTCCAAACTCAGGGCTCTGAATCAAGAAAAGGCAATGGATTTGCTCATTCCATAATTAAAGCTTTAGAGTGAAGTTGGGACTTTGACAACATTCAAAAAAATCTTTTCCATTAAAAATCCTGAGTGAAACAAAAAACGTTGCACACACTGTAGCCAAACCTCTGGGCTCAAAGCAACTGAAGTTAACATTTGGGAAAATCTCATGGATTCCCAATTTGGGATTGGGTGTCCCTGTGATTAGTTTGCAAATGACTTCTGGAATACTCAAATAAGAAAAGAAAGGCAAGTCAAGAGTTCAGTGGAGAAATAGGGAGGTGCATGCCTGGTCAAGGTTCATTCATGAAGATGGCTATGTGGATCTGGTGGGTTGGTGGAGGGAGACACCTACCTGCTTCTTACGGGTTACATGGCATTTGTGCCACTGGACAATTACACCTTTCAAGCGAATAATCTTTTCTGGCCACTACCAGCTATTTTCTCCTGAGGGTTCAGTTTTCCAAGGAGGAAAGATAGGTGAGAGATGATCAGAGTACTTCAGTGGTAGGTAGGGAGCCCAAAGGTACCATTGAAGATAACATCCAAGCCCACTCTTAATCCTATCTCTTCTGGGGAGAGTGATACTGACCAGGAAGTTGGAAGTAAACACCCTGAGTCCTTTTGTGATTAAATAAGGTACATAGATAACTGAGAGTTAAATTTAGATCATTCTTCCGATCCAACAAAGCCTTTCTTCTGATGTACCTCATAAACTTGGCACCATTCACTGTTGTCTGCTGGAACGGAGGGGCTGGTCAGGGGTTTGTATTCCAAACCACTCCCATTTTGCAAACAGTTACAGTAAATAAATAAGCCCTTGTTGCACCTGTGAGATAAGGTGAATAGTTTGTAAGTCACTTATCCTTTTCCTTTTCCCTTGTGTGCCATTCCCATAAATGACTTGTACTCGGTGGCCTGAGAACTTGTTTGCTGCCGACGGGTTATTGTGCTCTGAGACCGACCTGACATCTGGAGGGAGGAAGCTTCTGTCTGTGCAGCTGCTGTGTTCTGTTCTCGTGCATTAGTAGTGGAAGTTGGACTGCTTCGTTTTGACTGGACCTGGGTCCGAGGCTGAATCCAAGATTGCCCCTGGGTCTGGGAGTGGGCCTGGCTTGTAGTGGAGGTCTCTTCCTTCACATTTGACCTATGTGGAGGCATCCTTTCATTCAGTCGGTCCAAACCCCTAGCCTGTTCAAAGCTGATATTCGCCAGAGAACCTTTTCCTTGAAAGCAAACACAGAGACAAAGCAAGATATAAGGTATTCGCACTCCAACACTTTTACACAAAGCTTCTCGTTATCGCATCAGGCCCACTCATTAAAAACAATTTACATGCTTCAGAGGTGTGCAACCAGGAGCTGAGAAGGGTGATTTGGATGCCTCAGCTCGGGTAAACTACTGGACAGGACAGGAAGCTATGTAGCTACGGATGTTCAGGAGACGGCAGAACGCTCAGGCATTTGAGGTCCGAAGGGACTCGCTTTGTTTTCTCTTTCTTGTCTCGATAGTGGATTTCTCACATCAAAGAAAGGAAATTTTGTGTACATGGGATCTTGGAAGGACAGAATTAGGCTGCATAATCTTCAGAGGGATATGGGCTGAGGTGGTCAGAGGTTTGGATCTGCAGCTCAGGTTGCCAATGGTTTGGACTGAAGTCTGTGAGGTTGTGGGAGCACTGGAGGTGAATCCATGGGCACTCAGTGACTCTGAAGGGTCTATCTTTTGCTTCTCTTTCTCTGACTGTATGGGCCCTGGGCAATTTCTGCTGATAGTGAATCTTTATGGCAGACTAAATGTAATTTTGTGTCATATTACTTGTTTTATTACATGACAATAAAAGAATCTTGAACGACGAATCGTTTAATTTTATAGGTGGGGGAGGGGGATGCGTAATGACTTGGGCTTGTATATACAGTCAAAGAGAAAAGAAGTACATGTATTTTCTTTGGCTTGGCTTCGCGGACGAAGATTTATGGAGGGGGTAAAAAGTCCACGTCAGCTGCAGGCTCGTTTGTGGCTGACAAGTCCGATGCGGGACAGGCAGACACGATTGCAGCGGTTGCAAGGGAAAATTTGTTGGTTGGGGTTGGGTGTTGGGTTTTTCCTCCTTTGCCTTTTGTCAGTGAGGTGGGCTCTGCGGTCTTCTTCAAAGGAGGTTGCTGCCCGCCAAACTGTGAGGCGCCAAGATGCACGGTTTGAGGCGTTATCAGCCCACTGGCGGTGGTCAATGTGGCAGGCACCAAGAGATTTCTTTAGGCAGTCCTTGTACCTTTTCTTTGGTGCACCTCTGTCACGGTGGCCAGTGGAGAGCTCGCCATATAACACGATCTTGGGAAGGCGATGGTCCTCCATTCTGGAGACGTGACCCATCCAGCGCAGCTGGATCTTCAGCAGCGTGGACTCGATGCTGTCGACCTCTGCCATCTCGAGTACTTCGACGTTAGGGGTGTAAGCGCTCCAATGGATGTTGAGGATGGAGCGGAGACAACGCTGGTGGAAGCGTTCTAGGAGCCGTAGGTGGTGCCGGTAGAGGACCCATGATTCGGAGCCGAACAGGAGTGTGGGTATGACAACGGCTCTGTATACGCTTATCTTTGTGAGGTTTTTCAGTTGGTTGTTTTTCCAGACTCTTTTGTGTAGTCTTCCAAAGGCGCTATTTGCCTTGGCGAGTCTGTTGTCTATCTCAACTGGCATCATTGACAGGACGCGGTATATAACTGTACGGGCATGTGTGAAAAATTATAATGGGATTAGCTGGGTAAACAACTTAGTTGGCATGGATATAGGACAAAGCATGTCAATATTGGGTGGCAGTTAGCGTAAAGCTATTACTCTGTCACTGAGCAGAATTCGAATCCAGCGCTGTCTGTAAGGAGTTTGCATGTTCTCCCTGTGTCCACGTGAATTTCCTCCGAGTGCTCCAGTTTCCTCCCACCCTTCAAAACATTCGGTGATTGTAGGTTAATTGGGGTATTTGGGTGGCACAGGCTCATGGACTGGAAGGGTCTGTTACCGTGCTGTATATCTAAATTAAATAGGTAACCCTCTAATAAGAGGAGAGGAAAGGGAAAACATGACAAAAACGAGGGCTGTTCATCTGAAAGCACACTCTGACAGCAAGCGCACCAGCTCCATGTGTTACGGTCGCGGCTGCAGGGCAGCCACGTCAAGATGGCGCCGCCAGGGTTGTATTTTCTGTAGGCCGGGTTGGGTCCATATGCACGTGGGACAACATCATGACGTGGCTTTGTAAGGCGCATTGCGGGAAGTTTCAATAAACAACTGGAGTGCTAACGAGCCCACTGAGTACGGGTCTCGTTCTTTCGACTCCGTTTAGCTGCTGCTACATTGGTGACCCCGACAGGTCCAGACATTTCTGAACTCAATCGCATGGATGTTGCAGCAGTCAGTGCAGTTGCCCTCAAACTCCCGACTTTCTAGACGCTTCACCCACACACTTGGTTTGGACGGGCAGAAGCAGTTCCAGATAAAGCAGATGACCTCAGATTCCACCAAGTCCAACCATGTCGCCAGCTCCCTGGACCAAGAAACCACAGCCAGAGGTGACAACCTCATACAGAACCCACCGAGGAAGGTAAATACTCTGCTTTGAAGGTGCTCCTCATCAGCACCTATGGGCTCTCTAGATCCTAGAGAGCAGCCAGGCTTATGCACCTGGACGGCCTAGAAAGAACACCATCCGCCCTTATGGACGAAGTGCTCACACTGGCAGAGCCCTCCCTCAGGTTTGAGCAAGTATTCTCAGAACAGATGCCCGATGACATTCAGCTGCTGCTAGCAGATGCGGATTTCAAGTTGCAGCGAAGGCAGGCACCTAAAGAGAAAATTAATCTTCCAAGAATCAGCTGATACGTTCCCACACAGAACAGCAGCCCAAAACCCGAACAAGCGGTGAACAGCCACGCCCTCGCAGACCAACAGAGGCACGATGGTGATTCTAACACTAGTGCTGGGGAGGGGAGAAAGTTCGCAAATGCAAACAGCCCTGCGTGTTTCTGGGAAACGCCCAGGCCAGCCACCTCCAATGGCTATGGTGGCTGGCCACACAAACAGCTTACTACACGTCATGGACAAGACCACGGGCCAGCGTTTTCTTGTCGACACAGGAGCAGAGCTCAGTGTCATCCCGCCAATGCCCTGCGGGCGGTCAACAATACCTTTAGGACCTTCGGCATGGTCAATTTACAACCACTTTATACCCGCCACAGCACGAATCATGTGCCCCTCTGTCATGATGACCTCCAATCAGAAAGATTTGGCCTGGAACGGACCATGCCACCCCAGAACTGACATCCCCACCTCCCTGACAGTTGATGCATTGGCCATAGCAGTAGGGGGCGTACCCGAAGAGCTGGTCAACAGACATTGGAGGCCACTGGCCTTCTTCAGCCGTCATTTGCCACTCCGCCACCCTCCCCAAGTTAAAATATAGTGCTTTTGACCAGGAACTCTTAGCACTCTACCTCGCAGACAGACACTTCCGCTACTTCCTCGAGGGCAGGCCTTTCACTGTCTTCATTGACCACAAACCCCTTCCCCTACGCATTTGTGAAAGTTTCCGACCCCTGGTTGGCATGCCAGCAACGCCACTTGGCATACGTCTCAGAATTCACCACCAAAATTCAACATCTCTCCATCAAGGAGAATGTCGTCGCAGACGCCCTCTCAAGGCTGACTATTCAGTCCTTTAAACCAGGCCTAGACCACTTCGAACTTGCACAGGCACAAGAAGACAACGCAGAGAAACAGGCTTTTTGCACAGCCATAACCGGCCTCCATTTTGAAGACGTTCCCCTGCCAGACAGCTACTGCACATTGCTCTGCGATGTCTCCACCAGCCAGTCCCAACCAGTCATTCCAGCTCAATGGAGTCAACGGGTCTTCCATGCCATCCACGACCTATCGCACCCGTCCATCAGGACCATAGCACGCATGATCGCTTCAGTTTGTATGGCATGGCTTATGAAAACAAGTCACGGACTGGGCCCGAACTTGCAAGCATTGCCTGACTTCGAAAGTCCACAGACACACAAAAGTTCCGTTCCAGTAATTCAAAACCACCCAGTCGACAATTTGATCACATCCACGTCGATATTGTTGGTCTCCTGCCTGTTTCACGACAAGTCCAGTATCTCCTCACAGTTGTCGACTGAGCCATGAGATGGTCAGAGGCCATTCTCCTCAAAGACACGACCATAGAAGCCTACGCCAGGGCAATTCTCACACACTGGATATCCCGGCTCGGGTCACCAGCCCATATCACTACGGACGGGGAGGGGGGGGGGCACAATTCACCTCAGCCTTGTGGGCACAGCTTGCCTTCTTCCTCGGCACAAAAGTCCCCCACACCACCACCTACCATCTACAGTCCAAAGGCCTGGTAGAACGTTTCCACCACCATCTAAAATCGGCGCTTATGGCCCATCTGAACGGACCCAACTGAGTGGACGAGCTCCCGAGTGCTCCTTGGCATCTGGACAGCACCCAAGAAGGACCTCCAGGCCTCCTCGGCCGAGTTGGTATACGGGGCCCCTTTTACCCTCCCCGGATAATTCCTCCCGGCCACCAACGGTGCAGACACAGCAAACGGGGAAGAACTGCAGAAACTGAGGGACAGGTTGGGCTCCCTCGCACCACGGCCACCCTCCCATCATGGACACCACCCCACCTCGGTGCCTGCAGACTGAGACAACTGATTATATGTTTGTTCATCGAGGTGCACTCCTCCCCTCTCCAGCAACCCTACGCAGGAGCGGCAACACGTTTACACTAGACAATGGGGGCAGGGAGGAATTCTTCATAGCCGACTGCCTGAAGCCTGTGCGTCTCAACTCAACCAGCCTGCTACAGCCAGCTAAGCGTAGGGGCAGGCCCTCTAAGGTAAAACCAACACAGGAGTCGGGGGTACGGCACACTATCGCTGGTTCTGGGTGGGGGTGGGGGTTGTGTGGCGGTGCACATCTCTTGACAGCAGGCGAACCAGCTCGGATGTTATGGTCGTGGCAGCGGAACAGTAAGATGGCACCACCAGGTAATCTTTTCCACTGGCTGTGTCGGGTCTGCATGTGCGTGGGACAACGTGGTTTCCAGCACGAGGGCGGGACTTACCCGTGGTCTTTGAAGGCGCCGTTGTTTCAATAAACAACTGGAGTACAGACGAGCCCACTGAATACTGGTCTCGTTCTTTCGATTTTATTTAGCTGTGGCTACACTGCATTCATAACGATAGGCAAATTAATGACATAAAAATTAAGTTACGGGCATTATTAGCAGCCATTATGGACACATGACCGCAAATTGAGAATTAAGTATTCTGGGATATTTCACTTTAAAGACCGGCCCAGTGCATTCCCAAAAAGGAATCTCTACCACAAGCAGTGACAAAGCTAAGCATGGATACAATTCAAACACAGAGATACTGGAGAAACCCAGCTGGTCTCACAGCATCAATTGGAGGTAAAGATATATCACCAATGTTTTGGGCCAGGTGGTAATGTATCTTTATCTCCTATGGTTGCTGCAAGACTGGCTGAGTTTCTCAAGCATCTGTCTTGTTACTATAATTAGTGTCTGCAGACTTTCATGTTTCACCTGGATATGGTTCAACACAATGACATACCAAATCTTTTTAAAAATCCACGCTGTTTTAAACATAGTCATATCAAGTGAGGAGCAATGGGGTTTGGATGGAAGGGGATGATACATTGAACAGAACACACAAGTAGGGTAGTGATGCAAAGTTGTGGACTAATATCATTCAAGATAGTCAGAGTCCACAGCATGGAAGCAGGCCTTCGTCCCATGTTGTTCATGTAGTCAAACTTGTTCCTTTTGCCTGTGCTTGGCTCATATCATTCCATGTAGCTGTCTAAGGGCGATTGTCTAAATGTCTATTGAACATGACAATTGTCCCCACTGTTACCACTTATTGAGAAGACTGAAGTGGGCAAGGCTACTGACTACCATCACGTCTACAGAGCTCTATCGAGCGCATCCTGGCCAGCTTCATCACAATGCAGTATGGTTGCTGCAGAGAAATTGATCGGAGGTCAATCCATAGGACCATAAGAGTGGCAGAGAGGATCACTAGAGTCTCCATCTCCCCCATCCATGTGATCTACCAGGATCATTGTCTGAAGAGGGCTCATGAAATCATTGAGGACCCCTTCCTCCCACCCAAAGCATCTTTCAGCTGTTCCCATCGGGAAAGAGATACAGGAGCATTAGAGCTAGCGCCACCAAGCTGAAGAACAGCTTCTTCCCACGGGCAGTAACAATGTTGAACAACCAAAGGAACTGCTCACACTAACCTTCCAAGACTCTCATATTCATGATTGTCCTGCACATGTATTGTTTGTCTGTATGTGTGATATGTCTGTTTGTGCATGTGTGTTTTGTACCAAGAACCGGAGAACATGGTTTCATCTTGTACTTCTGTAACCAGAGGACAATAAACTTGACTTAAATTACAGCAGTTGTAGCCTTAAAACTTTACAAAGATTAGATCTACGAGAAATTGAGCCTCTGTAGCCAAAAAAAAGGGAAGTGGCTTCAAACGAGACAACAGAATCATTTAACTCTGGGGTGGAAGGCTCTTCAATAGGTCAAATGCGAAAGAACACATCCGCGTGTGCACACATCCTCATGTAGTGATTAGCTGAATTAGTAGCAGATTTGGGTTCAAAACAAGGTAAAGGTTCCATTGTTGTCACATAATATTACATTTAGAATGTAACATACATGAAATTCTTTAACTTTTGTCTACCGTAAGGTAGACAGAGTTGCAACTTTGTCCAGCACCCCTCACAGAAACCTACAACACCTGGTGTTCCTAGGAGGTCTCCCCTCCAAGTACTGACCTGAGCCTGCTTACCTTCTGAGATCAGACAATCCCAGGCATATTCAGGGTATTAGATAACTTGCATTTACCACACACATGTGCCTACCTTGTCCTGTTGCATCTGTTAAAGCTTCAGAGTGAATGCCGGCATGGTTAAGAATGAGAGAGAGGAAAGCAGAGAAATCAGTTAATATTATCATTTAATATATACAGGCAATGCTGAGAACAGAGAACAGAGAACTGGGCTGACAGGGAACAGCAAAGGGTTGCAAAGCTAAAAATGAGACATAAGTAATGTTGGTAGGAGGAACACATTGGGAGAGTGGGGCAGTACCAGGGGTGAGTGGTGGAACGGCAGAGAGGTGGGGCTGGTGGTATGGGTGGGGGCTGAATGGCAGCAGGGGCAAGGTGTGGATGAATGGGCAGAATGGCGGGCTGGATCAGCACCAGGGACAAGGTGTAGGTGGATGGGCAGAATGGCGGAGATGGTAGATGGTGGGGGGGTTGGAAAAGCATGGGGTGGATGTGCTGCTGAACACGGGCAGCAACGGCAGAAGATGGCGCACTGAACGGCACAGTGCAGAGGCTGGCTGGCCAGTGTGATGGAGAAGCAGTGCCGAGTACGAGAAGCTGTATTGAAGCCATGGGTGCTGAGAGTGCAGGGGCTCTGGGCATAGATGAGCTGTCCTCACCTTGTTCCAGGCTTGGTTTACCTCCTGTTAGGGCACCAATGGGCAGGTTGCCAGATGGCGTCAAGCCTTTTAACGTCAGGACATTTTCATGCTCCTGTCTATGGAGAACATAGAATCAGTAAATATGTGTGGCCACTAAATTCCCCATTCCTACCAAAAATCACAGCACACAATCACTGCTCACTTTCTAAGGCCATCTTTACAGTGCCACCATGGAGTGTGTACCTGAGCACAGTGAAGACCCTGGCCATCTTGCCAATTGCACGGATCTTATTCTTGATGACTTCCTTGCGGTCTTGTTGAGCAGCTGAGGATACAGAAAAGCATGAATCTGAAGCAGAGCACCAGCTACATTTCAAAATAGTATCTTTTAGCTGCTCCCATCGGAAAAAAAATATCAGAACCAACACCATCAGGCTGAGGAACAGTTTCTTCACATGGGGAGTGAGAATGTTGAATGACCAAAGGAACTGCTCACACTAACCATCCAAGACTCTCATATTTACAAAACAAAGGAATACTTGTCCTGCATCTGTATTATTTGCTGTTTGTGTGTTATGTCTGGTTGTGTGTCTGCATCGAGAACTGGAGGACACTGTTTCATTGTGCAATCGGATGACAATAAACTTGACTTGACTGTGCATGCAATAAAGTGCATCTAGCAATTCCTGGGTCACAATTGGCACTGCACAGATTTGTATAAACTTTGAGAGAAGTACAGGGCAAGTGTTCCACTTGCACTTACCATCATCTTCACCCAGCAGCTCATCATCGGAGCAGACGTTGAGGATACTAACCAACATGTCTGTAACTGAAAGAAACCAGAAGAAACTCAGTACAGGATGCACCTCCATGGGTCCAGCCTCACTGCCAGCTCTCACTGTGTGAATTCTTTCATCCTTCCCCATCATGTATATAGGGGCAGGATCAGATTGGGAATGTGCTGCAATATCACATTGGGGTATCAAGAGATACAGGGAGAAAGCCAAGGAGTGGGGCTGAGTCAGAAAATGTATCAGCTCGTGATTAGAATGGCGGAACAGACTCGATGGCCCAATTAGCCAACTTCTGGACCTATATCGTGATCTTGTGGTGTAACAGCTGAAGCACAAATCACACAAGCCCTTTATACACAACACTTCCTCTTGCCTCCTCTAAGAAACTCAAAAGTCCCTGTTTCAGAGTGGACCTCCATTCCAATTTGTTCTCACCACCCTCTCATGCTGGTCCCAGTCCTCCATTCTCTCCCACCCCTCCGTGGACTCGCACCTATTTTTACAACTATGAAAAGGAACAAAATTATTTGTAAACCCAATATATCACTTGCCTTTTTCACCAACAAATGGCAGAGACCAGGAGAAGACATCCATGAAATTTGGCAGCCAATAGGGATGTGGAGAGCAGTTAAACTGCCTAATATTCATGACGTTATTTTCATATTTCAATACAGCAGCTGTGGAGAGAGATGGAAAATGTTTGGAGTGAAACATGAAAGTCTGGAGACACAGTGATCGAAGTAAAAACACAATCCTGGAGAAACTCAGCTGGTCAAATAGTGTATTTTATATAGCAAAAATAAACATACATCACCAACATTTCAGGCTTGAGCCCTTCACCAAAATGTGGGCAGGCACTCGAATAAAATGGCTTGGAGGTGCAGAGAGAGAAGCACAGGCCCACAGGCAGGAGGTAAATAGGTGAATAAGGGAGGGAAAGAACCAGAGGAGAAAATGGAAAGGGGTTAGGTGGCTCTATGAATGGAGGGGGAAGGGGTGTAGAACTGGAGGAAAGAAGACAGAGTGATGGGGAAGAGAGGGAAAAAGGGAGTCGTCTAACAGAAACTGGAGAAGTCAATGTTAAGTGCGTCTGGTTGGAAAGTTCCCAGAAGGAAACATGTCGGTACAGGAGAGGGTCACGGAATTGAAACGGCTGGATGGAAAATGCTTCTCAGTAATTAAGTGAAGATGGAATACAGCCACTGAGCACATAATCCCTTTCTGCATTGAACACAAAAGCTGAACTACCAGAACCATCGACTCACCGTGACAAAACGTGAGTCAACGATTCAAGCTCTTGTTTTAACAGATGAAGGTTACCTTTGTTATTGTAAACATCCAGATAATTTGGTGCAGAGAATATCGTTATTAATGATGGGAAGCCAGTTGCCTGATTTTTCCTGTACATTCGGTATCTGTGAACATGGGAATCAAAGATTAAAGTAAAACATGAAAGTCTGCAGACACCATGGTTGAAGTAAAGCTCCATGTTGGAGAAACTCAGCAGATCAATAAAGATACATAACCAACGTTTTGAACTTGAGTCCTTCATCAAGGAATGAGCAAAATGTTTGCAGATGTCTGAACAAAATGGTGGCGGGGGGGGAGGGGCAGGGGGAAGGAGCACAGTTCCAAAGGCAGGAGGTAACAGGTGTATGAGGAAGGGAGGGCAAATCAGCAAGAAGGCGAAGGGGGGATGGTTCTGTGAATGGAGAGGGAAGGAGGTGGAGAGCTGGAGGAAAGATGACAAAGAAAAAGGGAAGGGAGGGAGAATGGAGAGTAGGCCAGCAGAGAATATGCGAACAGAAAATCAAGTGTTTTTTTGTTCCTCTGGTCTTGGTGGGCCATGGACAGACATATGAGCATGGACTGGAAAGTAGTATTGAAGTGGTTGGCTACTGTGGACAGAGCTAGGGACTCAGAGAAGCAAATCAAAGATTAATATGATCATTTCAAATCATTAAAAAGAGGGCATAGAGATCACGGAAGGTCACCTGCCCCAAAGTTGGGGAGGGGGGGGTGAACAGCCTTCAGCACGAGAACAGGGATGTGGGATGAGCTTCCGGCAGATGTGGTTGAGGCGGGATCATTGGTTACATTTAAGGATAGACTGGATCATTACATGGAGAAGAGAGGACTGGAGGGGTATGGACCGGGTGCTGGTCAGTGGGACTAGAAGGGTGGGGATTTGTTACGGCATGGACTAGTAGGGCCGAACTGGCCTGTTCTGTGCTGTAAGTGGTTATTTAACAAGTATAAGTAGATTCTGAAACAAGGGTGAGTGGGGAATGGATAACCACCAGATTAAGCAGGGATCGGAAAAGTACTACATCAAGTGGGGAACAGGACCCTTTATAAGAGAAGACTGGGAAGTGAATCCTAACTTACAGAGAGGAAAGAACAGGTTCCTGCGTCGGAGTGACCAGGGAGCAGGCTCAATTACCATCACTATGAGGGAATGAAGCAAAATGTGAGTGGCTTCTGGGACCAGAGGGAACGGAAAAAGCTTCCTTGCAATTCAGCAGGCAGGGATCGGTGCCGGAAATGGACGAAGGTGGGAATGGAGTGTTTCATGAGTGGAGAAAAGCTCCTGAAATAGAAGTGGTAAGGGCACAGTCTCCTACATTGGAAAGGTCTTGAGGAGACCCAGCAGGGATGTGGCTCCTACTCTGGAGGTTTTAAGGAAGGAGCCTGCTTTACTATTTCTATTAGATTTTAATACTTTAGATGATCATCCCTTTTGGGTGGAAATGGAACTGAGGTTTTCCAAAAATTTAGCTAACGTTGACAGTTTCCTGTCCGTTGACTGGGAGCCAAAACTTGATTCTTTACATATTAATCGCTGGTGACCACGTTTAGTGGGAGGGGTAGGATTAGAATTGAAGGGGGGGGGGCTCTCTTTCTTTTTCTTCTTTCCGTTTTTCTCTCTTTATAAATAGGAGATTACTCTATTTAGATAATTTATCATGAATATGTTGTAATACAGGTATTAGAATGAGGTGAAGTTTTCCTAAGGGAATTTCCATTGTATCTGAGCATTGCATACAAGGCAATGTATAAACTATTTATAATTCATATTCTATATGGTTTTGTATAAAGTTGTGTGGTTTGGGGGGTGCTGGACCTTCTGAGGCATGTAAAGGTGGATAAGTCTCCAGGTCCCGATGGGATTTTCCTCAGGACCTTGAGGGAAGTCACACAGGAAATAGCAGAGGCTCTGACAGTGATTTTTCAACAGTCACTGGAGGAAGGTGTGGTGCCAGAGGATTAGCGTGTTGCAAACGTGGTTCCTCTGTTTAGAAAAGGCTCCAGGTGTAGGCCCAGCAATTATCAGCCAGTAAGTTTGACATCATTGGTGGGTAAACTAATGGAAAGTATTCTTAGGAATAATATGTATAAGTACCTAGAGGGGCAGGAATTGATCAGGGACACTCAACATGGGTTTGTGAGAGGAAGGTCATGCTTGACGAATTTTGTTGAATTTTTTTGAGGCGGTGACCAGAAAGGTTGATGAGGGTAGAGCAGTAGATGTTGTCTATCTGGATTTCAATAAGGCTTTTGATAAGGTTCCATATAGAAGGTTGATGAGGAAGGTTCAGGCACTAGGGATTAATGTTGAGATAGTCAGATGGGTTCAATGGTGGCTAGAAGATAGGCGACAGAGAGTCATGGTGGATACCTGTCTATCAGGATGAAGGCCAGTGACGAGCAGTGTGCCTCAGGGATTGGTGTTGGGTCCCTTGTTGTTTGTCATTTACATTAATGATTTAGATGATGGGGGTGATAAATTGGCTGAGTAAATATGCTGACAATACAAAAATAGGGGGAGTTGTAGATAGTGAGGATGGTTTTTGGGGACTGCAGGAGGTCTTGGACAGCTTAGAAAAGTGGGCTGAAAGGTGGCAGATGGAGTTTAATGTAGATAAGTGTGAGGTGCTTCATTTTCGGAAGAATAATCATAACAGGACATATGCAGTGAAGGGGAGGGTATTGAGGAATGCAGAGGAACAGAAGAATCTTGGAGTAATGGTTCATCGTTCTTTGAAGGTGGATTCTCATGTAGATAGGGTGGTGAAGAAGGCTTTTGCTATGCTGCCTTTATAAATCATAGCATAGAATATAGGAGTTGGGAGGTGATGTTGAGACTGTTCAAGGCACTGGTGAGGCCAAGTTTGAAATATTGTGTGCAGTTCTGGTCCCCAAATTATGGGAAGGATATCAATAAGGTAGGGAGGGTGCAGAGAAGATTTATTAAAATGTGGCCTGGATTGCAGCATTTAGAATACAAAGATTGAGTAGACTGGGTCTTTATTCATTGGAGCGTAGAAGGGGGGATTTGATAGAGGTATATAAAATTATGAGGGGGATAGAGTAGCTCTTTCCCTTGAGGGTAGGTGAGATTGGAATGAGGGGTCATAAGTTAAAGGTTAGGGGGCAGAAATTTCAAATTAACATAAGAGGAAGCTTCTTCACTCAGAGAGTGATGGCTGAGTGGAATGACCTTGCGGAAGATGTGGTTGCAGCAGGGTCAATTTTGTCATTTAAAAGAGGGTTGGTTGAGTACATGAACATGAGGGGACTTGTGGGCTATGGAGAGGGAGCAGGTAGATGGGACTAATGGAGTTCACTTAAATCAGTGCGGACTAGAGGGGCCGAAATGGCCTGTTTCCGTACTGTAATTGTTATATGGTTATGTGTAGTTAATATGCAATGTAATGTTTCTCTCTTCCAAATCAATTAAAATATATTAAATAAATAAAAAAAAGAAGGGGCTGCTGCCATTGAGCGAGCAGGAAAGAAGCTGCAGAAATAAATGAACTGCCACCCTGCTGTGAGTAGAGGATGGGTTGCACAGCTGAAGTGAGAAGGGAATAGACTCCTGGCATGATGTGAGTGCAAAATTGTCTGGATTATGTGGGGTCTAAGACATGACAGTATGAAGAAGGGAATCGATTCCTGCATGACAGTGAAAGGGGATGGGAAGGGAACAAGAAGGGGACAACTCTGGGACCAGATAGTTGGAGAAAAGATTATTCCTGGACCATGATGACTCAGACTGAACTTGAAGACTACAGCAGGCAGACAGAATGCTCCTCAGTGGGGTGATCAGAGAATGAGCTAAACAGCAGTAATTGGTAATTCAATTTGCTTCCTCTCCCATTTAAGCCTCCTGTTCACTCACCACTGGTGTCAACTACTGCTTGCCCACTGATAAACTGTGTATTCCCTGGATACATCTTCTCAATATTAAAAAAAACTGCATGTTTGATTCTTGGGATAATGGAGAATCCTTTAAGGATGGTTCCTGTTGCCCTTCAGAAATCACAGCTTTCAGAAGATGCCATGATCAGCAATGGGTTAAGTTAAATATTGGTGGGGTCATCAGATAGAATGACCTTGCTTGAATGTCACCATGGATCTTTTACATTCAGTGGGTAGACAATGGAGCTAAAGATTAAATGTAAAAATCGAAACTCCTAACAATGTAGTTGAGTGCTCCTGGTAGAACCTCTCTGACAATAAAGGAACTGTAATGAGAGCCACTTGCTGGGGAGTCGAGGAATGACAGCAAATGCCTTTCAATCTGCGCCAAAGCTTTAATTCTTTTTCTACTACTGTATGAGATGAAGACACATAGCTCAAGCTTCCACCTTCCCTGCCTATCTCCAACTAAGGAGGGAGAGGAGAGAGCTGGAATCTTTCTCTGTCCCTCTCTTAACCAATGCCGTCTCCCTGAAGGTCAGTGTACTCTTATGTTGGAGGGGAGGGGAAATGGGGCAGATTTCCAACTTGCCAATTACATCTTCCCAGCAGATGTCCTTGCTTTTCTCTTCCATGGCTTGTAAAAACAAAGCAAGAAATAAACAAAACATTTGGGCTACCATCTCGCTCAGGAGAAAACATTGCTTACCCGGCATCCTGAGCCTCATGAGCACGGATTACTGACAACAAGTTGTTTTGTTGCAAAAACCTGCAAACTGCGGCATAACTGCAAAGGAGACACACATGATAAAGCAGGACCAAGAGTCTTGCAGGACCCACACTCAGATTTCAATTTCCTTCAGTAACAATTCAAAGCCTGTTGCTAAATTAATTTTCAACAAAATCCCCAGTAAATCTTTGTCGCACTGCCAAACACAAATCAGGATCGAGTGAAGAAAACGGAAATAACAGGGCAAATATCCATGAAAGGAAAAGGAAAAAGCCACCAAGCCAGGAACCAGCTCTGCAGCACATTAACATTTCCAGTTACAAATATTTTCAAAATTCAGCCAAGAGGAGCGATCTGAACTGACACCAAAACAAGTTTACTTTTTAGTTACAGTATTTGGCTATGCCCTAATCCTTGCTGAGTTCACATCCTAAACCATACCAGGTATCTTAACTTGATTGGCCCTCTGCTGCCCAGGTTTGTTGGCTTTGGGTTGTGGATGGGTGGTTGTAGGTGGTGGGGTGGCTGATGAAGAAATGGCCAGGCTTACTGTTTCTAGGTAGCAGACAAGGGAACAACGTTACTACCGTGCCCTCCATAATGTTTGCGTCAAAAACGCTTTTTTCCTTTATTTGCTCCTGTGGTCCAAATTTGAATAAATGTGATTAAAGTGCACATTCCAGATTTTATTCAAAGTTATTCGTACATATTTTAGATTGACCATGCAGAAAATTTCAGCACTTTTTATACTTAGTTACCTCATTTCAGGGCACCATATTTGGGACATAGGAATGGTATGTCTATTAGTCATGTTTAGTATACTCTTGCATATCCCTTGCATGCAATAACTGTTTGTGTATGTGATTCATAGACATCATCAGCTGCTAAGTATCTTTTTGGGTGATGCTCTGCCAGGCCTCTACTGCAGCCGTCTTCACCTCCTGCTTGTTTCGGGGGCTTCCCTTAAGTTTTCTCTTCAGCAAATAGAAGGCATGCACAATTGGATTTAGATCAGGTAAATGACTTGGCCATTCAAGAAGTTTCCAGTTTTTAGCTTTGAAAAACTTCTTTATTGCTTTAGCAGTACTTTTAGGATCATTGTCTTGCTGTAGGATGAAGCACCGTCCAATGAGTTTGGGGGCATTTGCTCGAACTTGAGCAGATAAGATGCTTCAAAGCACCTCAGAATTCACTTTGCTGCAGCCATCAGCAGTTACAGTGTAGCGGCCCGCTACTCAGGAGGCAGTCCGACACACAAAATGGCGGTCGAATGCAGTGATCATACACGGCCCGTGCAGGCTAATTGCCTTTCACCTTGGCTGACTGCCTGTGCGGTAGGAACATTGACCAATCAGTGACTGGAATGCCACTGACGTCCCTTCCGCCGACAATGGCGGGAAACTGTGCTTATATAAGCAGGGGCAGAGAGTGCAATAAATCAGTCTTGTCTATAAGTGTGTCATTCTTCCACTATCTGCTGTAGCGACTTGCTACAACATCATTAATCAAGACAAGTGCACCAGTACCAGTGACAAGACAGACATACATGCCCAAACCATAACACCCCCATTACCATGTTTCACGGATGAGGTGGTATGCTTTGGATCTTGGGCAGATCCTTTATGCCTCCACAATTTGCTCTTCCATCACTCTGATAACTTTGCCATCCTGTCTCTGTGACTAACTAGTGGTTTGCATCTTACAGTGTAGCCTCTGTATTTCTGTTCATGAAGTCTTCTGCAGACAGTAGTCATTGACACATCCACTCTGCCTCCTGAAGAGTGTTTCTGACCTGACGGACAGGCGTTTGCGAATTTTTTTTTTCATTATGATGAGAATTCTTCTGTCATGAGCAGCGAAGGTCTTCTTTGGCTTGCCTGGCCCTTTGCGATCAATGAGCTCACCAGTACGTTCTTTCTTCTTCATAATGTTCCAAACAGTTGATTTTGGTCATCCTAAGGTTGGGCAATGTCTCTTCCTGTTTTATTCATGTTTTTCAGCCTCATTCTGGCTTCTTTGACTTTCATTGGGCACAACTCTGGTCCTCAAGTTAAAAAATGGCAACTACAGACTCCAAAGGTGATCAAAAGCTTCAAAGCAAGCCTTGCTCTCTTATACCTGCACCAATGAAGCAATTAAACATACAGAATCGGAATCAGTTTTTATTGTCATGAACAAGAAATTTGGTGTTTTGCGGCAGCGTCATAGTGTAAACATTCATATTATAACCATCTTACAACATTACTACAAAAAATAAAAATAACAGTGCATGAAAAGTAAGGCAGTGTCATTGGTTCATTGCTTATTCAAGAATCTGATGGCAGCGGGGAAGAAGCTGTCCTTGTGCCATTGAGTGGTCGTCTTTAGGCTCCTACCTTTTTCTGATGGCAGCTGAGTGAAGAGGGCCTGGTCTGAGTGGTGGAGGCTTCTTTTTAAGACACTACCTCATGCAGATGTCCTTTACGGAGTGAAATCTGATGCCTGTGAGGTCGCCGGCTGAGTTAACAACCCTCTGAAGTTTATTCTTGTCCTGAGAGTTGGCGCCTCCATACCAGGGAGTGATGCAACCAGCCAGAATGCTCTCCATGCTATACCTGTAGAAGTTTACGAGAGTCTTTGGTGACATACCAAACCTCCTCAAACACCTCACAAAGTATAGCCACTAGCAAACCTTCTTTGTGATTGCATCAACATGGAAGCTCCAGGAGAGATCCTCAGAGAAGTTGACACCCAGGAATTTGAAGTTCTCCACAACTGAGCCCTTGATGAGGACTGGGTCATGTTTCCCTGACTTCCTTCTGAAATCATCTCCTTGGTTTTGCTGACTATGAGCACAAGGCCGTTGTTGCACCACTCAACAAGCCGATTTATCTCCCTCCTGTTCACTTCCTCATTGGCATTTGTGATTCTACCAATTAATGTGGTGTCATCAGAAAACTTGTAGATAGCATTGGAATTGTGCCTGGCCACACAGTCATGGGTGTGTAATGAGTAGATTAGCTGAGTAATCGCAAACATCTGGTGCCCTAAAATGGATGAACTATGATTACAAATTTATAATGTGGAGAGGGGCAAAGGACGGAAAAAAAAGTCTTTGCCCCTAACATTATGGAGGGCAATGCAAGTCTCAACAAGGCAGCGAGGTGTTGATAATATATCACTCCAACAACCTCTCCCTTTTAATAACTACAATAAGAGAGCAGCAGCTATCTAATTTCTTATCCCAGGAGAAAATTATTTAAAACATCCATGGAATTAGACTTGTGAACAAAGTAATAACACCAAAAGATATAGAGCAGAAATAGGCCATTCAGCCCATCGGGTATGGCCCACCATTTAACCATGAGCTGATCTGTTTTCCCAATCACAGTCCTCTCCCCCATAACCTTTGATGTCCTGGCTAATCAGGAACCTATCAATCTCTGCCTTAAATACACCCAATGTCTTGGCCTCTCCAACTAGCAGTGGTAACAAATTTTAATGATTCACCACCCTCTCACTAAAGAAATTTCAGTGCATCTCTGTTCTAGTGGACACCCTTCAATACTGAAGTTGCATCCTAGATTCTCTCACCATGGGAAACATCTCTGTTCATGCCTTTCAGCATTCAAAATATTTCAGCGAGCTACCCCCTCATTCTCCGAAACTCCAATGAGCTGCAAACGCTCTTCATATGACAACACTTTCATTCCGGAATCACCCCTGTGAACCTTCACTGAACCCCAATTTCAGCACGTTCTTTCTTAAAGAAGGAGCTCAATACTGCTCACAATACTTTAAATGAAGTCTCACCAATGTCAACATCATCATAAGACATAGGAGCAGAAATAGGGCCATTCAACCCATCGAGTCTGTCCCACCATTTAATCATGAGCTTTTCCCAGTCAGCCCCACTGCTTGGCCTTCTCCCCATGACCTCTGATGCCCAGGCTAACCAATATCTCCCTTAAATATACCCAATGAGTTGGCCTCTACAACTGTCTATGGCAACAAACCACAGATTCACCACTCTCTTTCCAAAGAAAATCTTCCACATCTCTGTTGTAAGTGGACGGCCTTCAATCTTAAAGTTATGGCCAGTTGTCCGAGAATTGCCACCACGGGAAACATCTATTCTGTCCATACCTTTAAACATTTGAAATGTTTCAAAGAGATCTTCCCTCATTCTCCTAAATTCCAATAAGTACAGGCCGTCAAACATCCCTGACCCTAATCCCTCACCCATAACCCAATTTCTATAACCGGGCAAAGTGGCCTTTCACATCCCCTTATTGTCATTTGCACAAACCTGAAGAAGTAGGAGCAGCCTCGCACAGTGTTATGGCTGAAGTGGTCTGGTGTCTTCTCGCTGCCGTAGTCCTCAGTCGGGTCCGACCACAGCAAATCACACATGGGACCAAAGGCTGGTGGCTCTTTAAATCTGTCTAACTAACAGATGAGATGGAGCATTAAGAGATAATTGAGCACATTTTACCATATCAGGGTTTCCCAAAATGCCTTGCCAACAAGGAAGCTTTCCTTTGATGTGCAGTCTCTGTTAAAGCATTAGAAATGTGACAATACATAGATGACCCCATAAATTAGGCTGGGGTTACTCAAGAAACAGGGTGACAGGAATGGGGTGGGGTGTGACTGGGGTAAGAAGAACCAGTAAACAATTGCCAGGGTTGGAGGACTCTGGATGGCTGTGGGAAGAGAGGAGGATTGGAGAATGGAATGGACATGAAGTTTACAATTAATCACCAGTTAATTAATACTTTGGAGAAAAACAGTGTCTGGTGATCAGAAACCAAGGACTGAGGGGGATAAACAAAGGAAATGAGCTGCAGCCTGTACAGGGTCAAATGAAGGAATGATTGCAGAAGTCTTTTCTTTGGGTACATGGAAAAACTGGAGAATGTGAAGAAGAAACAAAGGGATAGAGATTGAAGATTCTCCATGTTCTGAGATGGGGTGCAGGCTTGGTGGGAAGCACACCTTAATTGGACATCATAAGCTCCAATACAAGATGGAGTGAGACAAAGGGAAGGTCCAGTTAGTCTTCCAGAGCAGCAACATTTCTCTCCCACCCACTTCCCAGGTTCTTGTCTGTCAGAATTCTCTCCATGTCTGCGTAGGTTTTCTCTGGGTGCTCTGGTTTCCTCCCACCTCCAAAATGTATGGGGGTTGTAGGTTAATTTGGGTGTAATTGGGTGGTATGGATTTAAATGGCTGGAATTGGCTTCTATCATGCTGAAAATAAAACTAAAAATTTAATTTAAAACATCCTTCATTCCTCTCTATTTGGGTAGCATGCTTAGTGCAATGCTATTACAGCGCCATTGTCCTGGGTTTGAATTTAACAGGGTCTGTAATAAATTTGTACGTTCTCCCTGTGTCTGTATGGGTTTCCTCCAGGTGTTCCAGTTTCTTCCCACCCTCCACAAATGGACTGGATTTGTAGGTTAATTGGATGTAATTGGGCAGCATGGGCTCACAGTCTGGAAAGGCTTGTTATTGTGTTGTATGTCTAAATGTAAAAAATAAATTTACTGTAAAACCCTTGTTATCTGGAATTCAAGCAAAGGGCAACTTCAAGTAACCGTAAAATAAATAAATGTTTAAAAATTAAAATAATTAAGAATAAATAAAAATTTAAAATTTAAAATTGTATATGTTCTTTGAAGTAAACACGTAAACATTTGGTGAAGATGGGAGCAAATATTCAGCCAGCAGAGGGCCTTGGCCGTGGTTTGCCTGTAGCAGCTGTTTGAATAAAGTTGTATTTGAATAAAATGGTGTCGCCCAGAATGAAGAGCTGGTTGATGCTGCTTGTCGTTGGGATGACTCTCTTAAAGTGTCTCCTTATCCCTGCTTAGTAAGAGTTGCCCTGATTAGAGGCTTTATCTGTAAACTTGGGTGGGGGTTGATTATGATGGTGGCATGGTTAGCGTAGCAGTTAGTGCAATGCTGTTACAGCGTCAGCTTCAAATTTAAATTTAAATTTTGCAAGTTACAGGATATACCTGATTAAAGTGAACTTTATGTAATTAGGACTACAATATTGGTTTTTTTTTCAAATTACATATTTTGCACTGTCTTTTGTCTTTTAAACTGTTTATTCTCAATACTGGTGTATTAGCTAGGCATTGTAAGAGTGAATCTCAAGCATCCGTAAAATTTACTTATCCAGCATCTACCAATCCCAGTAGGTGCTGGATATCAGGGGTTTTATATTATCTTTTTTTTTCTCATTTCTTGTGTGTTAATCATAACTCATTGCTAGTGTGTCTCATGTACCTGAGGAACTGCAGCAAATAAGACTGCACATTGTACGTGTATTTGACGATAAACTTCATTCATTCATCTCATCTCCCCACTCAGGGTCCATTCTCTCCCAGTCAAAACCTTGCCTGCCTTGAGGTTCACCCTTCCCAACCTGCACCCAAAGTAACTCTCCCTGTTTTCCAGAACTTCTCCCCCTGCATTCTACCCTTACAGTGAAACCGAAGGGTAGCTCATTACAATGAATCAGCAGTAGGCTGTAACTGGTGACCAAGGTAACTGGCCTGCTCCTCTGGACAGACTGTTTCAGCTGCAGGAGCACTCATACTTACTCTCCTAATGTCGTCAAGACTGTGGATGTTGGGTGACAAGCCCCCATGCAGGCAGAGGAACTGATGATTTATGAGTGCAGCCAGAGGCAGACAGTCAAATGCTCCCATGCAGACATTATACAGTTGGTCTGAGTATTTGATTCTGCCTGGAAAGAGAAACAAAATAAAAGCAGCAGTATTAATAGGCCACATGCACAATCCCTACAACTTAAGTGATAACCCAGACCTTTAACTCAGCACTGCATCACTGACTGAACTTCTAGTTTCCCAAGGCACTCTTCCTCACTGCCTTGTGGCTCTGCTATTCCCTTGCGTGAACTGTTTGTCACACATGGACACCCTCCATTTCACAGGGCTTGAGAGGCACCATCCAGACATATAGCTGAGCTTGGATCCTTAATGAATATTTCCTTGTTCCTGGGGTCAAATGATTAAAATGACAATTTTGACCATGACTATAATCTGAATGGTCTTCTGACCTCTCCTTCCGCTCTGCTCCAATTATCCTCCACACACTAACCCCCACTGCACTGAAGTTTAAAACTCGACCCATTGCATATTTTTTCTGGGTTTCATTGTGTTGAATAAAATCTTAAATTTCACATTTATTTTCCTTTAGTTCAAATTTCCTTCAGGAGCTCTGAATCTCTATAATTGGCACCAGTCCAACTCTCAGACATCTAAACTCTTCTGATTCCAGCTTCTTACAATCCTCGTTTTTAATTATTCCCACTAGTTTCCCTGGCACTAAATCCTGGAATTACTTCCTTAAACCTTCTGAATTTTCTCTCTCCTGCTTAAACCAACTCCTCTCGTTTCAAGAACTGTTTCCCCCACCCCCCCCCCCCCCAATAGCTATCAGGCTCTTGAACCTCCCCTTATTACTCCAACCAGAAACTACTCCAGCACCACACAAATACCCTCGAGTCCAACTGTACTCAAGCTTTTCTCAGCTATGCAACCCCCTCCTCCCTTTCCAAGGATTCTGCTCAAAGTTTATGGGCCTCCTTCCCTGTGAAGCAGTAAAGTTTTGGTTTCTTCCTTAATTCTCTCCTACCAACCATGTAAAAAAAATTATATTACATGAGGTAAAAAGGAAACAAGGCTTTTACTTAAAATGTGCTATGACCCCTGACCAGGAGGAGGGGTGTGCTGCTCGTCTTCACTAGTAGAACACATTTTATTTTGCACTAACTGTGACGATTTATTTATATTTAATATTTCTTTCCATACTGGGGTAATTTAATTGGAGTGGTTTCATTTTTACAAAAGTACCTATGTGGCTGCAGCAAGTTAAAATTTTGGTGCACATGCACAATGACCATAAATGCTTTATGATTTTCATTACTCTATTGGTTACCTGCCCTGCTTCTACAGCACAGAGTTAATATCTTTAATAGCACTGTTCGGGTTATTAAAGATACACCAAATAAAACATATTATGGGTACACAATCCTTTATCCAGAACTTTGGGGGACGGTGTGTTCCGAATTTCAGATTTTTCTGGATTTCAGAACAAAAGCCACCTGCCCCAGATTTAAGCCCAGCCGAATTGTGGTGCTGTATCCACCCCCTTCCAGTCATGCTGGCATCTCTCTCCCCCTCGCCCACCCAAGTCGTGCTGTCGTCTCTCCGTCCCCCCGAGTCACGCTGCCGTCTCTCTCCCCCTTGCCCACCCGAGACGCGCTGCCGTCTCTCCCCCCTCACCTGCCTGAGTCGCGCTGCTGTCTCTCTACCCCTTGCCCGCCCAAGTTGTGCTGCCGTCTCTCTCCACCCGCCCACCCAAGTCCCACTGCCATCTCTTTCCCGCCCACCCGAGCCCCACTGCCATCTCTCCCCCCCCCCCCGCTTACCCGAGTCGCGCTGCCGTCTCTCTCTACTCCACCCGCCCGAGTCGCGCTACCGTCTCTCTCCCCCGCCTGCCCACCCGAGTTGGGATGCCGTTTCTCACCCCCCCCACCCCCGTCACGCTGCTGTCTCTCTCTTTCTCCCCTCCACTGTACCAGCACCAGGAAAAAAAAAATGCCGGATTTTGGAGCTTTCTGGATTTTAGATGTCCGGATAAAGGACTGTGTACCTGCATTGTGAAGTCATTCCTGGAAGAACATTGGGACATTTTGGGTTTTGTGTAATTTTTAAAAAAAGTCTCATTTTATAGAAGAAACCCTCTACAAATGAGAGAGTGCTGGAATATGAATATCAGTGGATTAAAAATCTTTTTGTATTGAGATTTCTTGATCTCGCTAACTCATTAGTTGTAATCAGTCGGGGAATCAAAAAATTTCAGAGGAATGTTATCACGTTCTTACAAGAAGGTGCCAGGGAGCCGGATTCATTCACACCCCCTCAGATGAAATACTCCATGAGGACCAGAATGGTGGCACCTCACAGACGCACACATTTACTCTGTTCAGCAGCAGTAATAATTCAATTCCTAGCTTTCATATCTCAATCCACAGGAGCATGAAAAGAGGGTTTCCACCAAAGGAGGAGATGCTTTGAGGGAAAGGTCCACAAAAGGGTGCTAGGTGAAGAAATTAGGTCATGATGAAGGATGAGCATGATCACTAATAGCTATGGGCAACTTAAAGCACTCTGCCTTGTGTGCAGTTTGTCCCAGGCAGAGGGGTTGACAGCTCAATGCAGGGTTACGTTAACAAGAGCTGCAATGTCCCAGACACCAGTCCCGTGCTTGTAAACTATGAGGATGAGAGGCTAATCTATTCCCCCTGTTTGAGGCAACATCCATTCCTGCCAGGTTCCTTTCCTTCTTGTTTTGAACAAATGGACCAGCGTCTTGGCCAATCAATGTTCACCCTGGCTGGGGACAGGCCCAGCCTGGACAAGTTTTCAGGAGGCACATGGAATATACTCACACTCTTGCTTGAATGTGAAGTACTCGGTTAGATGTCTGCACTCGTGGTTTCCTCGGAGCAAGAACAATGTGCTCGCATGATGAATCTTCAAGACCCAGAGAAGCAGTACACACTACAAGAACAAACATTAAAACATACCCGGGCAGAAATAGGTGAACATTTAAGAACTTGCAAAATGTTTTCAGAGTGCAGGTTAAGAGCAAGCAGGGAAATGGATTTACATGGTTATGGTTAGTAAGCCAGTAATGATGGGAGGGAGCTGTGTTCACATCATTAGTAGTAACAGGCAATGAGATAGAGGGGTTAGAGAGAGGCAGCAGGATAGAACTGGCATAGCATCAGGAGAGATGGCAATAAAGTGCAACTGTACAAGCTAGTGGTGAGGCCGCATCTGGAGTACTGCGTGCAGTTCTGGTCTCTTGAGGAAGATGTACAGGCTTTGTAGGCGGTGCTGAGGAGGTTCACCAGGTTGATTCCAGAGATGAGGGGGTTTGCCTAGGAGGAGAGTTTGAGTCGCCTGGGACTGTACTTGCTGGAATTTAGAAGAATGAGAGGGGATCTTACAGAAACATATAAAAGTCTAGAACTAGGGCACATCGCCTCTAGATTCAGGGTGGTAGATTTAGGACGGAGATGAGGAGGAACTGCTTTTCCCAGAGGGTGGTGACTCTGTGGAATATGGTGACCACTGAAGCAATGGGGTCTATAGTATATTTAAGACAAGGTTGAATAGATTTTTGCATAGTAGGGGAATTAAGGGATATAGGAGAAAGATAGCTGGGTGGAAATGAGCCTACCATCAGATCAGCCATGATCTCATTGAATAGCAGAGCAGGTTTAACAGGCCAGATGGCCGACTCCTGCTTCTATTTGTAATGTTCTTCCATTCTAAGTCCAACCTGTGAAGTTTACTCAAACACCAGCTTTGGGTGTTTCTTTCAGGGAGTATTAGCTTTTTGGTTTTTAAAGACTCATAACTTGCAGCTGTTTCACGTCGATCCTAGCCATAGCTCAACATAAAGCAGCTTCATGCAGCTTATTTGTTTTGATATTTAAAGTCCTCCCAGAAGAGACAGTGGAATAAATGACTATTGTGGCTCTCTAAAGAGCATGGTTAAGAACATCCCCATGCCCTCTGTGTGGACAGGAGTGTAGGTTCCTGATCTCACCTCAATGCTGAAATTGCCTCGATCCACATAATCTCCAAGGAAAAGATACTGTGTGCTGCTTGGTGCTCCACCAATCTCAAATAGCTTCATCAAGTCAAAGAACTGACCATGAATGTCACCACAGACTGAAGGAAAGAGAAGGCACAAGTCAAGTGAAAGTTTGGGGCCTCATAAGCACACAAACCCAGAGCTGCCTAGGTTTCCTGGCACAGATCTGTTCGAAGAGAAGTGAAGAAAAGGGGAAAGGGAGAAGAGAACAGATGGCCTTTCAAGGATGAGGGGATGGCAGGATTATGCAGTGACGATGATTGGGTTAGGCCTTGGAAGGGTTGTGAGGAGATATGGTGACAGAGAACGATGGCGAGGTGAGTGGTTGGCAATGCAGGTGGGACTGAGGTGGAGAGAGCCAGGGGTTTAAGGTGAGGGCATGTGGTGGTGGTGGGATGGCAAATATGGGTTGCTGATGAGTTCCAGCTGGACAAGGTGAGGGGATGTCAAGGAAGAGGCTGGCAATGCAGATAAGCGGAAGAGTAGAGGGATGAGGATGGAGGATGGAAGGATAGGGGATGGAAGGGAAGGGGTTGGAAAGATGGGGGATGGAGGGGGTGGGGATGGAGGGGGTGGGGATGGAAGGGGTGGGGGATGGAGGGGGTGGGAGATGGAGGGGGTGGGGATGGAGGGGGTGGGGGATGGAGGGGGTGGGGGATGGAGGGGGTGGGGGATGGAGGGGGTGGGGGATGGAGGGGGTGGGAGATGGAGGGGGTGGGGGATGGAGGGGGTGGGGGATGGAGGGGGTGGGGATGGAGGGGGTGGGGGATGGAGGGGGTGGGGGATGGAGGGGGTGGGGGATGGAGGGGGTGGGGGATGGAGGGGGTGGGATGGAGGGGGTGGGGGATGGAGGGGTGGGGGATGGAGGGGTGAGGATCACCACTTCTGTCTTCTTGCTTTTCCAGTCCACATACTTTGAGAGAGAGTTTGCGAAGAAAGGGTGGAGCGAAAGTGAGAGTGGAGAGCTATGAAATGAGGCTCAGGGCTGATCAAACACCAAGCTGAAGCTGCAGACCTGTGACAGGCGCTTCCACCTCAATCAGAGTCTGCTCTCTGCGAAAAACGGCCGCTCCATCTTCAATGATCCTGATGGCAGCTTCTTCCTCCAACCGCCCTTCTTTAATGAAATGTGCTTTGAGGAGTTCGAACCTGGGTTTGCCCTCAAAGTAAACGTCCTGTGTGCTTAAGCGGCGGACTGGTGGTACGGGAACACCTGGAGAGAGAGTTACAGGAGATCTTCACTGGTTCATCATACAGATGGCTGTACTTTTCACATCAACCCAAGGCAATTGGCCATACAAGCAATTTTGCATCGATGAAGAGTCAGTCAACTTTTCAGGATTATGGAACCATAGAACATTATAGAACAGAAAAGACCCTTCGGCCCTTCTAGTCTTGGAAAACTATAGCCCTCCTTACCCCTCCCATCCATGTATCTGTCCAAATATTTCTTAAATATGAAAATTGAACCCATATTCACCACTTCAGCTGGCAGCTCAAAGAAGCAAGTCCAGCAAGTGACCAGATGACTAACAGTAGGCACACATTAAATTAAGTAAAAACACAGAAAAAGACTGTCAAAAGATTAAAACAGAATCTTGAACGAAACAAGGAAGTGGGCTGATGGAATTTAACTCAAGTGCTGCATTTTGGGAAGTTAAACCAGGAAAGAGTTGTAAAAGGATCAAGGACATAGTTCCTGAAAGTGGTGATTCATGGGTAAATAGAGGGGTGACTAAGGCATTTAACACAACTCCCTTCAACAGCCAGGACATGGGAGTACCAGTACAAGAAGTTGGGAAGTCATATTACAACTTTGTAAGAGATCGATTCAAGTGGCGTCCCGGGCATGTGCCATGCCTGCCATACCCTTAGAATAGTCTTCATCTTTGAAAGTCTTTTCTTTGGTCGAAGGCTGACAAGCAACATGATCAATAACCATCCTCACTGAGAGGTGCCTACTGAGATATGGAAAGTGATCCATCATTTCCAACGTCTCATTCACGGAGGTGATGTTGTGCAGTGTGGCAGCCTGGGCAGAGAATATTTCCTCACGGCTGTTTTATGGAAGGCCCATTTTCTCATACATTTAATTGAACATGTTGGCAATACAGTTCAACTTCCAGGTGCACATTGTGTCACATGTACACCACAACAGAATGATTCTGAGAGGAGATTTCAGCTTTATTGTCAAATATATGACATCAAGTACAACCCAGATACTTTTGCCTGTGAGCAAGCAAAATTACCACCTATTGGTAGTGCAAATAAAACTGTACTCAATGTACACGTTAACAAATAAAGAAATGTAAACAAATTAACTTTGCATATAGAGAAGAAAAAAATCAATAGAGTCCCTGATTAAGTTTGTGGTGAGGAGTCTGATGTTGGAGGGGTAGCAACTGTTCCTGAAGCTGGTGGTGCAAGTTTTGTGGCACCTGTACCTCTTTCCTGATGAGAACAGAGCGTGTGCTGGGTGGTGTAGATCCTTGATGATTGCTGCTGCTCTCCGATGGCAGCGTTCCCTGTAGATGTTCTCGATGATGGGGAGCGTTTTGCCTGTGATGTCCACTACCTCTTGTGGGGCTTTATGCTCAGGGGTATTGGTGTCTCCATACCAGCCAGTCAGCACACTTTCCACCACACATCTGTAGAAATTTGCCAGGGTTTTCGATATCATTCCAAACCTCCACAAATTCCTGACAAAGAGGAACTGATGTGCTTTCTTTCTGATGCCTTTAGTGTGCTGGATCCATGAGAGATTCTCTGAGATAGTGACTCCCAAGAACTTAAATTTACTCACCCTCTCTACTTCTGATCCCCATGATCACTGGATTGAACACTTCTGGTTTTCCCTTCCTGAAGTCAACAATCAGCTCCTTAGTTTTGGTGACATTGAGTGCAAGGTTGTTGTTGGTACACCATTTGGCCAAGTTTTCAATCTCCCTCTTACATACTGACTCATCACCCCTTTTGTACAACCCACTACCGTAGTCTCGTCAGCTGTGGTATTGAGTGGAGATGACAAGGGTTTAACCGTTCCCTTTGTGGAGTCGCTCCCCTTTGGCTGAAATTTGTTGAATATGATGTGGAAGACCGCAACAAGATTGAGCAGAATCGGAGGGATGATGCACCCATACTTGACCCCATTCTCTACTGGACCTACTGGTCTTGCAAGTCACCATGCAGAGATGTAAACAAATAGAAAGGCAGCCAACTTTGGAATGGATTCTCTACAGTCCCATTTGGTTGACAGTCAAAACTTTTGTAAAATCTCCAAAGGCAATGTAAAGTACTTTTGGAACAGTCGAGATCATATCAACCAATTAAATAGGATGCACGTTGCAAAACCTTGTGAGGGCTTTTCCCGTGGCAGACAACAGAAAGTTAGTTACTGTAGTTATTGCAATCAGATCTTCTTTCTTGAAAATGGTCACTCTGCCTTTGTACACCTCTGGCATGTCCTCTTCTTCTCCACTTAGGTCGTCGAAGCAGTGAAATTTCCTCTCCACTGAGTTTTAGAATTCAGCAGGTGGAACATCTGCCCTTGAGGTCAGGTTGTTTTCCAGTTGGCATGTGGCTTCTTGTTAACTTGGGTGGTACCAAAACTGGATTGAATAGTAAGCTGTGGGATGGAGTACAAGACAATTGCTTCAAGGACAGAGTCTGAGTGAAGGAGTTTTCTCCAGGCTTCTTGGGGTGCTGCAACTTTAATAAGCTTTCTGCTGCTTGTGCTTCTCATGGGCCGAACATGTTGGACATCAATAATCGTAAGTTCATGCATACTGTGATTATTATCTGGCTACTGGATTTCCTCGCCCCTCTTTGCATCGTACTATTTATTTTTCAGGTCACGTGATTTTTGTTGGTTCTTGCCTTCATGAAGGGCTCAAGCGCGAAACGTCAGTTGTGTATTTTTTACCTTTGCTATATAAAGGACTCTGTTCAATCTGTTGAGTTTCTCCAGCTTTGTTTTTTACTTCAACCACAGTGTCTGCATATTTTCATGCTTACTTCTATCTCATTGGTAACAACTGATCCAATTCATAAAGATGGCATTCCTCTTTAAATGTTCCCACCTAAAATGCATGTAGCATTCATTTCTTTAGCTGGTCGTGTACACACCACTCTGAGCGCCTTTCTCCTGCCCTTCTTCCATCACTGTGGTGGAGAGTCTTGCCACGCTCAGGTGATGTCAGCAGCTCCCTACCTTCAAGTGAGAAGAAGGGTGCTGTTAAATTTGAGCAAGGGAGGAGGGGTAGAGTGACCAGACAGGACACATCAGGCAAAGAGGCAACCCAAAGGTTGGAATTGCTCAGTCACCTCGTTGAGGTGAAGTATCTTAAGTCCAGGGAAAATTGGTCTGGTTATGATCTTCTAATTCTTAGATTTGCGAGAGGACACCCATGTCTAATCCTCTAGTTCAGTAACAGAAGTAATTAACTAACAACTGAAAACATCAAGAGATCTCAATCATGCAATTAAATTAGTTGCCATTCCAAAGAAAATGTGTGAGTAAATGCTAACCAATACAATTTATTCAACTCCATTTGACAAACATAATGGAGTTCTTCAAAGCAGTAACAGAGATTAATTGTAGTGTAGATGAAGTTATGGATCTGGGACATGCAGGAAGTGTTTGATCCAGGTGTACTTATCAGCAAAATGAAATGCCCCAGGACTACAGGGAGAGTGAAATTATAGAAGCAGCCAAGAGGGGCAAATGGTTGCTTCTCCTTACGACCAGAAGGAACCACCACATCATTGGCAGAATCACAGACGCCAGTGAGGAATTGTACAGGAGGAAGCTAGGTCAGTTGGTTGTGTGGTGTCACAACAACCACCTTGCACTCAACATTAGGAAAACTAAGGAACTGCTTGTGACCTTCAGGAGGGGGAAATCAGGAGAACACAAACTACTTCTCATCAAGGGGTCAGCAGTGGAGAGGGTAATGAACTTCTGATCAATCTAAAGAAGATCATCTCTGAAGATCTATCCTGGGGCCTTCATGTTGATACAATCATGAAGAAGGCTTGCCAGCGGCTATACTTGCTGAGGAGTTTGAGAAGATTTGTATGTCACCAAAGACTTTTGCACATTTCTACAAGTACACCATGGAGAGCAATCTGACCAGCTGCATCAGGGTCTGGTACGGACGAAGCTGCCAACGCACAGGACAGGAAAAAGCTGCAGAGATTTGTGAACTCGGCCAGTGACATCATGGGCATCAGTCTTCACTCCATTGAGGATTCCACAGGAGCAAGTATCTCAAGAAAGCAGCCTCTATCTAAGGACCCCAACCACCCAGGCCATGCCCTCTTCTCACTGCTACCATCAAAAAGGAGGTACAGGAACCTGAAGATGACACCAAATGGTACAAAAACAGTTTCTTCCCTCCGCCATCAGATTTCCGGGTGGACAACAAACCACAGACACTATCTCACTTTTTCTTTTCTTTTTTCACTAATCTATTCATTTTTTAAACATATAATTCTAGTAATTTGCATCTGTAATGCTGCCACAAAATAATGAATTTCATGACACGGTCATGACAATAAATTCTGATTCTCAATGACAACTTTTGAATTACAATAATTTCCCAAATGACAAACTGGGCAGATAATTGCAACACCCAGAACTATAGGAATAAATGAGGAAGAACAGAGTTCAGGAATCCACAGGCAAACTGGAAAATTAGCCAGGTAAATGGCAAATGCAATGAACTTCAGTGCTATACGATTCTATATCTTAAGTATACAACTCTGCCTTCAACTACATTCATGTCTCTCTACAAACTGATAAAGAATGTGAAGATGAAGACCATGTGACCAGGGAGTAGGAGAGGGGAGGTATTATTGGAAGGGATGGAGAGAAGAGGGAGGAGTAGGAAGGAGTGAAGAGAGGGTTGATCTCAAGGGAAGGAGTTGTAAAAGGGAGTTGATGGTGCTGTAGAAGGTGATAAATCAGCATTAGGAGAGGGAAAAGTAGGAAGGTTGTAAGTGGTAATATGGGAGGGATTGTATTGAAAACAGGGAAGGTGCAAGAAAATGATAAAGGGGACAGCTGATTGATAAGAGCAAAATGAAACCAAGGGATACATTCGAAGGAAGTGGCTTTCAACCTTTTCCTTTCCACTCACACATTAAGACATCCATTACTAATCACAGAGCACCTAACATGTTATGTGAGTGGAAATTAAAAGGTTGAAAACCATTAGATAGGTAGAGGTGGTAATAAGGTGTGGAGCAAATTATGGAGAGCAGCTGATTTCGGGTGAGGTTTGGGTAGATAGGAGCTAATGAGGATGATGCAGACTCATGCAGGGAATTTTGTTGGGAGATGCAAGGGGTGAAATGGGGAGAGGAAGGGATGGCAGAGGTGATGTTGAGCAAGTGTTGAAAGGGATTGATGCAAATAGGAGAAATGGAAGGAAAAGAGGGATGTGAAAGGAGGAATGGGGAGGGTTGTTGAGAGATGTGCAGGGGAGGGATGTGGAGGGGAAATGGAGGAAATGTGGAGAGAGGGAGGATAGGAGTTGACGGGGAAGAGGGGAGCGGGGAGGAGGGGAGCGGGGAGGAGGGGAGCGGGGAGGAGGGGAGCGGGGAGGAGGGGAGCGGGGAGGAGGGGAGCGGGGAGGAGGGGAGCGGGGAGGAGGGGAGCGGGGAGCGGGGAGGAGGGGAGCGGGGAGGAGGGAGCGGGGAGGAGGGAGCGGGGAGGAGGGGAGCGGGGAGGAGGGGAGCGGGGAGGAGGGGAGCGGGGAGGAGGGGAGCGGGGAGGAGGGGAGAGGGGAGAGGGGAGAGGGGAGAGGAGAGGGGAGAGGGGAGAGGAGGGGAGAGGAGGGGAGAGGAGGGGAGAGGAGGGGAGAGGGGAGGAGAGGGAGGGGAGAGGGGAGGAGAGGGAGGGGAGAGGGGAGGAGAGGGAGGGGAGAGGGGAGGAGGGAGGGGAGAGGGGAGGAGGGAGGGGGGAGGAGGGAGGGGAGAGGGGAGGAGGGAGGGGAGGAGGGAGGGGAGAGGGGAGGAGGGAAGGGAGGAGGGAGGGGAGAGGGGAGGAGGGGAGAGGGGAGAGGGGAGGAGGGGAGAGGGGAGAGGGGAGGAGGGGGGAGGGGAGGAGGGGGGAGGGGAGGAGGGGGGAGGGGAGGAGGGGAGGAGGGGGAGGGGAGGAGGGGGGAGGGGAGGAGGGGAGGGGGGAGGGGAGGAGGGGAGAGGGAGGAGGGGAGAGGGGAGGAGGGGAGAGGGGAGGAGGGGAGAGGGGAGGAGGGGAGGAGGGGAGAGGGGAGGAGGGGAGAGGGGAGGAGGGGAGAGGGGAGGAGGGGAGAGGGGAGGAGGGGAGAGGGGAGAGGGGAGGAGGGGAGAGGGGGAGAGGGGAGAGGGGAGGAGGGGAGAGGGGAGGAGGGGAGAGGGGAGGAGGGGAGAGGGGAGGAGGGGAGAGGGGAGGAGGGGAGAGGGGAGGAGGGGAGAGGGGAGGAGGGGAGAGGGGAGGAGGGGAGAGGGGAGGAGGGGAGAGGGGAGGAGGGGAGAGGGGAGGAGGGGAGAGGGGAGGAGGGGAGAGGGGAGGAGGGGAGAGGGGAGGAGGGGAGAGGGGAGAGGGGAGGAGGGGAGAGGGGAGAGGGGAGAGGAGGGAGGACAGGGGTGAGGGGGAGGACAGGGGTGAGGGGGGAGGACAGGGGTGAGGGGGAGGACAGGGGTGAGGAGGGGGTGAAGGGGTGGGGAGGGGGAAGGGGTGGGGAGGGGGAAGGGGTGGGGAGGGGGTGAAGGGGTGGGGAGGGGGTGAAGGGGTGGGGAGGGGGTGAAGGGGTGGGGAGGGGGTGAGGAGGGGGGAGGAGGGAGGTGGGGAGGGGAAAAGGGGGAGAGGGGGAGGGGGAAAGGGGAGAGGGGGAAAGGGGAGAGGGGGAAAGGGGAGAGGGGGAAAGGGGGGAGGGGAGAGAGGGGAGGGGAGAGGGGGGAGGGGAGAGAGGGGAGGGGAGAGGGGGGAGGGGAGAGGGGAAAGGTGGGGAGGGGAAAGGTGGGGAGGGGAAAGGGTGGGGTGGGGTGGGGTGGGGAGGGGTGGGGAGGGGGAAGGGGAGGGGAGGGGGAAGGGGTGGGGAGGGGGAGGGGTGTGGGGAGGGGGAGGGGTGTGGGGAGGGGGAAGGGGAAAGGGGGGAGGGGAAAGTGGGGGAGGGGGAAAGGGGGGAGGGGGAAAGTGGGGGAGGGGGAAAGGGGGGAGGGGGAAAGGGGGGAGGGGGAAAGGGGGGAGGGGGAAAGGGGGGGAGGGGGAAAGGGGGGGAGGGGGAAAGGGGGGGAGGGGGAAAGGGGGGGAGGGGGAAAGGGGGGAGGGGGAAAGGGGGGGAGGGGGAAAGGGGGGGAGGGGGAAAGGGGGGGAGGGGAAAGGGGGGGGTAGGGGAAGGGGGTAGGGGGAAGGGATGGGGGGGTAGGGGAGGGGGGAAGGGATGGGGAGGGGGAAAGGGGGGGGTAGGGGAAAGGGGGGGTAGGGGAAAGGGGGGTAGGGGAAAGGGGGGTAGGGGGAAGGGGGGGTAGGGGGAAGGGGGGGTAGGGGAAAGGGGGGTAGGGGAAGGGGAAGGGGGGGAGGGGGAAGGGATAGGAAGGGGGGGAGGGGGAAGGGATAGGGAGGGGGAAAGGGGGTAGGGGAAAGGGGGGTAGGGGAAAGGGGGGTAGGGGAAAGGGGGGTAGGGGAAAGGGGGGTAGGGGAAAGGGGGGTAGGGGAAAGGGGGGTAGGGGAAAGGGGGGTAGGGGAAAGGGGGGTAGGGGAAAGGGGCGGGGCGGGGAAGGGGCGGGGTAGGGGAAAGGGGCGGGGCGGGGAAGGGGCGGGGCGGGAAAGGGGCGGGGCGGGGAAGGGGCGGGGCGGGGAAGGGGCGGGGAGAGGTGGAGGGAATAATGGGGAGAGGTGGAGCAAGGGATGGGGAGAGGTGTGAAGTGAGGGAGGGGGAGGGAGAAATCTGAAGGATTGGGAGGGATGTGGAGAGGAGGGACGTGGAAGGGAGAGGGGAGAGGGGAATGGGGAGGTGGAGGTGAAGGGAGGGGGGAGGGGAATGGATGGGGAGAGGTGGAGCGAGGGATGGGGAGAGATGGAGGGGGTATGTGGTGAGGGAGAAATCAAAGGTAGGGAGGGTGGGTGGGAGGGATGTGGAGGAGAGGGAGAAATGTGGAGGGTTGAGGGAGGGGGAGGAGGGAGGGAGGGACGGGGAGTTGTGTGGGTCTGGGGGGGACGGGCTGGTCAGGGGGAGGTCTGCTCCTCCGGCCTCGGCCCCCCGTGCTCCTGCCGCTGCTGCGAGTACCTTTCATCACCCTGTCGACGGTCGAGAGCGGAAAACCCCTTGCTTCGGGAGCCGCCGCCATGTCGCGGGGACAGCACTCGCGGCAGCCCCGCACTGCCCGCCGGGAAATGTAGTTCTGGTTTCTGTCGGAACGTAAACGACATCTCCCAGCAGGCATAGCGTAAGCAGTGAGCGCGCATGCTCCATAGGCGGTATCTATCGCTATATTTTTCGGATGTTTCGGGCCTGAGCCATCATTATAAAGCAGGCAAGTGTCTGAATTAAAAGGCTGTGGAGAAGGGGAGGTGCTGACAGGATGTGATAAGAGGAGGGGTGAGAACTGATTTTGTCTCTGTGAAAGGAGATGGGGAGTGGGGGGGTGTGGGTGGGGGTCGGAGAGATCTAAAGGAGATGGGGACATAGTATTCAGGGTAATGTCATCAGGTGCCCAGACATAGACGAGGTGTTGCTCCTCCTTTTGCTGGTGGTCTCAGTCTGGCAGGGCACCATAACCACGGGAAGGGAAGGGACGAGGAATTGTAATGGGTGGCCATTGGGCATTGGGAGGTACGCGCTATTGCGGCGGCCAGAGACCAAGGTGCTGATCAAAGCGAGCCTCCAGTCTGTCCACTCTGTCCGATATCGAGGAGACCACAGCAGGAGCACCGGCTGCAGTAGATGTCGCTCTTTCCTTCTTCGCTTTCCCCCAGATCTGCTTTCACAGCTCCTGCAGACTCATGTTTCACTCCATCGTCGGATCATGGCGATGGAGCCCGCACCTGACAAAATCTCTGTTCATTCTCCCACCAGCCCAGTTCCATCTACTGAGGATCACCCGGAACTCTCCTTCAGCAGCAGGAGGCAGGTCTCTTTCCCTTTATAAAGGGCACTGACATCAAAGACTGAGATGTGCTCAACCCCCAGTGAGGTGTCACTGAGGGAACGCTGATCACCTTACACAGTGAGGGAACACTGGTCTCCTTGCAAAGTGAAGTGTCAGGGATAGAACGCTGTTCTCCTTGCGCAGTGAGGTGTCAAAAAGGAACACTGGTCTCCTTCCACAGCAAAGTGTCAGGGAGGGAACACTGGTCTCCTCGCCCAATGAGGTGTCAAGGAGGGAACTCTGGTCTTGTACAGTGAAGTGTCATGAGGGAATACTGGTCTCTTTGCACAGTGAGGTGAAAGGGAGAGAACACTGGTCTCCTTTCGCAGTGAGGTGTCAGGGAGGGAACGCTGATCTCCTGGCACAGAAAGATGTCAGGGAGAGAACACTGGTCTCTTTGTAAGTGAGATTTCAGGGAGGATCACTTGTCTCCTTGCGCAGTGAGGCAGCATGGAAGGAACACAGATTTTCTTGCACAGCTAAGTGTCAGGAAGGGAACACTGGTCTTGTATGGCGAGGTGTCAGGGAGGAACACCGGTCTCCTTGCACAGTGAAGTGTCAGGGAGGGAACATTGGTCTCCTTGCTCAGTGAGGGAATACTGGTCTCCTTGCACAGTGAGGTGAAAGGGAGAGAACACTGGTCTCCTTTCGCAGTGAATTGTCAGGGAGGGAACACTGATCCCCTTGCACAGTGACATTTCAGGAAGGGAACACTGATCTCTTCGCACAGTGAGACTCCTTGCAAAGCGAAGTGTCAGAGAGGGAACAGTGGTCTCCTTGCAAAGCAAAGTGTCAGGGAGGGAACATTGGTCTCTTTGCACAGTGAGGTGTCAAAAAGGAACACTGGTTGCCTTGTACAGTGAAGTGTGGTATCAGGAAGGAACACTGGTCTCCTTGCACAGTGTGGTATCAGGAAGGAACACTGGTCTCCTTGCACAGTGTGGTATCAGGAAGGAACACTGGTCTACTTGCACACTGAAGTGTCAGGGAGAGAACACTGGTCTCTTTGCTCTGAGGTTTCAGGTAGGATACACTGGTCTCTTTGCACATCGAGGTGTCAGTGAGGAAGACTGATCTCTTTGTACAGCGAAGTGTCAGGAGGGAACACTGGTCTCCTTGCACAGTGAGGTGTCAAAAAGGAACACTGGTTGCCTTGTACAGTGAAGTGTGGTATCAGGAAGGAACACTGGTCTCCTTGCACAGTGTGGTATCAGGAAGGAACACTGGTCTCCTTGCACAGTGTGGTATCAGGAAGGAACACTGGTCTACTTGCACACTGAAGTGTCAGGGAGAGAACACTGGTCTCTTTGCTCTGAGGTTTCAGGTAGGATACACTGGTCTCTTTGCACATCGAGGTGTCAGTGAGGAAGACTGATCTCTTTGTACAGCGAAGTGTCAGGAGGGAACACTGGTCTCCTTGCACAGTGAGGTGAAAGGGAGAGAACACTGGTTTCCTCGCACAGTGAGGCATCAAGGAGGTAACTCTGTTCTCCTCACACAGCAAAGTGTCAGGGAGAGAAAACTGGTTGCCTTGCACAGTGACATGTCAGGAAGGGAACACTGGTCTCCTTGCACAGTGTGGTGGCAGGAAGGAACACTAGTCTACTTGCACAGCGAAGTGTCACGGAGGGAACACTGGTCTCCTTGCAAAGTGAAGTGTTAGGGAGAGAATGCTAGTCTCCTTGCACAGTGAGGTGTCAAAACGGATCACTGGTTGCCTTGTCCAGTGAAGTTTAAGGAGGGAACACTGGTCTCCTTGCACAGTGTGGTGTCAGGAAGGAACACTGGTTTACTTGCACAGCGAAGTGTCACAGAGGGAACACTAGTCTCCTTGCAAAGCGAAGTATCAGAGAGGAAACATTGGTCTCCTTGCACAGTGAGGTGTCAAAAAGGAACACTGGTCGCCTTGTACAGTGAAGTGTAAGGAGGGAACACTGGTCTTCTTGCACATTTAGGTGTCAAGAAGGAACACTGGACTCCTTGTACAGTGAAGTGTCAGGGAAGGAACACTAGTGTTCTTGCACAGTGAGGTGTTAGGGAGGGAAAAATGGTATTATACAGCAAATTGTCGGGAGGAATGCTGTTCTCCCAGTACAGCGAGGTGTCAGAGCGGGAACTCTAGTCTCCTGGTGCACTAACGTGCAGGATTGGAATACTGGTCTGTGCCACAATGAGCTGTTGGGATCCAACACTTGTAGGCTGAGGGATGCACTGAGGCCTGGTGTGGCCAACTCAAATCCCCAGTCCAGGGTACTTCCCCTACAGGGCATTGAGTGGCCAAGAGTGGTGGAGATGCCACTCAGACAAGAGAGGGTAGAGTAATACTGGGGACACCTTAGTATCAATGATGTGCTAAAGGAGTGGTTCTCAACCTTTTTCTTTTCACCCATTAAGTAATCCTTTACTAATCACAGAGCACCTATGGTTTAAGGATTACTTTAAGTGGTATGTGAGTGGAAAGAAAAAGGTTGAGAACCACTGTGAAAAAGGGTTAATGTGACAATAGCAGAATGTTCAAGCAAATATGACAGAGCAATTGTGAAGATCCTGTACTGTACATAAGAGATGCTGGAGGAACTCAGTGAGTCTTGCAGCATCCATAGGAGGTCAAGGTATATAACTGACCTTCAGCCTTTTCTACCCTGAAGAAGGGCTCAGGCCTGAAACACTGATAATATATTTTTACCTCCTATGGCCACTGCAAGACCCGCTGAGTTCCTCCGGCATTTCTGTGTTTTTACTACAATCACAGTGCCTGCAGACTTTTGGGATTCACTGTGCATAGATATATATTTTATTGTGAATAAAGTTTATTTTGTTCAAAATGCCAACACCTTTGAGCACAGGTCCATTGGACAGTGAGGAGCACAGGTCATCCTTCAGGGACTGATTCAATACTCTAGTTGTGACAGTCCCAATCATCTTGTAGAATGCTCCATCATCAGAATTCACCAACACCCTCAAGCCCTTGCCTGGATGGTGGGGAGAGGAACCCAAGTGCCCGGTGCTGTAATAGCATCTTATTTTCATTCTCCTTTTGCTGAAGCTTGTATTATCATCCAATATTCTCAGATTTACAATACAATATTTATTTGTATGCAGCTAGTTTCCAACTTATGACCATAATGCGGCCCAAAGAATCGGTCGAATCTTGGAATGGACGCATGTCAGAATTTTGCCCACGCACACGAGTACTGAAGTCTTAAAGCAAACTTTTTAATTATTATTTTTTTCATTGTTCATTTGATGATAACAACTTAAAGCTACCTGAATTTGTCGATCACTCTTGGCGAACCTTTCCACATTCTGGTCCATGCTTACCGTGTTAATTGGTGTACTGGGGTCCTGGAGCTGGGTGTGGCCATCTTGATTCCTGCGCCCACGCGTGAGCCTTTGGTGCCTTCGCATATTGGACCTCAGTTGGCACAAGCATGAGTCAAGCGCCCTGACGATATTGAATTCGCCTCCTTAACTCTCGTGCATGTGCTAACTGAATTCCAATACGCAAATATGCAAACACACCACACGTGACTACCGAAGACTTGTGCATTCATACATGAATCAAGAAGGTCATGCCCAGCCCCAGGACCCCGTAAAGCTGACTATCAAGTACACACATGCCCTGAATCCCTGTTATAGTTTGTGAAATGCGACATAAACTATGTAAATTTTATATGGTTATTAAAAAATTTGGTCGTGTGCGGATGGTCGCAAGTCACATAGGTCGTAAGCCAGGAACTACCTGTAAACGTATACTTGTCCTGCATATGTATTGTCTATGTGTGTGTTGTCTGGTTGTGTGTCTGCGTGTTTTGCACTAGGAACCGGAGAACTCTGTTTTACTGGGTTCTAATTATACAATCAGAAGACAATAAACTTGACCTGTAAATCATATTCCTGCCGGGGAGAATTGCCTTGTCCCATTTTCTTGCAGCTTTATCTTTTGATTTTCTCTATCCGTATTAAATCTGAGTTTTGATTAATTTCCCCCTCAGGGCCCAGAATAACCCCTCCCCCCAGATAATGAGTTTGAAATGCACTGATCAACAAGTTCCTAATATCCCTTTAGAATTTTCCATTCTTCTATATGTGTCACACAGAGTTGTCGAACTGCCCCATGTGGGTTCACAGACCTACATTGTCACTATTTCAGGCCTGAGCCCTTCATCAAGGTAAGAGCAATAATCAGGCTTTGGCCTGAAACATTAGTTACCCTTTTACTTCCTGTAGATGCTGTGGGACCTGCTGAATTTCTCCAACACTTTTGAGTAGTGCACTACAATTATTACGTGTGCAGACTTTCCTGTTTAACCACATTCTTTCAGAGTACTAGAGTGCCACCTCACTGCTGCCTTCAACTGGTGATGTAAATTTTACCCAAAGGCATTCTTCTGTATCCTCGAGAGATTTTCAGTGGCCCATTCCTTTCTCGAACCCACTGTTGCAAATTTCCAGAACTGCATGTGGAGTACAGTTCTGGACGTTGCGCCATAAGGAGGATGTAGTTGTGATGGAGAGAATTCAGAAGAGATGCACCAGGAAGTTGACTGTACTGGGGGACGTTAGTTATAGAAAGTAGAACACTATAGCACAGTACAGGCCCCTTGGCCCACAATGTTGTGCCAACTTGTACATGGCTTAAAAAAAAATGAAAGCTTTCCTAACTCTTTTTCTTTCATCCACATGCCTGTTGAAGAATCTCTTCAATGCCCCAATTGTTTCAGCCTCCACCACCACCTCTGGCAATGCATTTCAGGCACCCACTACTCTTGTGTAAAAAAAAATACTCTTGATCTACCTTGAACCTTCTTCCCTTGGTGTTTGTTACTCCTGCCCTGGGAAAAAGATGCTGACTGTCTACCTTATCTATGCCTCTCAGAATCTTGTAGACCTCTGTTAAATCACCTCTCATTCTTCTTCGCTCCAAAGAGAAAAGCCCCAGTTCTGTTAACCTTGCCTCATAAGACATTCTCCAATCCAGGGAACTTCCTGGTAAAACTCCTCTGTGCCCTCTTCATAGCTTCCACATCCCACCTGTAATGAGGTGAGCAGAACTGAACACAATATTCTAAGTGTGGTCTCACCAGAAATTTATAGAGCTGCAACATTACATCATGATTCCTGAACTCAATACCCTGACTGATGAAGCCCAGCATACCATAGGTTTACTCAACTATCCATCACCAGATTGAACTGCAGCTGACACCTTACTGCCCAACTCTGCATCCTGTCTATATCCTGATGTAATCTATGACAACCTTCATAACTATCTACTTCTGTAACATCTGCAAACCTACTGATCCACCCCCCCTATCTTCATCCAGGTTATTTTTAAAATCACGGCAGGCCCAGAACAGATCCCTGCAGAACTCCACTAGTCACTGACCTCCAAGTAGAACACTTCCCATCCACTACTACTACTCTGCTTTCTACATGCAAGCCAATATTTTATCCACACAGCCAAGGTTCCATGGATCCCGTACCTCATGACTTTCTGAACGAATCTCATATGGGGGCCCTTGTCAAATGCCTTACTAAAATCCATATACACCACATCTACCACCCCACCCTCATTAATTTTTGTTACCACCTCAAAAAATTAAATGAGACTTGTGAGACACGACCTTCTCCTCATGAAGCCACGCTGACTATACTTGAGAAGACTGTGCTTCTCTAAATGCTCATAAATCCTTTTCTTAAGAATCTTATTCAATAATTTGCATACCACTGACGTAAGACTCATTGGTCTCCGACTCTAAAGATTCTCTCCTCTACATTTTTAAAACCATGTGACCACATTTGCCATCTCTAATCCTCCGGCACCTCCTCTGTGGCCTGGAGGATGTAAAGATCATTGCCAGAGCCCCAGCAATCTCTTCCCTCCCTTCCCATAGCAGCCTGGTCTGGTCCCGGGGACATTAATCCTAATATTTTTAAGAAGATCGAGCATTTCCTCCTTCTAAATTTCAACACGTAAGCCTGTTCTATTCTGAACTCACCTTGACCAAGGTCCTTTTCTCTGATAAATACTGAAGGTATTAATTTCACACCTCCCCAACCTCCTCTGTCTCCAGGCACATGTTGACGCCTTTATCCTTGAGGCCCTTCCTTCAATCTCATCATCCTGTTCTTCACCCAAGCAAAGACCACCTTGGGGGGATCCTTAATCCTACTTCCCCAGGCCTTCTGAAGCCCCCTTCGTGATCTCCCAAGTCCTTACTTATGTTCCCTCCTGGCTACCATATAATTCTCATGAGCCCTTCCCGTTTCCTGCTTCCTAAATCTAAGGTGGGATTTGTCAACCATGGGTCCCCTTTCCTACCATCTCTTCCCTGTCTCAGTGGAACAAACCAATCCAGAAACCCATGCCAGTGGCCCCTAAACATTCTCTTCGCTTTCTCCCGTAAACATCTGCTCCCAATTTACTCTCCCTAGTTCCTGCCTCATTTCTTCATAATTAGCCCTCCCCCAATTAAATACTTTACCATTTTGTCTGCTTTTATCCAAAAGCTCAGTGAGTTGTGGTCACTATCACCAAAATGCTCCCCCACCAAGAGATCCGTCACCTGACCAGGTTCATTACCCTGGACTAGATCCAGTACGGCCTCTCCTCTCGTCAGCTGGTCCACATCCTGTGTCAGGAATCCTTCTTGGACACACCTGACAAATTCTGCCCCATTTACCCCTCTTGCAGTCAATAATTGGGAAGTTGAAGGTATGGGGTGAGTTTGGAGAAGCTGAGTATATTTTTCTGAAGCAAAGATGAGGGGGTAACCAGGTTAAAATATATAAAATTATTAAAGAGGGAAAAATAAGGTAGAGAGTCAAACTTTTGTTCCTACCGTGTCAAAAACAAAAGGGCATAGTTTCTGACGAGAGAAAGGTTCTTTTTGTTAACACAGAGTGGTTTATATCTTGAACATGCTGACAGCCTCGTTGCTTTCCTCGCCATCTCTCACTGACAGCTGAGGTGGTGATTTCAGATCCAATTTGTCCCTTCCACCCTTAAGTGTTTCCTGTCATCAATTCCAAATACCTGGCTCCTATTCCAGGTCACTGAGGCTGCAGAGAAATATGTAGCATGCAGCGTGCTTCAGATTAGCAGACTGGAACGAAGAGATTCATAAGTCATATGACAATGCCTTTCAATGCATAAATAGATTACATCAGCAATTTTCTGTTAAACAGCATGGAACAGACTCTGACCTGGAATGTCTGTGCTGAACAGGATTCCAAGACACCTCATCAGAGTTCAGACTAGCTTTATTGAAATTCCTACCCCGACTTGCTCTACAATTCACAATCTAGAAGCTATTCCATCGCCAGCGTTGGTGCATTTACTAATTTGGCTTGTCTTTTAGGACACACAGCAAAACTTAAAACACAAAGAACCAGATTCCATGAAGTCGGACCTGAGGTTTTTGGGTCAGGAATTCCAAAGAGGAGTCCATTCAGAGAGATTAAGGGAGAGAGTTAGAGAATGCCACAGAACCTCAGGGTGACCCACAGTCCAGAAGTGGCACAGTAGAGCGAGTTTCATCCAATCCTCCCCTCTGGATCACAGACCCTGCAAACAGCATGGCCAGTGCTGGCGGCTTTAACAGTGAGAGACAACACTTCTCTGGCACCAGATTTAAATCCCACAAACTTCAAACGTGTTTTAGAAAAGCAATAAATAAATAGCTCTTGGTTTTATGGGAGGCAATGTATTTAAGTAGCATAGACTGGGCCAAAGGTGGTCACATCCCAGCCACACTGCTGATGCTTAGTCCCACGGAAAGGTGCACATCTCAGCCCAATGCAGTTATGAAGGGCTCAGGCCCAAAACGCTGGCTACCCTTTACTTTCAATTGATGCTGCACAACCTACCGAGTTTCTCCAGCACCTTGGTGTATTACACCTCGACCCACTTTAGCTCGGGTCAATGGACTGGGAAAAGCTTGACAGTGACTCTGGAGGCAGCTGGTGAGAACCTGAGTTTAAACATGGTGAGCTGTTGATCACCACCCCCCTTCCCACCACTTGCCCAGACCCCACACCCTGTTGGACATATGGTAATCCCATACCAGTACTCTGTCTCACACACTCTCTATAACATGGTACGTACAACTCCCCGCACTTTGTTGAAGCAAGTATTGCAGTAGCTTTATAAATAACTTGTGCAATTGCCCTTTGTATCAAATATATAGAACAATTGGTCTTGTAATTTGACCATAACCATCACTAGAGTTATATTTGGATGATCAATTACAGCAGGGAGTGACAAAAAAATACATCAGCTGTCAAAAGTCACAGGATCACTGCAGATTCCACCGCACGGATACTGCCTGACCTGCTTCCTGTGACCCATTGTGGTGGTATTGAGGCAGGGAGCTCTGTGGGTGAAGGCAGCAGTACAGGAAGCACAATATTGGAGCATCCTTTCTTTGGATGAACAATCAGGCATGGACTAGCTCGCACCCAGGAGGATCAGGATAGTGGGATCACACACTCAAGGGTGAATTGTCACTGGGGGAGGTAAAACGATCAACACAATTCTTGGCAGAGAATCCACCCCCCACTTTACTCCCCAAACTTCCCTTCCTCACTTTCCCAGTCTTCTTTCCCAAGGCCCTTCCCTCCTGACCCTCCCACTGCAGTGTTGCAGTTCCTACCAGATTCTACCATCAAATGGCTCCAACTCCCTTCATCTCCCACTAATGCCCACCCCACTCTGTCCTGTTGTTGTCCGCCCTGTTAACCCCCATGCCCTCCACTCAGTTAACCCCCACCCCATTAACCCCTACCCCCTCCACCCCGTTAACCCCATCCCTCTCTGCCCTGTTATCCCCACCACCCCCTCCCTGCCCAGTTAACCCCCACCCCTCTCCACCATTAACATCTACTCTCTCCGCCCCGTTAACCCCCACCTCGTCAATGCCCCACACCTCTGCCCCGTTAACACCCCCACCCCTCTCTGCCCTTAACCCTCGCTGCCCTGTTAACCCCCACCCCTCTCTGCCCCGTTAACATCCAGCCCTCTCTGCCATTAATGCCCACCCCATCTGCCCCGTTAGCCCCCCACCTCTCTCTGCCCTGTTAACCTCCACCCCTCTCTGCCCCGTGAACATCCAGCCCTCTCCACCATTAATGCCCACCCCATCTGCCCCGTTAACCCCCACCCCATCTGCCCCGTTAATGCCCCCACCCCATCTGCCCCATTAATTCCCCCACCCCTCTCCGCCCGTTAATGCTCCCACCCCTCTTCACCCCGTTAACCACCCCCCTCTCCACCCCGTTAACCCTCACTGCCTCCGCTCCATTAACCCCCACCCTGTCCACTACCTCCCATCTCCGCCCAGTTAACCCCCATTCCTCTCTGCCCTGATAACCCCACACCCCTCTCCGCCCTGTTAACACCCACCCCTGCCCCTTATGCCCAATCCCTCTACCCTGTTAATGCCCACCCCTCTCCATCCCATTAAACCCCCACCTCAATCCTGTTAATGCCTACCCTCACTGCCCTGTTAACCACATCCCTCTCCGCCCCATTAACCCCCCACCCCTCTCCACTATTAATGCCCACCCCATCTGCCCCATTAACCCCCACCCCCCACCAACCCCATCCCTCTTCGCCCATTAACCCCCCATCCCCTGAAAACCCCACACTCCTCTCCTCTCTGTTAACGGCCACCCCTGTCCCTTATGCTCACACCGTTAAACCTCCACCTCTACCCTGTTAATGCCCACCCTCACCGCCGTTAACCCCCCACCCCTCTCTGCCCTGTTAACCCCCCCACCCCCTGATAACCCCACACTCCTCCCTGTTAATGCCCATCCCTGTCCCTTATGGCCACTCCCTCTACCCCAATAATGCCCATCCCCCTCCACCCTGTTAAATCCCCACCTCTCTACCCTGTGAATGCCCAGCACCCTTGCCCTGTTAATGACCACAACCCAATTATTGCCCACCCCTCTCTGCCCTGCCCTATGCTTTCAGGGCCACACAGAGCTTTGCAGTGTTGGACCAGCTGCTCTGTGACCGAAGGGCGGGCTCCCAGGTGTGATAAGAATCTACTGTGCCCTTCCCACCGCTTCCTCCGTGACCACTCTGGAAGCTTAGGAGTGGCTGTGCGCTGAAGTCAGGATGAGGAACCAACTCACAAGCCACTCCTCAGTTCCCTTGTGCTAATTGGAGGCGTGGCAAGCCACCCGCCCAAAGCTGGAATGTTTTTGGTCGGATTTGACATGGAAGAGATTATCAATCTGAAAATCTTCAGCACACACATCTTGGACCTGTGAGTGAGCTGGAATGAATTGTTGCTAATGAACCTAACAATATATTTTGCAATTGGAGTCACCTGAGCTGTGGTAGTGTTGGGCTGCAGAGCCTGGAATTGCCAGGATCTGCTCCCAGTGCGAGGAGTCCTGCTCCAGGAGAGTGCGTCGGGCTCTGGCCTAGCCGATCTGGATTGCGCCCGAGTACATGGTGAGCAGAAGCATGATGGTGAATCCAGTCAGCAAGCCGGCATTCTGAATCCCAAACACAATCAGGGAGGTCGACTCTTCCCCGTCCTCTCCTTTGCTCACCTCGTTCATCTCGGGAAACTGTTGGGGCAGAGGGTGGGAGGTAAGATCTCTGCATGGCCCATTCTCTGGCCCTCCACACAAGCCTGCATAGCTTGCTCAAATGCTGATGCAGGCTTTGGCTGCATAAATCCTTACCAGACTGGCCTGTACAAACCCCTACGGGCCTGAGAAGACCATCCACGAACCTGCACAAATTCCCCTGGGACTTTGTAGATCACCTTTGGGCCTGCAGAGTTCACCCACTAGTCTGTGTTAAAGCTGGACAACCTACACTCACCACATCCCCACATTATAAGTGCCCCATCACAGAGATAACAGGTCAGAAATACTGCGACTTCATTGTCCCCACCATGGGGTCATCACCCCACCAATGGGATCCTCACTCCACCACCCCCACCAATGGAATCCTCACCCCATCACCCCCACCAACGGGGTCCTCACCCCACCAACGGGGTCCTCACTCTTCCACCCCCACCAATGGGGTCCTCACTCCACCACCCCCACCAATAGCGACCTCACCCCATCCCCCCCACCAATAGGGACCTCACCCCACCACCCTATCCTAACCACATCTGCCTCTCCAACCAGTTACCTGCTGCCACAGCCTCCTTATTCACCAACCTCTGTCTCCCCCCACACAAAACCTGACCCCTCGTACTCCACCCATGTACAGCCAAACCCCTGGTGCTCACCCTACACATAGCTCTGACCTGCACTTGCTCCTGCAGACAGCCTGACCCCTCACACATCCCCACATACACTCACTCCTGTGGATAGACCCTGACCCCCTGGTCCTCTCCCTACACACACCCCGTGTAAAGCCTGACCTCTGGCGCTCGCTTTTGCGGTCAGCCCCAGTATGGGCCCCGACTGTGTTCTGGCCTCGATCTGGTGGAGTCGCTGGGTCCCTGTGCTCACCATGTCTGCCAGAGCGATGTAGAGGAACATCCCACCAGCCAGGGCGAAGATCCAGTTGGGGGAGAAGTGACTACCAGCGAGGATGCCAAAAATCATACCGATATAGCAGCAGCAAGCGGACAGGAAGTTGAAGAAGAGGGCCTGTTGGAGGCTCATGCCAGCGTTCAGCAGGATCACAAAGTCCCCTGGAGGGTGAGGAGAGCAGTGTCCAGTGAGAGGTTTGGACCAGCACACACTGCCCCGGTAACATCAAAAACATCTCATCCACGTGAAATTACCTCACCAAAGTCCCCTGACCCCAACACCCCTCCCGTTCCCATAACACCCCCTGACCCCGACATCCCTTTGCCTCCTGTAACCCCCTCTGACCCCAACACCCTTCCCTCTCCTGTAACTCCCTCTGACCTCAACACCCCTCACCACTCCCATAATCCTGACGCCAACACCCCTCCCACACCCATAACCCCTGACACTGACACCCCTCACCACTCCGACAACCCTCTGACCCTGACACCCCTCCCACTCCCATAATCCCCACTGATTCCGACACCCCTCCTACTCCCGTAATCCCCCCTGACCTCGACATCCCTTCCACTCCCATAACCCCCTGACCCCAACACCCCTCCCACTCCATAACCCCCTGACCCTGACACCCCTCCCACTCCCGTAACCCCGACCCCCCTCCCATTCCCGTAACCCCCTGACCCCAACAACCCTCCCACTCCCGTAACCCCCTGACCCCAACACCCCTCCCACTCCCGTAACTCCCTTTGACACTCCTTCCACTCCCGTAACCCTGACCCTGACACCCCTCCCACTCCCGTAACCCCCTCTGAGCCCGAAACCTCTCAAGACTTCTGTAACCCCCTGACCCCGACACCCCTCCCACTCCATAACTCCCTCTGACCCGACACCCCTCACCATTCCCACAACCCTCCCTCTGTTCCCACAACCCACTCTGACCCCGATACCCTTCTCCGTTCCCACAACTCCCTCTGACCCCAACACCCCTCACTGATCCCATAACCCCTGCTAACCCTGAAATCCAACCCTTCCCACAATGCCCTCTACATTCCCAGAACCCCTTCTAATCCATCCCCTACCCATCACCATATCTCCTGCTGACCCCAACACCCTCCTGTTTCTGTAATCCTTTTGATCTTGACACCCCTTCATGTTTCCATAACCCCTCACATTCCCGTAACTTCCTGACCTGACACCCCTCTCCGTTCCAAGAAGCCCCTCCTACCCCTACAGCCTGATCCTGTAACTCCCTTACTCCAACAACTCCAGATGCAGTCAACCCCACCTGTCCTGAGACACCTCTCAATTGCTGGAACACCTTCTTTCCTCTAAACCCGACCTGTGATCCCACTCCGATCCTCACACCCCTTCCTGACTGTAACCCCTCTGAGTCCCCTACAACACTCCATGTATCTATTATCCCCCTCCGGTGCCCCACACCCCTCCCTGTATCTATAACCCCCTCCGGTCCTCTACACCCCTCCCTGATTGTAACCCTCTCCAGTCCCCTAAACCCCTCCCTATATCTATAACCCCCTCCGGTCCTCTACATACCTCCATGACTGTAACCCTCTCCGGTCCCCTACACTCTTCCCTAACTCTGCCCCTCTCCAGTCCCCTACATCCCTCTGTGTCTCTATAAACTCTTGGCCCCCCACACCCCTGCCTTCCCTGTAACCCCTGGTTCCCACACCCCCATCCATGGGTGCACAGACCGAGCTCATGGGGGAACTCCTCGCACAGGATGGCCACAGAGGTGCTGATGCCCTGGAAGACGGAGACGGTGAAGGAGGCTCCAATGGCCAGGCCGTCGATGAAGTTGTGGAGGCCATCACTCAATGTGATCATCCAGGCCAGAGTGCCGATGTCCGAGTACTGGCTGCCCTTCAGCCAGTAGCAGTCCCCACGCTGACTGCGCTGCAGGTCCTGTGGACGACACAATCCCTCAGGCAATGCAAGCCATCTTCCTGACATTGCAATATCTACCCGCACCCTCCCAGGCACTCTCCTCTTCATACCTTCCCCAACACTGCTCACCCCCACCTTCATCCCTACCCTCTCCCCCCAATGTCCCCTACCCTCACCCCACCTTCATCCCCTGCCCTCCTCCCTACCCTCTCCTCCACTCCTCATTCCCCTGCCCCCACCATTCCTCTCCTCCCCTCCATAACCTCTCCTCTACACCCATTACCCCTCCCCCAACTTACCCCCCCATACTTCAGCCCCTCCCCACACTCACTCCCACTGCTCGCACCCTCTCCCCATCTCCATTCTCCTGCCCCCTCTCCATCCTCCCGAAACACCCCTCCTCTAAATCCTTTCCAGCTGACCCATCTCCCCCACTTGCTTTCCCTCTGCACCTCATTCTCCAGCCTGCCCCACCACCTGCACTCTCCCCTCCTGACCACCCCTCCCCTCTCCCCATACCAGCATCTCTCTGACCCTCCCCCATCTGACACCCTCCCCCACATCCACCTTGACCCCTCCCGCACACCCCAGCCTCTCCACAACCTTCTGCCCCATCCCTGCTCCCTCTCACCAACCCCCAGCCTAGGACGCGACCCCATCTGCCTTCCTGCACACTGAGACCACACCCCTCTCCATCCACTGACCTGCACAGACAGGGTCCTAGTGCCCACCGCCTCTCCAGCAGCCAGGCTCTGCTGCTCACAGTCCTCGCTATGTCCACACTGGCCCAGCCGCAGATCTCCGTTCTGCAGCTTCTCCATCACTCCGTCCTCCTGCTCACCTCTGCTCGCCAGCTGCTCAGGGCAGCAGCGGCCATGGCTCTTCTCCCCACCCTGGAGGGCAGCAGGAAATGAGCTCGCCCCCGTCCTCTCTCATCCCTGCCCCGCACACCACCCCCCCCACCACACCCCAGCTGAGAACTGCCAGTGAGCAGACAGAGCGCATGGTTGCAGGGCGAAGATTCCCTGGGTTCTCTCGCTCCCAGAAGGGACTCAGGACCAAGGGCTGAACTTGCGATCCCATTCACAAGCCAGCAGGCCATTGAGCGCTGGTGTTGTCTCTCCTGGCCTCTCCGAGGGAGTGGAGCGCTCTACATCAAATGTGCCGAGCTGGAGATTTTCAATTTATTTTTTAATGTACAACACAGCAGATTTCAGCCATTCGGATAGATTTTTACATAGTAAGGGAATTGGGGGATATGGGGAAAAGGCAGGTCTGTGGAGAGGAGCCCATCATCAGATCAGCTGTGATCTCATTGATTGGCAGAGCAGGCTCGATGGGCCCTGTGACTGATTCCTGCGCCTTGTGCTTATTTAAACCCGTGCTGCCCGATTAACTGATGACCCCATATGTGTTGGAGGGTGGGAGGTAACCGGATCCCCCAGGGAAAACCCACACAGATATGGAGAGAACGTATCAACTCCTTACAACAGTGCCGGATTTGAACCCTGGGTCGCTGGCCCTGTAATAGTGTAGCGCTAACCGTCCCGCCCCAGACAGTGGAGAACTTTCAGTTCTTCGGAGAGAACACCTCCCGTGATCAGTCTGGACCACCCACGTCGAGGAGATGTCCATGGAAGTGCACCAGTGCCTCCCCTTCTCCAGAAACTGACGAAATTTGGCACGTCATCTGTGTTCCTTAACAACTTCCACAAGTTAGGGAGCATCACTGCATGGGACAGCAACTGATCTGCCTCAAGAAACTGTTCAGGCTGGACTATCACTTACACACCCCAATCCCTGCCATCAACTCCATCCTCAGTTTCTCCTGCCTTGGAAAAGAGCCAATATTCCACCCAGGCCACCCTCTCTTCATCCCCACTCTAGCATGAAGAGGATTTGCGAGGCTGAGCTCACACCATCAGTTTCATCGTGCTGTTATCAGACTCCTGAATGAACCCCACACAAGGATAATGATACTGCTGTTGCTCCATTCCTCTCAGTAAATCTACAGTGAGTGCAGGATACTACTTGACCCAATATGGCTTATTCCTCCCTCAGCGTTCCCAGAAGGGAGCACGTTGCACCTTTTCCTTGCTCTCCTGACTGGATCTGGGATCTGACAGTTGGAACAGGGAGAGATGGGGCAGCACTACAAACCCAGAGCAGTCGGAAGCCCCTGGATAACAGACAGGCCATGGTATCACCCCCTCCCTGTCTCCAGCTTCACTCCACACACACCTCTCTGGAACATCTTAAATCTGCTCCCTGTGGAACAGGGGGCTTGAATCAACAGGACCCTCTATCCAGGCCCAACAACAGGTGAATCTCCACACCAACATTCAAGCTTCTCAACTGTGACTAGTTCCCAGATGGGTCAGTCCTTACCCCAGAGCCCATTGTCAGAATTTACCCCATTCCATCAGAAAGATGGAGCCCAAAACCTGACTGAAATTAACCTGTCAAAGGATCAGAGCAATCCCCTCGACAGGTTATTCTCCCTCCCCGATAAGCAACTGAGAGGTGATGGTGGTGGGAGGAAGGGTCTCCTGTCCAATCTGTGGCTGGCTCTCCTCTGGGCTCCCACTGGCTCTTGCTCTCCCCAACTTTACCTTCTGTTTGGGTTTCAGAAGCATCTTCAGGATCTTCTCTGTGAAGAAGAAGAGATAGAACCCCCCGAAGACCACCACCGACTTCGACACATAGTCCGCCTTCTTGGGGTCAAACCCAAATGCCTATGCAAGGACAACAGGGGAGAGTTACCGGGGGACAGTCAAATTACAACAAGCAGTGCTCACTGCCAACTGAACCTGCGGAGCAGTCAGGGCGGACCCCGTGGGGACTGGACACCAGGATTGGCGGGGGTGTAAAATCGGACACGTGGACCCCGTGGGGAGAGGTCCCCCTGTGGGGGAATGGACCCCATGGGGGGGGGGTAGGGACAGCGCAGATCCTGTGGGAAAGCAGGCCCCGTGGCTGAGTGGTCAGTACAGACCCTGCGGGGGAGTGGACCCCACGGGGGGGGGAGGGGGACGGGGCGGTCAGAGCAAAGCCAGTGGGGAGCAGTCAGCGAGGACTCCATGGGGGAATATTCAGTGCGGATTCCATGGGGAAACAGTCAGTGCAGACCATGCGGGGAGCAGTCAGCGGGGGTTAGCACGGGTAAGTGGTCAGAGTGGACCCCATGGGAAGTGTTCAGTGCGGCCTCCACAGGGAAACAGTCAGCGGAGACCCCAGAGCGGTCAGCGTGGACCACATGGGAAGTGGACTCCTGGTGTATTTTCAAGGCAAACACCAAGGTGACAAAGTATCGCCCAGGGCCCACGGAATGCATGATGCAGCAGCTGGGTGCCACTGATCTGAGGCGAGGTGGCCACATCATGGATGGGAGTGAGGGCGGTGACTGCAGGTCAGTTGGTCATCACACAAGGTGCACCCCCCACCCCTGGTCACATCCCATCCTGTCAGCAGACAGGCTCCACCAGATCCTCAGTGCTGTGGCCTTTGCAGAATGGCTTACCACAGGTAGGGAGGGAAGACTCTCAGGCTGGGGTGGGAGGTGTGAATGGGGCTTCAGAACCCCTTGTGACAAGTGGCATGGACGAAAGGGGTAGCGGGAGGGATGTCATGGACAGGGTTGGAAGGACATGGAAGAGGGGATACAACCTGTCCAGCCATGTCGAGCTGTGGTAATCAACCTTCACCTGGAAACCAAAACATTCAGAACAGAAAGCAACCACGGTTGGGTAACAGGCAAACCAGGGAAGACCAAGCCCACAGAGCATGCATGGAGAACGGGCTACGGGCTCGAAGGCCAAGGGTTGGTGGATCACAACCCCCCTGCCTCCTCTTCTGTGACTGGAAGCTCAGATTCCACTGTCCTTCTCTGGAATGGTGGGGTGGAAGGGGTCGAGACAGAGTGGGTGTGGAGAGGGTTGCTTCCTGAATCTAAAAGTTATTGTTTAAATGTTAGAGACCGAATATTTTAGGGCAGTACGGTTAGCCAAGTGAACCGGGTTCGAATCTTTAAGGAGTTTGTACATTCTCCCCGTGTCTGCGTAGGTTTCCTCCCACTGTTTGAAAGTTTTCTGGGGGGGGGGGAGTGGTGTAGGTCAATTGGGTGTAATTGAGCATCAAGGATTCATGAGCCAGAAGGGCCAGTTACTGTGTGCATGTCCAAATTAAAATTAAGACGGGACAAAATTCTTCCGAAGGTCGTGAGCCTTTGGAACAGTCCACCTCAGGAAGATTGAAAGGTCTCTGAGAGTAGATGGGAATGAGTTACCATTAGATCCATTACTAAATGGTGAAGCAGACAAGGGGCTGAGTGGCTTGATTCTGGTTCACTGTGCGTGCCTGTACCCCTCGACCCTCCCCTCAGGCAAGGGCAGGCCTAACTCTCCAGTGGAGGCTGGTCAGGGATTTCCAACCTCAGCACAACCTCCTTGCTTTTGTTTTCCTGCCCCTGTTAACATTCCCCAGTGAGAGACTTTGTTGCGTCCCTTCCTTGGATCAGGGAAGGCGGGAGGTGAGGTGGAGGGGTAGGCAGCACTATCCCGCACACATTCTCCATGCACGGCCTATGTTGAAGAACTACGGGTGTCCACAATACCTCTGGGATGAGCTGAAAGAGGGCATTAGAGTAGAGGGTTCCAATGGCCAGGGCAATGAAATACAGCAGGAGTCGCTTGTAAAAGGTTTTCCTCATGAATGGTACCACGCAGGCCCCCAGCAGGGAGCAGAGCGAGATGATAGTCACACAGAGGAAGCCGTAGCCCCAAACTGATGAGTGGGTCCACAGCCGGAGTGGGGAGGGGATCGAGGGGAGGAGGGGTGTTATTCCATGGGCGGGGAGGAGGCAGACAGAACAGGGTAAGGGAGGAGACAGAAAAAAAGAAAACCATTAAATCAAATCAATCAATCCAAGATGACCCTTGCCCCCCCCCCAGACCTGTGACTGAGAAACCACGAGGTCTGGCTCCACTGAACATTACAATAGAGTTTCAGTACCAGCAGAGTTCTGGAATAACATTTCATCATCATCAACTGGAAGGTTCCCTCCTCAACCCAGATAGAACTGGCAATGGGGGCTTTGACCTGGGACCCATAGCTACATCTGGGTGGCCTTGGGCTCAATCCACAGATTGGATACAAAGCCAGGTGGTGTGTTGGCAGGAAGAACTCAATCCTGACAAGTGAAACCGAGGCAGGACAAGCCCAGTAAAAAAAACACGCAAGAATGCTGATGAACAGAGGAACCTCGGGTCTCAGCTCCTGTAGGGTGGGACAGAGAATATGAGGTGCGAGATTGCAACTTTACCCAAGTAGTTCTGCCACCATATTTTAGAAGGGTGTGGCTGTGCTAGAGAGGGGGTAGACAAGATTCACCAGGGTGTTCCCTGGATTGAAAGACTTTAGTTAGATCTATTACAGCGTAGAAAACAGGCCATTTGGCCCTTCTAATCTGGGCCGAAAACATCATACTGCTAGTCTCACTGACCTGCACAGTAACCCATTCCATAGCCCTCCAGACAATTCCAATCCATGTATCTATCCAATTTATTCTTAAAACCTAAGAGTGAGCCCGCATTTACCACGTCAGATGGCAGCTCATTCCACACTCTCACCACTCTCTGTGTAAAGTTCCCCCTAAACCTTTCCCCTTTCACCCTAAAGCCACGTTCTCTTATATTTGTCCCTTCCAATCTAAGTGGAAAGAGCTGACGCATTGACTGTCTATTCCCCTCATAATTTTGTAAACATCCATCAAGTCTCCCCTCATTCCTCTACGCTCTAAGGAATAAAGTCCTAAACTGTTTAATCTTTCCCTGTTATTCAACTCCTGAAGACCTGGCAACATCCCAGTAAATCTTCTCTGCACTCTTTCGATCTTACTGATATCCTTCCTGTAGTTTGGTGACCAGAACTGCACACAATACTCCAAATTTGGCCTCATCAATGTCTTATACAACTTCACCATAACATCCCAACTCCTATACTCAATACTTTGATTTTGAAGGCCAAAGCTTTCTTTACAACCCTGTCTACCTGTCACGTCACTCTCAGGGAATTATGTATTTGAAAGTTGTAGTAAGAGATTGGATAGGCTGGGCTTGTTTTCCCCAGAGTGAAGGAGATGAAGAGTGATGGAGATATGTGAAGGTTAAAAGAGCCATAGATTGGGTAGGTAACAATGAAGATTTTGCTTCCTGAAAACCTTTGGGTGTATTTTATGGAGTTTGGGCTGCCTATCACAAAAATCGCTTTAACACTTTCCTATCACGTACCATTTTTTTAAAGATATAACTTATTTTTGTGATTTCCTGTCATATTTTAAGTCGACTTCAAGCGGACAACATCATGAAGTGCAGCGTGTCGTTGAAAATTCATTTTCTCATTTGCATTTGGACTCCTTCCCTGCTGATCTTGGTGCCATCAGTGATGAACACGGTAAAAGGTTTCACCAGGACATTGCGACCATGATAAAGCCATCAGGGCAACTAGAACCCATCAATACTGGCCGACTATTGTTGGGCACTGACACAAGCGGCATCAGATGCTGAGTACAAATGAAAATCAGCAGCAAAACATTCTTAGACCAGTTGAACGAACCCAATGTGTCAGCGTCATGATGCGATTAAACAGGCTAAATTCAATGAAAGTTAATTTAATGTTTTTTCCAACTTATTGTGCAAGACTGCAAAAATCTGAAACTATCTTTGTGTTCAGTTTGAAGTTAACTATCATAATCACCAATCGTTTTCAGGAAGCAAACTTTTTGCAAAAGATTTATGGTCCAGTGTGGTCAGAATCTTTGTCCCATGGTCGGGGAATCAAATAACAAGAGGCAGAGGTTTAGAAAGAAGTTCTGAAGGCGTTCTGAGGAGAAACTTTATTTAGAAAGTGGTTGATATCTGAACTGACTGCCAGAGGTGGTGGTATAAGATAGACATTGAAATAGACCCAAGCCTGGAAGGATGTGGAGCTAGAGTAGGAACATGGGGAGAGTGCAGAAGGGTTAGCATGGACATGGTGGGATGAAGGGCCTCAGTACCAACGCCCGGGCCTGACAAAAGCGGACGACGGGTCTGCTTGGTGAGATAGTGTAACTCAGCGTGATGCTGGGTCCAGTGAGGGAGGGGCGGCAGAAGCCAAGGCTCAGCCAGTCTGGCTGGGGACAGCAGGCAGGGAATGGCCAATGGGGACACGTCCACTTCCTCCTGAGAAACAGGTGGGAGCTGAGTTGTCCCGTGTACCAGTTGCTGCCTGATGGAAATGCTTGGTAACGTATTTCACCTTGGGGACCAGACGGACAATTTCTCAGCAACTATTCCTCACCCCTCTGATCAGCTTAAGGCCTTATTACAGGTCACTTCCTGAATCTCTCTCCCTCTCAGGCAACACCAGCCCATTGTCAGTTCTGTTGCTACCATTTAACCCTTGGTTCTGGTTTACTCAGAACCCAAATGGGGAATTGATGCATTTACAATTTACTGACATTCCCAAAGAAGGGAGGTGTTATTCGAGAAGTCATGCCAGTCCAGTCACAGTACAGAGATACAACAGCTGGTCACTGGGTTCCAGGTGGGGGAGCCCGGCCTGAGAACATTCCTGAGGTCAGAGAGTTTGCAGAGCCTGTATTCAGAGCTCCAAAATCACATTGGTGAAGGAAGCGGTTGTGGTCTGTCCATCCTATCAGTGCTCTCCTCGGGAGAGAGCCTAGGAAGGTAGTTGGACAAGCCGCACATGCAAGGCTGATGGGCAGTCTCCAGGCCAGCCTGAAACCCACTGAAAGCAGCTGTGAACAATATCATTCGAATGGGCTTCCACACTCTGAGTCACCTCCAGCCTGGCCCCACAGTCAACCCAGACACTCCACACATATGCGCCTGGCTCTTCGGTTAGAGTTAGGTGCAGTGGGTGCGATCAAATCTGAACAGCCCAACAAAGTCTGTCCACATAAGTCAGGTGACCCAGACACAAGGGAAGTGCCCCGCTGTGGAAGTGGCAGAGGGGAGATTTGGTTTCACCTCATCCAGTTCAACGGTTGAACAATCCATTCCCCAGGTCAAAGGTCTCAACCCCAATCCACTCATCCAGGTCAAAGGACTTTGTCTCGGGGAGATCAGTGACACTCACATACACCTCGGCTCTCTCCCTCTGCTTCTCCCACACACACACACACCCACCCCCCCCCAACCCCCCACAGAGAGGAGCAGTGCTTGGGATTATCCCATGGATTCTCAGAGTGTGGAAGCAGTTCCCAGGAATAGTTTCCCAGTGACCCAGTAATTGTGTCCCATTGAAGAGTGGCAGAAGGAGTACGAGTGCTGGTTGTGTACTACACCTCTGGGATCAACTGAAAAACGCTGGTGGACGTCAGGGTGCCAATGGCCAGGGCGATAAAGTAGGTGAGCACCTTGTAGAAGAACTGCTTTCCCTGGCACATGCTGACAGTGACTCCGATCAGCGAGCTGAGGTTTATTACCGAGACACTGACAAAGCCGAGGCCCCAAACTGCACAAAGAAAGGCATCAATCGCATGTTACGTCAGAGGAACTGCAAACTCAGCAGGACCCAGGGACGCTCATCGAGAGCTGTCTGGGATCTCCCAAAGTGGGGCAAGAACTACCTGGAGAGGCAATCACTGCTTAAAGTAGGCAACAGATAGACCAAGGGTCTGGAGGGAGCACCCAGCGAGGTACCAAGGATCAAACAAACCATTGGTGAGAGGCCAGGGGATAACCAATGGTCGAGGGTCACAAGGGAGGCTCCATTCCCACTGGGGCGAAGGATGCATTTAAATTTATCCATACCATATTGGCAAGCAATGTCCCACAGTGACCCCTCCCCCAGTACTGCCCCTCCCTCAGTATCACCCCCTCACCCAATACCGCCCCCTCCCCCAGTACCAGCCCCTCCCCTCAGCACATGCCCCCCCAGTACCAGCCCCTCCCCCCAGTACCAGCCCCTCCCCCCAGTACCAGCCCCTCCCCCCAGTACCAGCCCCTCCCCCAGTACCAGCCCCTCCCCCCAGTACCAGCCCCTCCCCCCAGTACCTGCCCCTTCCCCCAGTACCTGCCCCTTCCCCCAGTACCTGCCACTTCCCCCAGTACCTGCCCTCTCCCCTCAGTACTGTGAGGTACATGACAGCGCTCTCTGCTCCCTCACGTGATTTACCTTCGGCAGTCGTTGGCTTCAGGCCCACTGCTTCCTCGTCCTCCTCATTCTCCTGGTTTTCCAGCGTACAGGCTCCACTCTCCAGCTGTTGCAGGATGGTGGGACAGATGTGTGTGAAGACAGCACTGTCAATCCTGCTGCTGTTGCTCAGATTGTGTACTGTGAAGATCTCGGAGGAGGAGAAACACTGGAAGAGAAAGAGGAGTTGTCTGGATCTCCCCACATTCTGGAGCCACAGCGGAGCCAGGGAAAGGCCCTCTTCCCTACCCCATCATCAAGCCATGGTGTTTCGCAGGCACCAAGGTAGACCAGGTTGCTTCCAGAAGTTTCTGGAAGGAATAGGGTGTGAAGATTGGGCACATGGAAGGACAAGACAGGAGGGTCCTGATGTGCAAAGGGCCTGTCTCCGCACTGTGTGGGAATGACTGGAGGAAGTTTGAAGGAGACAGGAGCATGATTTCACCTAGAGGTGGGCATTCGCAGGGACCCAGTAACGGGCGAAGAAACATACTGTGAATGAGCCCATGAGGAAGGAAGACAGGTGACCACCTTGGAGAGATTGTGGTTGTCTGCCCTAGGGCTTCCGACGCCCACATCCAGTCGGTTGAGGAGGGCCTTCAGCTGATGCAGCGCCAGAACCTGTTCATCTCCATAGCGGTCCAGGATATCGTGGAGAAACGCAGTGGGCAGGACAGTTCCGTTCCCCTGAGCCCCGACGACACCCAGTAGGAAGGCCAGTCCACAGGTCAGACTCAGCCGGTGGAGGCCATGCCACGGTGACATCTGGAACACAGAGAACAGGTTGAGAAAGATTATCTGGCGGACCTCTGATAGGCCCTGTTGCTTCTGGAACAGTGTGAGAGGTCAGAAAGTGGAGTGAAGTGAGGTTGGTGGGGGGGGGTGGGTGGTGGTAAGGAAGCTCGGGCTGTCCCCATGGACAGGCATGAATGCAGCACACAGTCTGCACCCCGGCTTCTCCCACGTGGTGGGGCCGAGGCCAGGGGAAGTATGAGGGGCTCGTACCATCCCTAGAGCCTCGATGACTGTGAGCTCACTTACCTTGCTCTGGTGCGGAACCCGAGGGAGATAAGAGTAGTGCGGATTGTGGAGGGTCAGGTGACCTCTCCGTCTGGAACCTCGTCGGAGGTCACATCAAGATTGGACCCTGCCTACCCATTGGCCCAGAGCTTACCTGGGCCAGACCCTCCAGCTTCCTGTACTACAAAGTGCAGCTCTTCCTCTTTGCTCCATTCCAGGTCATGATCTCATTGAATGGTGGAACAGGCTTGAGGGCCAGATGGCCGACCCCTGCTCTTATTTCCTATGTTCTTATTGGCAGGGAGGGTTCAACGGGGCAGTGTCGAGATCGCTTTGCATCCACCCACCTGGTCCCTGCCCTGGTGTCTCTTGGGGAAGCAAGTTCAAACTGGTGCCCTTTGATGGAGTCACTGTTGATCTTGGATGTTTGCGAACAGAGTGAATGTCACCGTGTCCCTGTCAGCCAGGTCCCAAAGGTCATTCTGTGGAGAGTCACCAATGTGCGAAAAACTTTAACCCTTGATGCTCTGCTACGGCAAGTGGGCGCCAGCTTATCATCCTTGGAAACAACTGACCAGGAGCTTCCTATTCAGATCAACAAGATGTTCACAAATATATAGCCCTGGGGAGGGAGGGGGAACTTCTGAAGTGAAATAGTTTGAAATATTTTGGAGGGAAAAGGGTGAGAGAAAATATGGAACATTTAGGACAGTGCAACATTTTTCTTTCCACTCGCATCCCACCTTAAGCATTCCCTATGCTAAAGGTGCTCTGTTAGTAAGGAATTATTTAAGGTGGGATGTGAGTGGAAAGAAAAAGTCCGAAGTTAATCACAAAAATCTGCATAAAAGCAAAATGCTGGAGAAGCTCAGCAGGTCAAACAAAGATAAAGATACATAACCGACATTTTTGGCTTGAGCCGGTCATCAAGGTGTGGAAAAATGTCGGCAGGCGCCCAAAATAAAAGGATGGGGATTGCAAAGCAGGAGAAGGGAGGGAGGGGATCAGGGGGAGGGAAGGAATGGCTGGATAAGTGGAGGGGGAAGGGAGGGAGAAGAACTGGCAGAACTGGAAAGGGGGAGGCGAGCAAGTTGGCAGAAAAACCGGAGAAGTTGGTTTGTGCCATCTGGCTGGAGAGAACCCAGACCGAAAATCAATTGTTCCTTCAATTTTCGGGTGGTCTGGGTGGGTTAGTACACAGGTCACAGACAGACACGCGAGTGTGAGAGTGTGACTCAGAATTGAAATAGTTGGCCACTGGGAGGTCTCTGTCATAGCTGTCGGAATAGAGGTGCTGAGTGAAGTGATCTCCCAGTCTGTTCAGACTCTCCGATGTAGAGAAGGCCACAAAGGGAGCACCGGACGCAGTAAATCAGTCCTGCGGATACACACATGAAATGTTGTTTCTCTTGAAAGGCCTGTTGGGGGCCCGAACCATGGTGAGGGAGGAGGAGTGGGTGCAAGTGTTGCATCTCCTGCAGGCACAAGGGAAGGTGCCGGGGATGAAGGGGTGCGATAGGTGGGGAGGGATGAGTGTAAGAGGGAGTCACGGAGGGAGTGCTCCTTATGGAAGGCCGAGAGGGCAAGAGAAGGGAAAAATGTGTCTAGTGGTGGGATCCTGTTGTAAATGCTGGAAATTCCAGCAGATAATGTGTTGGATGCAGAGGCTGGTGGGGTGGTAGATGTTTGTTGCATCTGGGGGAAGAGGGGACCAGGGCAGATGAGTGGGAAATGGAGGAGATGTGGGTGAGGACTGAGTTAAAACCACTGTGTTTAATTGTACCTAATTGACTCGTTATGTGCACGATTTCATTACATTCAGGAATTAGAAGCTCTAGGTCCTGTTCTCAGGCTTTTTAAGTTCTATCTAAGCGATCCTCTCTTATTCCCAACAACATGTCATAAATGTTGGATACTGAAAAGTTGTAAATTAAAAATTATATCAATTCAATTCTTATCCATTCTCTTAGGCAAAATATTTCACTAACAATTGGGTCTAGAGCAGTGATTCTCAACCTACCCCTCCCCCCCACCACCCCACCCCACCTCAAGCAATCCTTTACTAATCAGAGAGCACCGATGGCAGAGGGATAACTTAAAGTGGGATAGGAGTGGAAAGAAAACGGTTTAAAACCACTGATTTAGATCCTATAACATGGGTTCTCAAATGTTTCCCCCCAACTCATATCCCACCTTGAGTAATCCCTTACTACAAGAAGCCATCGGTGCTCAGTGGTTAGTAAGCGATTACTTAAGGTGGGATGTGGGTGGTTGGGGAAAAAAAGGTCAAGAAGCACTGACCTAGACCATGACAGCCCAGAACAGGCCTTTCCATATAACCATTTACGGAGCGGAAACAGGCCATGTTGGCCTTTCGAGTCCGCACCGGTTCACTGACTTTGTGCGCCCTCTTCAGGGATTGGTCCCGGTAGATCTTCATTCAATAAGGATGGGCAAATTCAATGCAGGTGGAATCAGATAATAACAAAACTATGAGCAAACAGATTGGGTGTCTGTGTACCAAAAATAGTAAAACTTGACGAAACTGGATTTATTAAGAAAAGACAAACAATGGACAATATCTCAAAGTTAATTAACTTAATCCATGCAGTACAAGGAAAGAAGACTCCAGCAGTGGTGGTTGCTTTTGACGCAGAGAAAGCCTTTGACAGGGTAGAATGGAATTATTTATTTAAAGTACTACAGCGGTTCAACCTACCAGAGAAATATATTAATTGGATTAAAGCATTATATAAGGGACCACTGGTGAAGGTGACCGTAAATCTCTCCACCTGAAATGTTCTGCCATTCTAACGTACTGTACTTAAGAATTTAACCTTTTCCTTTCTAAATATTTTTATTGAGTTTAATATATAATTGCTACAAAGTAATCTAATAGCAAATGACAGGTCACATCATGTACATAATCGCATACATTGAAGGCCAATCCATGACTATTGTACTTTTTTCTTTAAAATATCAAATTCTACAAATATAACATTCATCAGTTTTCTCAATAACATTTGGGTGGAAAAATAGATTAAACAAAATTAACAATACCTTTATAAAGACAAAGGACATTTTAAATCATTATGAAACCTATGTTTCACTGGTTACCTTATAAAAATGTTAAAAAGAGAATGAAATTTAACCTTTCCCAACTGCCCCCTTTTACCTGTATCCATGTCCACATCTTAATATTGTACCAGCTTCCACCACCATCGATGCATTCTGGGCACCCACTAGTCTCTGGTGTAAAAACTAGCCTGACATCTCCCCTAAAATTTCCTCCACTCACCTTAAACAGCTGCCCTCTTGTACTTGCTGTTGCCCAGCCTGTCACAAGAAGATACGGGATGGATCTGTCGAGAGAAGGAAGTATGAATGGACGACGAGGCTGTGGGCCATCTGGCTGTGTGCACCTCCAATAAAAAGGGGGAACAGCAGCCCCCATGGATCCTCCTGGCCAGTCCCTGGGGATTGAGGATGGGGCCCACGGACAGCTGACGTGGAATGAGAGGTGACGAACCTTTGCTGACACTCATCTGTCGTCTCCATGTGTTGCCAACACCATCACGAAAGCCACGCCACACTCCGAGCAACCACCAGCTGGAGATTCCCAGCAATTGGTGGGAATGTTGCATCTCTTCAAAAGGATGTTCAGCAGATCCCAAATTCTATCCCTTCCTCCTCCTGAATCTAACTGCGTAGATGGCAGGTCACCCGCACTGAGGGAGGGGCAGTGAGGGGAGTTCACACTATGGGAGGGGAAGGTACTGGGGGAGGAGGCAGTACTGTGGAAGGGGGTGGTCACAGTAGTCCTTTTCACACTGCTGTATAAAATGGAGATTCCCAGGTAATTTCCCAGGACCATCCTCTCCCTGCAGAGTGCAAAGGCAAATGGTCAATCAGGGGAAGGCCAAGCTGATTTTTTCACAGTGCTCAACAAATATATGTTCCCGTTAAAAATAAGGACAGTAAGAGAGGGAAGAGCAGCTTTGGTTAACTAAGGAAATAAAGGAAAGTATAAAATTAAAAGCTCATGTGTACAAAGTCACCAAGAGTAGTGGGAAACTGAAGGATTGGGAAAACTTTAAAAGGCAACTAACGACCATTAAATGAGAAATTAGTGAAGGGAAGAAGGACTATGAAGGTAAAAATTAGCACAAAAATAGAGAGCAAAAAATTTTATAAATATATAAAACAGAAGAGGGTGGCTCGAGTCACACGGGTCCCTTGGAAGATGAGAGAGGGAGATTGATATTGAGTAATGAGGAAATGGCCAAGGCATTGAACAGATATTTTGTGTCAGTCTTCATGGTGGAAGACACGTCCAGCCAAAGAGTGGTGATAGGATGTGAAGGGAGGTGAGGGCCTCAATAAAATAATTATTACCAAAGAGAAGGTGATGAGCAAATTAATGGGACTGAAACTGGACAAATCTCCTGATAGGATGCATCCCAGGGTACTGAAGGAAATGGCAGGAGTTATAGTCGATGCGCTGGAAGTCATTCACCAAAATTCTTTGGATTCTGGGCAGGCCCCGTCAGATTGGAAGATGGCAAAAGGCAGAAGACTGGTAACTAATGGCCAGTTAGTTTAACATCTGTAGTCGGGAAAATGCTTGAAGCTGTCATTAAGGATGAAATAGTAAGACATTTAGAACAAAGGAGATCTACCAGGCAGACGCAGAAAGGGCAGGTCTTGTTGGACAAATTTCCTGGAGTTCTTTGAGGATATAAGGGTGCAGTAGATAGAGAGGAACAGGTTAATGTTGTATATCTGGATTTCCAGAAGGTGTTTGATAAGGTGCCACACAAGAGACTTATCAATAAGATACAGATGAATGGAGTCAGGGGAAATATATTGGCATGGATTGAGGATTGGTTAACTGACAGAAGGCAGAGAGTCAGGATAAATGGTTTTTTTCTGACTGGCAGACAGTGGGAAGTGGGGTCTGCAGGGGTCCGTGCTGGGTCCGCAGATGTTCACCATTTACACTGATGATTTGGAAGAGGGGACAAAGTGTGGTGGAGCCAAGTTTGCAGATGATACTAAATTGAGTGGAAAAGCAAATTGTACAGAGGATGTGGAGAGGCTGCAGAAGGATATTGTTAAGTTAGGTGAGTGGGCAAAGGTCTGGCATATGGAGGACAACGTTAGTAAATGTGAGGTCATCCACGTGGCAGGAAAAATAAAAGCAATTATTTAAATGGTGAGAAACTGCAGGCTGCTGTCATGCAGAAGGACTTGGGAGGGCTTGTGCATGAATCACAAAAAACTGGTTTACAGATTCAACAGGTTATTTAGGCGGCAAATGGAATGTTGGCCTTCATCTCCAGAGGAATTGAATTAAAGAGCAGGGACGTCATGTTGCAAGGTCCTGGTGAGGCTGCACCTGGAGAACTCTGTACAGTTCTGGTCTCCATATTTGAGGAGCGATGTACTGGCCCTGGAGGCGGTCCAGAGGAGGTTCACCAGGTTGATCCCGGAGATGAGGGGGTTGACCTACGAGGAGAGACTCAATCACCTGGGATTATACTCACTCAAATTCAGAAGGAGAGGAGATCTTATAGAAACATTTAAAAATAACAAAAGGATAGATAAGATAGGGGCAAGAAAATTGTTTTCACTGGTAGGTGAGACCAGAACTAGGGGACACAGCCTCAAGATTCAGGGAGTAGACTTAAGATGGAGATGAGGAAAAGCTGACTTTCCCAGAGAGTCATGAATCTGTGGATTCCTCTCCCCAGGGAAGCGGTGAGGCAACTTCATTAAACATATTTAAGGTTCAGTTAGATAGGAAGATAGAAAAAGGAATTAAGAGATATGGGGAAAAGGCAGGTGGGTGGAGTTGAGTCAATGATCAGATCAGCCATGATCTTATTGAATGGCAGCTCGACGGGCTGGATGGCCGACTCCTGCTCCTATTTCTTATGTTCTCATGTTACATAGGCAATTAAAATAAAGAATCATACCACCTGACCACAGTGGACCGTTTCGGGACTTCGCAACACTGGCTCAATGCAGGATCAATGGCTGTCCTCATTACCCATAATCGTCCATGCAGCTGAAACCACTCTGCATTTCCCAGAATGGTTCCATGAGGGATTATAGGTAATGAAGTCAGTAGTGTGAAAAGGCCTACTGAGGGAGGGGGGAGGGGCAAATTGTAGGATGGACCACACTATGAGAGGGCACTGTAATGGGAACAGTACTGAGAAATATTGAACAGTGGGAAGGGCTGTCTTTTGGAGATGTTCAACTGAGGCTCCATCAGCTTTCTTGAGGGATACAAATCATCCCAGTTAACCATAAGAGGGGACTTCTCTCAAGCTTTTATTTAAGGCCAATGAGCTGGTCAGGGTGAGTTCGGGATTTGTGGAAGTTTGCTCAGTTACACAATTTTCTGCATTCCCTGCACTCCCCAGTGAGTCTACCTCAGTAATTCTCACTGACTTCTTGGTTTCATGGTCAGTATTAAATAGTCAGCTACTGACTAACCAGCATCAATAGTGTCGTTTCTGTGTTGAGCTCACAGGCCATAATAAGGAGATCCTGATGCTGAAGGATTCATGTTGCCAGAATCCAGCTGCCCTCAGACAGCAGGGATGGTCGATGACGTGTTTCAATGGCTGTGGGACATCTCATTCACAACTTCTGCTCCATGCTCATAACACCTACCCAACATTTTGACTCTCAAGCATTCACCCAGGGTTACCAAGTGACAGATCTGTCACCACCAGTCCAGCACCTCACTGTTTTACTGTGACGGTTCTTTCCCCATCTACTCTGTACCCCAGTGTTATAGCGAGACAGCTCCACACCAGTCCTGTTCCTCAGTGTTATGTACAGTGACAGACCTGACCACACCAGTACTTTAAAGTGACAGACCATTGCCAACCACTGTACCCAATGTTATAGTGATAGACTCGTCTCCACCAGTTCTGTAATCCAGTGTTATACATAGCCCATCTGTACTGTACCTATTTTATAGTGATAGACCCATCCCCAACGGTATGTTATACAGCAACAGATGCATCCCCACTAGTACTGTACTCATGTTATATTGTGTCAGACACACCCCTACAGTACTCTGCACTAGTGTTATATAGTGGCAGACCTGTGCCCACCAGGACTGTACCCCAGTGTTAAACAGTGGTAGACCAATCCCCATCAGTACTGTACCCATGTTATACAATGGCAGACCTGTCCCCACCAGTACTGTACCCCAGTGTTGAACAGTGATAGATCCATTCCCACCAGGACTGTACCCCAGTATTATGCAGTGACAGACCCATCCCCATTGGTTCTGTACACCAACATCATGCTATGATAGTCCCGTCCCCATCAGTACTGTACCCTGGTGTTACAGTGACAGACTCATCCCCACCAGTACTGTACCCCAGTGTAATATAGTGATTAACCCATCCCCACCAGGACGGTACCCTGGTGTTAGTGACAGACCCGTCCCCACCAGTACTGTACCCTGGTGTTACACAGTGACAGACCCGTCCCCACCAGTACTGTACTCCATTGTTACACAGTGCTAGACGTGTCCCCACCAGTCCTGTACCCTGGTGTTACAGTGACAGATCCACGCTACCAGTACTGTACCCTAGTGTTACACAGTGACGATCTGTCCCCACCAGTTCTGTATACCAGAGTTATACAGTGATAGATCCATCCTCAGCAATAATGTACCCCGGTGTAACACAGTGACATACCCATCTCACCAGTACTGTACCCTGGTGTTGTATAGGTAGTGTGATCTGAGCAACCTGCCAGACGTGGCCAACTTCAGGCTCTTTGCAGAGTGAGAAACCAGTTACACAGGCAACTGATAAGTTAAGTGTGGAAACTTGGAGAGTAGCCACAAGGTAACAACAGGTCAAAGATAAACTGACACCATGATCCCCAATAACCTTGAAAATAGCAAATGAACAACACCTGGCATTGCCCGGAGGCTCAACTGAAGACACAAACATGAAAATGTGACATTAGAAATTGGCTGGGATGGGTACAGAGCAAAGCTCCCTGTGGTGGTACACCACCGGCCTACTGCAGGGGGCAACCTCTACCTGCAGGTGAGTAAGGGGACAGGACAACACCTGGACGGCTGCTAATCATTCGGCATAAATGGATCAAGTCCCACTCGGTTGGGTGTCAATCACCCTCCAGGATACAAGCCTGTGCCGGCCTCCTGAGGCCTCACACTGAGTTGCTGCAGCCACAGCCAGCCTGGCTCTGTGGAGGTTTTTGAGGATTAAAGCCCGTCATTCAGTCTTTACTGACAATCTTTACCTTGTGTGTGTCTGATTCTGGCCAACAGCGCACCATATTCCCTCTCACATCAATCGGCAGCAAAAAAAACTGCAGATGAAGGAAAACTCAAATCAAACCTGAAAATGATGTCCATTTTCCACCAGACTATGGAAAGAGATGCTAAAACAAGCCAATAAAGACTTCAACAGTGAAGACGCTGTTTACATCCGGTACCGCACGGATGGCAGTCTCTTCAATCTGAGGCGCCTGCAAGCTCACACCAAGACACAAGAGCAATTTGTCCGTGAACTACTCTTTGCAGATGATGCCGCTTTAGTTGCCCATTCAGAGCCAGCTCTTCAGCGCTTGACGTCCTGTTTTGCGGAAACTGCCAAAATGTTTGGCCTGGAAGTCAGCCTGAAGAAAACTGAGGTCCTCCATCAGCCAGCTCCCCACCATGACTACCAGCCCCCCCACATCTCCATCGGGCACACAAAACTCAGAACGGTCAACCAGTTTACCCATCTCGGCTGCACCATTTCATCGGATGCAAGGATCGACAACGAGATAGACAACAGACTCGCCAAGGCAAATAGCGCCTTTGGAAGACTACACAAAAGAGTCTGGAAAAACAACCAACTGAAAAACCTCACAAAGATTAGCGTATACAGAGCCGTTGTCATACCCACACTCCTGTTCAGCTCCGAATCATGGGTCCTCTACCGGCATCACCTACGGCTCCTAGAACGCTTCCACCAGTGTTGTCTCCGCTCCATCCTCAACATTCATTGAGCGACTTCATCACCAACATCGAAGTACTCGAGATGGCAGAGGCCTACAGCATCAAATCCACGCTGCTGAAGATCCAACTGCGCTGGGTAGGTCACGACTCCAGAATGGAGGACCATCGCCTTCCCAAGATCGTGTTATATGGCGAGCTCTCCATTGGCCACCGAGACAGAGGTGCACCAAAGAAGAGGTACAAGGACTGCCTAAAGAAATCTCTTGGTGCCTGCCACATTGACCACCGCCAGTGGGCTGATATCACCTCAAATCGTGCATCTTGGCACCTCACAGTTCGGCGGGCAGCAACCTCCTTTGAAGAAGACCGCAGAGCCCACCTCACTGACAAAGGACAAAGGAGGAAAAACCCAACACCCAACCCCAACCCACCAATTTTCCCTTGCAACCGCTGCAACCGTGTCTGCCTGTCCCGCATCGGACTTGTCAGCCACAAACGAGCCTGCAGCTGACGTGGACATTACCCCTCCATTAATCTTCGTCCGCGAAGCCAAGCCAAAGAGATGGAAAGAGAAACTGAGTTCATTTTTCAAGTTGAACACACTTCATTAGGGAGCTTTTGAGAGTTCTGACAATGGCGTTCAGACCTGAAATTTTAACTGTTCCTCACACATTACTGAACTTGAGTGCTTGCTGTATTGTCTGTTTTCATTTCCAAGTTCCCTAAACATTGTCCAGGATATGGAATTAACACAGAGGAAAACTCCCTCTGAAAAGGGAGATGGAACAGATGGAGGTTGTAGTCCATGTGGGTAGTAACAGGGGAGATCCTGCAAAAGGGAATTTGGGCATGGATTATAATCTCAGCATTACTCTCTGTGCCATTTGCTGGTCAGTATTGGAGAGTTGATGCAGGGAGTGAAGACCTCAGGTATTAGCATCCTTGGATCTCTTCTGGGTAGGGGTGACGACAGAACGGTGGGGGTTCAATCCCAAGCAGAAAGGTTTGCTGACAACCCTCAGGCAGATGTGAACTAGGGCAGCTGGGATCTCGCTGGGGAAGGGAGAGTCATTCAATTTTAGAAACTAGAACAGATAGGTCTTAGTGGGTAGAGCAGAGATCGGGAGAAGAGTGAGGGCCGAGGCTTGAATACAAAGCTCATAGGCCAGGTGGGTGAGCTGAGAAGGTGGTGGGGGAAAGGGCAGCGCTAACAGCTCGAAGTGGCAGGCTGTTTGCAGTGACACGTTTACAGATCCCCAGCCCCGTGTGGATCACTCCCTCTCCGCCTGGCCCAGCCTCTACCCTCCATCCCCCATGTGGCCGGTCCCCCAGCTCGGGCCTCCGCTGCTTGAGGAAGCACCTGACCTTGCCAGCGCTCCGTTTCTGGGTCTCGGCTTGTCGGCGCTCCGCTCCGATTCCGTGCCCACTGCCGCCAATACAACGTATCGCTTTCAGGCAATGTAACCTGCGTGCGACCACAGACCAATCACAGCCAGATCCCTGCCTTCCCCTCTTAAAGTCACAGTCCCGCCGGTCCTGCACGCTGCATCCCACTGCCTGCCAAGGAAGCCATGTTAAAGCTGTGCAGCAAACGCCAGTCCTCACCGGAGGTCAAGTTCAGCCCAGCGTCCACCGCGAACTGTCCATCCTCCAGGGGCCACTCACACCCAAATGTACAAACTACGTCCATTTGTCGATCGCCCAGAAAATACAAAAAACTCCTAAGGAAGTATCAATTGGATGGCCACGTTAAAGTTCAAAAAGGACAAGTTTTAAGGTGAGGAAAAAGTTTATTTGTGACAAAATTGTTAGTACAATTGAGAAGGGTTCATCTGCAAACAGACCAACCAGTTATCTCTAGTATTCACACAGTCGTACAGAATATCAGATAACAATGAAAGGAAGATCAAGAAAGGGCAGCAAGAGAGTACTGATATGAGGCTCATTCAGGAGCCTGATAACTGCAAGGAAGAAAGTGTCTTTGAGACTTTTGGTGCATTCTTTCACACCTGGCAAATCTTATGAATGCAATTTTGTGTAATATTACATTTCTGTTTGTGACAATAATCTGATTTCTTACACCTCACTAATGGGAGCGTTGTCAGATGGGTCTTTTCTGTGAGAGATGCTGATGAAGTATGTGGAATGAGGCTCAGCTGTATTCACCATCTCTGTAGCTTCTGATCTTGAGCAGATCATGTATCACAGACAGCAAGTATACTTTTGATGGTGTACCTGTAGACACTGCTGAATGACCAGGTTGGAGGGTGGGGGGAGGTGTTCAACTCCAAAAGGTTTTTTTTCCTAGGGGCTCTAAACTATTTTCTTTCAGTTACAGAACCATTTAGGTGGATAGGAATGTGGACTCCACCTGGCCTGATGAAGTCTGATGAGGTTGACTGATTTGGCTAGTACCTGGCAGAGGGTTGAAATGCTGATTATCTTTTACTTTCTATGGATGCTGAATGATCTGCTGAGTTTCTCCTGGACACATGTGTATTGCTCCACTGAGAGACGTCCCTCTTCAGCCACGCAGGTGCTTCTGTAAAAGTAGTACACATTAATGTAAACTATTTTTACAGAAGCACATATGGCTAAAGCAAGAATTTTAGTGCATCGGTACATGAGATTAAAGTGGGCAGGTGCCAAGCAGAGAATCACCTTTACACTTCCAATTGCAGTGGACAGTGTTTTTTTATAAAAGACAAGTAGAGGTAGCAAAGTCATGACCATTACTCTGCACGGATGCTGCTTGCCATGCCAAGTCCTTCCAGTTTCTCTTTTCATTCATCTGGAAATTATTGTTCACACACACTGTGCCAAACACTCCAAGCCATGGTTCTTAACCTTTTTAAAAAAATTGGACAGCACGGCTGATGTCATGGTTAGTCCAATGCCTTTACAATACCAACAATCAGAATGGACCTTGCAGTCTGTAAGGAGTTTGTACATTCTCTCAATGCCTGTGTAGATTTTCTCCAGGGGGCTTTGGTTTCCTTCCACCTGTCAAAAATGTACCAGGGTGGAGGTAACTGGGGTGAGAATTTGGTGGCACAGACTGGTAGGGTTGAATCGGCCTGTTACAATGCTGTATATCTAAAAAGTTTTTTAAATTAAAAAACTCCTCTCACATACCACCTTCAGTAATCCTTTACGGACCATAGACCATCTATGGCATAGGATGCCACAGGTGCTCTGTGGTTAGTAAAGCATTACTGAAGGTGGTATGTGAGTGAAAAAAGTTGAGAACCAGTAATTCCCAATCATGTCAACTGTGAGGCTGCTGATCTAATATAATCTCCAGTTTTCAAATAATTCTCTCAACAGCTTTACAAGAGTTGTTTCTGCCCTGTCTAAAACTCTTACATTTAAACTTTTTCCTCCCAAACCACCAGAAAGCAAGAAATGGTCAATTGCCCAATATGCGAGTGGCTTGTTGGGTCAGACCCCCCACCAGGCTGGCCCAATATGGCTTTTTTTCTGATTCTGATACAAGATCAAACAGAGACATTATCTGCTGTTTCCTTTCTTTCCCCCCCCCCCCCCAAAAAGAAAACCATAAATTACTTCCAACTATGAACTCAATGACTTTCAAGATGGTAAAACAGCACTCAAAGGAAGAATTATCAGTCACACAATGCAAGATGTGAGATAAAAGTCAAGGAAGCTTGTTGAACACCTACCCCCCCCCCTCCCCCCATCACTCAACAATGTCTACAGGTACATCATCAAAAGCTGGTTCATCATCTGGTTAGCAGGGACAGGAGAAATGAAAACAGTACAGCCACATCCACTACTCAGATGCTGCTACATCAGCAGATGCTCTGGAGATTCATTGAATAATTAAACAGGGACAGGTTTTAAATTCCCAAGTTGCCCAGACTTTGAATGGGTGTCATCCTGACTCATGGAGTCAGAGAAAGGGCCTTCAGGTGTTTCCTGCAGAGCTCACAGAAAGTTCTTTTTAGATGAAAAATTAAAACTTCAAGACTGCAAATGTTGGAAATCCAAAGTAAATGGAAAAAGTGGAGAGAAACCAACTGCAGATGCTGGAATAACTCACAGGTCAAGCAGCAATGGGAGAAAAGGAATGGTCAACATTTCAAGCTGAAACTGTTAATACTTTGGCTCACAACATGAACCATTCTTTTTCCCTACTGATGCTGCCTGATCCACAGGGTGTTTGGCAATAATAAAGCAAATTATGAAAGCACTGTGGAAGTAGGCAGGGTTCTAAAATTTCAGATAAAAAACCATTTGTTCAAATGATTTCTTTCTGTTGATGCCATCTAATCTTTTGAATGCTTCCAAAATTTTCTGAATGCATCCCCATTGATTTACTCTCATAGCAATTAGAATGTTACATTAAAAAAACTATTGAGCATTTAATCAGGTCTGTCCAATGTCATGGGATCACAATTCTGATCATTTCTTTTGCACACTTAATGAGACAGTGCATCTTCCCCAAGATCTCAAAGAATGGTTAACATGCTTTTCAGGCCATCCAATGACATGAACTTCACAAGGGTGTTGGATGGCTTTGTATAGAATTGTCTTGCAGTGGTTCTCCAGCCTATTTTTGCAGATACCTGCAGACCCCTCTCTAAAGATCCAGAGCACATCTCTGAACACTGGCCATCTGTGGCATGTGGTGTTTGTATAAAGCATACCACTGTGTCAAGGTAAACAGAATTCTCCAATAACCTGTTCTCACTCTGTTCTTTTCAGACTGAGCTTTTAGTGGCTTTCTTCAGTAGTTTTCTGGAAGACTTCAGAACCACCACTGTGCAACTTCAAGGGATGGTTGGCAAATTTCTTTCCCTTAAGTAGATCAGTGATCCAGTTGGAATTTTATGACAATAGTTTGTCATTTCTAATCAGACTAGTTACTGATTAGTATTGACATGCTTTGAAGAGCACCAAGGACAAGCCATTGTGTTTGCTTCCTCACCAGCTCAATCTGACATTTCCTTCCCTGCTTTACTCAGGAAACAAATCCAAAATATTTCTACAGCCAAAATAAGCAAAAAAGGTTTGCGTAGAAGATCAGCCTTTGTCCCTCCCTGAGCAGGATTCATATCCTCATTGCTCCTTAGAATGCCACACGCTCTAGCCCAGAAGTTTTGCATTTGCAGCAAGCAATGCGTTATTTGGCAACTTCACAGGTAGAACAGTAACTCAGAAAGCAGGGCAGATGGCTCCTGGTGCAGAGATTGGCCACACAGGAAGGCCAGCTTATGAGCATACTTGCAGGGTGCTGGCACACGAACTGTGCCTGACCAGTTCCAGTACAGGTGGCACAGCTTGAAGGTGAGTCTGCAACACACACAAAAAACGAAAATCAGAGTTTCCAATGGCATTAAATGGATGATTGAGCACACTGCTCCCCGCTAGCAATAAACTTAAACCGCTCATGTGGCATTTTCCACATCCTCAGGACTTCCCAAAGTGTGAGAAACAGCAGGCTCCCAAAGATTTACCATCAAACACCATTGGTTGAGAGGTAAATGTTAATGAGATAGTAAGGTGGGATACATTTTTTCTTTTAAGATCCACCTGAGAGCAGGAGTGGAGCTTTCATTTAACAATCTCTCCACAAATGCACCTCACCGCTGAAATCCCGAGGTATTGGATGTGGCTCAAAATCAACATAGAATTAAGCGACAGCTGCACGAGGCAACTGGCTGGAACTTGGGTCACTTGAGAGGGAGAGGGTGATTGATAACTAATTCATAATTATTTAAAAGTAACTGCTTCATGCTTCTTCCCCTCAGCTGATATTTCAGGGATAATAACCAACTTCAAAGTACTCAAAAGTAGAGGAAAATCCCTGTTATCCAAAATTCAAGCAACAAACAAAAAAATTGTGAAAGACAAATTGCTAAAAAAAAATGACAATTTAAATTGGCAACCCCCTGAAGTCAGTTTGCCAATCCATGCAATCTCAAGCAAATGGAAAATTCGCTTATCCGGCATCTACCAATCCCCATAGGTGCCGGATACTGGGGGTTTACTGTACCACCATAACTGCATGATTTATGCTATAAACAACTATTTGGTGTATGAATCATTAGGTTTGTCCAATTTACATTTGGTTCTTGTCTATCAGAATTTTGCATAAAACCTACATAGTCAACAAAACCTTACCTTTGACTTCCCCTCTCCTATCACAATTCCAGATGCTTTTACTTGTTGTATGTAAATACATCATGTTTTATTTGTACCTTTTTGCCAGAGAATTAGAGTACTTAAATTTGAACCAGTAGATCCTGCAGCTCAACTATCCCTACTTCCTAAAGTCATAAAATTTTGCTCTTTATTTCAAAAGTTCAAAATTTGTACAGTTTCTACACTTAATAAATAGTTCTGTGGTGCAGTTAACTTTTCCCTTCATCAAAACGTTGCTCAATGTTCAATCTCTCGATGAAATGTGACGTAATTCCACTGCAAATACATCTTATTTAAGGTCTGCTTTGTTCAGCACATTCCCACAGCTTACCTCTGAATGTGGTCAGGGTTGAGGTTCAGACTGTTAAATACACAGACATAGTGTGTGGGGATCCCACAACCCTGCCGAACAGTATGCGACAGCAGGAAGAAGTCGGTCCTTCAAAACAGAAAAAGCACAAGGAATACCAAGGGTTAATATTAAGACTAAGTTAATGCAAAACGGGTGCTCAAGTTTGGTTTCAATGGGCAGCAGGGAATACAGTCAGCTGGTGCTGGATAGCCAGTGCTACAGCCTGGAAACCGACCCTTCATCCAGACTCATCAACGCCAACCCAGCTGATCATCTGAACTGGTCCCATTTGCCAAAATTGGCCAATATCTCTAAACCTCTCGTACTCAATGTCATCATAACTAAGGAGCTGATGTTGACTTCAGGAAAGCCAGAGATATGCAACCCAGTGATCATTGGGGGAATCAGAGGGATCCCCTGCAGAGGGTGAGCACATTTAGGTTCTTGGGAGTCACTATCTCGAATAATCTTTCCTGGACCCAATACATTAATGGCATCATGAAGAAAGCACTTCAGAATCTATCTTAGATTCTGAACTTTAAATGAACAGGAGGGGAGGTAGGGATGGGAAGAGGGAAGGAGAAAATGACACTGTATATATTTGAAAAGGAAAATGCATGTATCTTGATCAATGTGGTTTATAGTGTGAAAAATAAAAAATTTAAACAAAAAGAAAGCACTTCAGTGCCTCTACTTCCTCAGGAGTTTGTGGAGCTTGGTGTGACATCAGAAACCCTGGCAAACTTCTACAGATAGGTGGTGGAAAGTATGATGACCAGTACCACTGAGCATAAAGCCCAGGACATTACAGGCAAAATCCTCCCCACTATTGAGTACATCTACAGGGAACGCTGCTGTCTGACGGCAGCAGCAATCATCAAGGATCCACACCGCCCAGCACATGCTTTGTTCTCGCTGCTGCCATCAGAAAAGGGGTATAGGTGCCACAAGATTCACACCACCAGGTTCAGGAACAGCTCTTGCCCCCCTACCATCAGACTTGACAACAAACTCAATGAGTCCCGACTCATTTAAGGACTCTTGTGCGCTTTATTGATTTTCTTTGCTCTCCTTGTCTACATTCATTGTGTTCACAGCTGTTTTGATTTTTTACATGTTCATGTTGTTTACCGTTTATTTTCAAATATTGATGATTCTGCTGCGCCTGCAGGAAAAAGGAATCTGAGGGTTGTATGTGAATGTCATGCATGTACTCTAGCAATAAATCTGGGAACTCTCCTCGTCCTTGAACCTGCCCAAATATTCTTTATTTCAATCCTACCCACCTCTATCACATCCTTTGGTTAACTCGTTCCACATATCCACCATCTTCTATGAGAAAAGCTGTCCCTCCAATCCCTTTTGAATCTTCACCTTCAACCTATACGCTCTAGTTTTTTTTTAAATCCTAGGGAAAAGACTAGGATGATTCACTTCATTTAACCCCTTCATGGTTTTATACACCTCTAATGGGTTCATCCCTCAGCCTCCTGCAGCCCAGGAAAAAAAAAGAATCCAAGCCCATTTAGTCTATTCTTACAACTCAGACCCCCTAGCCCAGGGGTGTCAAACTCAAATTCACGGAGGGCCAAAATTAAAAACTTGGACTAAGTCGAGGGCTGAACTAAATATTTATTGAAAATTTTCAACAACATCTGCATGCTTTCTCTTCTTTCAACATATGTAATGTTAAACTTTTTCTTATTAAAATAAATGTTTAATAATAGTTTTGGATAAACTCTTTCCAGAAGCATTAACAAATGAGAAATAAAATATTCAATAAATAATATTTCTCTGTAGAGAATTTGTCAAATGTTGCTAGTGTGCTGTCGAATAGTAAAATCTGAGGGCTATTGAGAATGTGGGAGAATAACATGATTCCTGAAACAATCAAATGGGTGACTGATTGTGGGCATGAACTCTAGCAGGGTTATTTGCCATGCCTTTTTTCCATTGGTACAGATATCCTTTGATTTACACACTTTTCAAGTTTTATGCCTAATGAGCTTGTATCCAGGTGCAGGACCATTTTTAACCAGGAATATATTTATCACTGTGACATGAAACTATTGGAAGATCGTTTTATCCTGAGATTAAAGTTCATAATCCTTACTCAGGCCTGTGTGCGGGAGGGCGGGGGTTTGCGGGCGATCGGGTTGGATAACAACAGTGCGGGGGCATCGGCTCTCGCTGCAGGGCGGCATCTCGGCGGATCAGCGGCCCCATCACCGTGAGTCGCGGGTCGGCCTGCGGCAGGGAGGGGGAGTGGGCAACGGTCCTAGCGAGGTCAGGCCCGAGGCCTCCGGTTCCAGGCGCTGGGAAGCGGCCTTGGCTTCCCCTGACACCGGCCAGGCCCCAAAACCAGAGTCCACGGTGAGACCCTGCAACGTAAACAGAGGAGGTGGGGACGATTAGCGGGCTGACGCCAATGCATTCTGGGATTTGTAGTATTAGCTGTGCATGCGCTATTACTGGCGCGGCGGCAAGCGGGCCACCTCTAGTACATTTTTGAAATGATCTTGCGGGCCAAATATAATTTTTGGCCCGCGGGCCAGAGTTTGACATGTGTGCCCTAGCTCCATGACTCTTCATGCACCCTTTCCAGCTTAATGACATTTCTCCTATACCTGTGAGACCAGAAATGCACACACTACTCCAAGTGTGGTCTCACCAACATCATGTACATGACATCCCAACTACTACACTGAGAATACTTAGGCTGGAGCCAAAAGGCAAGACTTCTGTACTTAACACGCCAATATTGGATAACACAGGCCCTGCATTGATTAGTCTAATATAATATGCAACACAGCTAGTTGGAGCCACTGCCTTAGTGCCAGAATGAGTTCAATCCTGACCTTGGGTGCTATCTGTGTGGAGATTACACTCTCTCCCTGTGACTACAAGGGTTTTCATTCCCACATGTGAATCAGTGGGTTAATTAGTTGCTATTGGCTCCAGCTTGAAAGTGACTTGTAGAATTTAGACATAACATACATACAGCACGGTAACAGACCATTTCTTCCCTCGAGCCCATGCCACCCAATTAATCTACAACCCTTAGTATGTTTCAAACAGTAGGAGGAAACCAGAGCCCCTGGAGGAAACCCACACATACATGTACAAACTCCTTATAATCAGTGCTGTATTAGAACCCCAGTCCCAATTGCTGGCGCTGTAACAGTATTGCATTAGCTGCCACACCGACCATAACACCCCAATAGTTGGGAGAATTATAATGAAATTAATGCAGGATGGTGTAAATGGGCACTGTTTTCATGCTATCTCTCCCATCAGTCCTACTAAGATTTCTCTGCACTTTGATAGCCAGGGGCAGTGCTAGATCAGGACCTATCATGTCGACCAGAGGACCCTGTAGTGCTCAAGGCAGCACACAAGAAACCATGCATTACTGTTTTCAACCTGTCTGATGAGCCAGATTCAACAACAGTTGGGAGGGCGATGCTTCTATTCAAGTGCCCGCCCTTTCCTTTTGCCATGGAGCCACCATTACTGGGAGAGAGCACCAAAGGGGTCCTTCCGGGCCACCTACAAGCTGTGAAGTCCACATGGGGAATGTTCTCTGCAAGAATAGGTGTTCAAAGACAGGAGCTCACCATTCCTTGCTGGTGATAGTGTGATCAAGCACGGTGCCAGGAGGTGGAACCTCCAATTTCCCCGTCTCAGACTTTGCATAGAAGTTGCTGCCAATCCTCTTCTGGACAACAATCACCATCATCTTTGGGTGGTAGTCACTAAACACCTCAAAGCACTTCAGAAGCTGTGGAATCTCGTAGTCTGACACTGTGCTCAATTGACTATCAGACACTCCATCCCGGTATACGGCAATCTTCTCTGGCAGGCAGTGGTTCACCTGCACACAGAAATCATTGCATTGTTGAAATTACAGCTAATATCTTCAACTGATGTACACGCATACAGGTCTCATGGATTATGGTACAGTCAACCCTTTGCTAATCATGTGCACTGCTCAAGCTGACCATTAGAATGCATAGGAACATGAGTAAAATGACAGCAGTGTTGGGGGGGGGTGCAGGAGGAGCACACCTCTGGTGAAACCTGTAGCAACAACACTGTTTATTGTGTTGATTTTTGCCAAATTTAGCCTGAACCGCCCGGTTATATTACCCCTACTGAAAACTCCTCCTGTTTGACCACCCAACAGAAGGAGGTTTTGACATCTGCGCCTCATTAATGCATCTAATGATTTGACTCTCAGCTCCAGTGACCCTAGGATTCAATCCCAACCTCTGGTGCTGTGTGGATTTTGCAGGTTTTTTCTGTGACCAGGTGGGTTTCCCCCAGGTGCTTCCACTTCTTCCCACATCCCCAATCCATGAGGGTTGTTGGCAGTTATAAATTACCTCAAGTAATGGGAATGTGGAGTGAATTTGAAGAAACTGAGATTAGGGTTAATGGTTTTGTGAAGGTCAGTACAGATTATGGCTGAAAGGGTTATTTCTCTGCTGGAAATTGCATGCTTCTAGCACAAGGTCATTAACCAATTAGCTGTCAATGCTAATAGAATGACAACAAATGGAGGGCAAAGCTCTACATAGCAAGATAACCTGAAAAGAATGAGCACAAAGTGAGAGAAATCAGTGCAGACCAACTCACTTCCATTCCTACTGCAAGACATTTTTTACAAGAGTACTCTTAAACATGCCATTTCTTTGCTTGCTGAAATACAAGTTATTACCTCGTAATACTTCTTCAAGGATGCCACCATGCACATCTTCAAGCCATCAACGATTTCCTGATTGGGCATCTGAAATACCACTCTCGAAAACCACTTGGTCATTGCCCTGGGGAAAGGAACAGGTCAGATGTAACTCATTCACAGCCTCCAGATTTAACAAGCATAACACACTTCCAGTTACAGAATACATTCGGTCACTGGCTAATTGCACTGGATTTTTCTTCCTGAAAACTTTTGGGTATACATTATGGATTTTGGGCTGCTGTTCACGGAAATCACTGTAAAATTTTCCGATCATGGACAGTTTTTGAGATATAACTTATTTTTGTAATATCCTGTCATATTTTAAGTTTACTAGTATATTGCCCACAAAGCAAACTGTTTTGGTCAGTCCAAGTAAGCCTGGGCATGCACTCAGTTCAGTAGCTATGCAAATATTGCATTAGCCTAGGTTTGCTTAGTCAGGATAGATACAGACTATAAAAGCTCACATGTACAGATACTGTGCACTACATTGATATAAGCTGCTTTCAGGTGGAATTGCTGGGAGAATGCGGCTCCAGAGCTGGCTGCGGGTGTCTGCGAAGGACGTTCAGGTGGCAGCGCCGAAGGCTGTGTTCCGCCACCTGAAAGGTCCGCAGCGGGGAGAGGTGTCGCGGAGCAAACGTCAGCTCCTGAGTTGAGGCAGGGGCAGCTTTCTGACAGCTAGCCTCCCCGCTGCCTGACAGCCCCCATGTGCGGCGGGACTACGGGCCTGGGGCGGCCGCCTCGGCCCCGACATCCCGCGCCGGCCGCCCCAGCCCTGTGCCTGCCCCGATGTCCTGTGCCAGCTGCCCCGGCCCCGATGTCTCACGCTGACAGCCCCAGCCCCGATCACCCCAGCCCCATAGACCCAGCGGGGAGTTGGGTCGCCAGCTGACTGTCATCAGCCCACCTCCTGCTAGGCACCTGAAAGCTGCTAGCCGCTTTGCCTTGCTTCTTTTAGGTGCCTTGGGGGAGCGCTCAGAAGCAGAGAATATACCTCCCCGGGGATGGGTTTTCTGCTTTCAGGTGGCCTCCCGGCAGCTGCATTCGGGTATTTTAGGCAGCTTTACATTCAGGTATTCTGGCCACTTGAAAGTGGCTGTAGAATGAACATATGTTCTTCAGGTCTTCAGGCAATGGCATAGTGAGTGTACTTAACAAAAGTATTTTTTGTCTTCAGGAAGATTCAATGTAGCAGAAATGTCTTGTCAATGTTACAACAGCTCTGATATATTCTGTTACATTTGTCCAGTGTTTCTTGACAAGCAGCCAGATAGTTGGATAATTGATCAGCATTCGACTACTGAACAGCAGCAGGGGGTGATTTAAACCAAAGTAACGTGTTTACAATTAAAAATAAGCTCCAGTAATGGTGACAATATAACTGTTAAGCATTATTATTATAGCATTCTCTCCAGATTTCCACCATCATCTTCCAGTAGTTTAAGATGATTTTGGTTCCCCTTTGTACACCCTCCCAAAGCAGACCTTCTATTCCAATCTCTGTCTCAGGAAGAGATTACTAGATGCATGAGGAAAATGCTACAATAGTAGCTTTCACAGGCTTCTAGATACACATGACTAGACAGGTAATAGAGGGAAATATAATGTATGCAAGGAAAGTTTTTGTACAAATTGGACATCATTTTCACTGCAGACGTGGGGTGAAGAGCTTGAGATGTACTGCTCTATAATCTCATTAAAACTTAGAATTCTTGATGAGGTATATGAAAAAGTGACATCGAGTTATAAGGACTGAACCATTCAGGATAGAAATATAATGTAATTTCTTCACATACAGGGTGGTGAATCTTTGCAATTCTCTGACTATTCAAGTATTAAAAGAATGATGGCGTTCGCACAAGAGAAGATTGGGTAAAAGATAAAGAATGATTGACTCACTTGGCCCTTTCAAGCTGCCATGTAAAATGGGGTTAACCGGGCAATTTGCCCAGTTAGTGCCCCACTAACAGCAGTTAGAAAGGGTCCAACCTGGTCAGCGTGGTCCTAATCCAACTGGGTCCCTGACCTACCTCAGAGGTAGTCGGGGAACCCAGTTAAACTTAACTACGTCCTATCCACCGGTGGCTTGAACAGGAAAATAGCTGACCCGGTTACTCCAGTGACGTCAGCGTTTGCATGCTGGCGTTGTAGGGATACCTCTGGCTGAAGTGCCTGCCATGATCGGGGGAGAGAGGGGTCACAGACACAGGGCCTGGGGGGTGCAGGAACACATTCGGGTGAGTGAGGTTGCTGCTGCTACTGGGGTGGGTGCCACGATCAGTGGGAGAGGTCGCTGCCATGGGAAGTGGGGGGGGGGAGAAGAGGGGTCACTTCCATGGGGGGGGGGAAAGGAGAAGGGTAGGGATGGGAGAGGAGTCGCTGCCACGGGGGAGAAGAGAGCGAGGTTGCTGTCGTTGGGGGGGAGGGGGGAGGAGACAGGCCGCTTTGACAGTGGGGGGGGGGGGGGAAGAGTGGGGGGCCACGAATTGCCACTGCTGCGAACACCACTCCGGTTCGCAGTGGGGCTCAACGTTTGTGGCAGAGGGACGCTGCTGAGGCCGGGGGGGGGGGGGGGTGTGGTGATGGTGGGGTGGCGAGTGACAGCGAAACTTTCTGATTGTTCCCGTGAGTGCCAATATGTCACTTTTACTGCGTCATCGCGGGGGTGGGATCCCCCTTAAATCGCTGGGCTGATGACTTAATGGGTCGTTTCCCCTGCAGTTTAAAAGGTCCTTCGAGCACCTTTGCCCCAGTAATCGCACCTGGATCCCAGGAGGGCGACCCAGGAGCTGCAGTTTAAAAGAGCCTATTGAGTGGTGGAGCAGGTTTGAGCAATGAATTTCCGCCTCCTGTTCAATTTCCAAAACTAACTTAACTCATCCCAGCAACATATTGCGGCATGAAAAATCAGAAAGTTCTGTCACTTGAATTTAAGGAGTGGGGAAGAAAGAGAAAGGTATCTTTGTGCAGAATTCCTTCCATGTATTTGCACAAGTACACAAAGTGAAATAGGGATGGGGTTGGGGGAGAGACAAAAGACTCTTTCATAAAGCAAAAAAAATCCAAATGTAAAGGCAGAGATTCTCTGTCCTCACGTCAGGAAACTTACCTTGATTAATCTTTCCAACCAGTTCCAAGGCACCAACTCCAATCCTACTCATCATGAATGTACTGCCGCTGCAAAGCGGCTGGCTAGGGCCGGGATGATGACCTCGTGGTGATTCCATCAGCTCGCAACTCATCTCACTTTTCTCTCTCCCACTCACTTACCCCTCTCTCTCCATGACTCCCACAGGACAGGGCTGCTCCAGCCCCCAGCACCTCACTGGGCTGCTTCAGCTTTCAGGGCTGCGCGTCGGCGCCAGCAGCTCAATATGTGGCAGAATAATGGCTGTCAACCCTACCCATAATCCAGCATACAGCTGGAACCATTTTAGGAAATGCAGAGCAGTTCCACCTACAAGGGGGATTATGGGTAATGAAGTCGGCCATTGCTTGTACATATGGAGTCATGGCACAGTGGCCACGCCTCCTGAAAGCCACATCAATGCCCAGCTACCTCCAGGCTGAAAGGGGTTGTCGGAGCAGGCTTTCTGGGCCTGTTTGAAAAGGTAAGAAATACCTTTTCCTTCAGCTTTTAGCCAGACTACGAAAAGGCCTTAAGACACTAAGAAGTACAGCCCCTTTATTAACTGCTGAATATGATTGGAAGCTACTACATTAAACTCTGGCCTCGTCTTTCCTTGAACAGAGAGCTCCAGAATCACAATATTTTAAGTGAGACATTGACAGCAAATATAGAACATATCCTCAGGAAGACTAGTTATCTAATTGCACTGAATATCTCACAGGAAATGAAGCAGCAGCAGGTACTTACTTATTCAAGCTGGCAACGAATCCAACGACAGACTGCTTTCCCCTTATGGGGTCATGGTACACATCCATTCCTACCACCATCAGATGCTTCTAAAATAACATACATATCAAAATTAAGTTTATTGTCAAGATCACGCGTCATGAAATTTGTTGTTTTATGGAAGTAGAATTATGCATTACAAATGCAAAACTTTCCATAAATATCTTATTTAAAAACAAATAATTAGTGCAAAAGGCGAGAAAAAAAGTGCAGTAGTTGTTGGGTATAAGCCAACGTCATGATGTCACCCTTCCACATGTATGTATATATATATATATCTTCTCTCTCTCTTTGGCTTGGCTTTGCGGATGAAGATTTATGGAGGGGGTAAATGTCCACGTCAGCTGCAGGCTCGTTTGTGGCTGACAAGTCCAATGCGGGACAGGCAGACACGGTTGCAGCGGTTGCAGGGGAAAATTGGTTGGTTGGGGTTTGGTGTTGGGTTTTTCCTCCTTTGCCTTTTGTCAGTGAGGTGGGCTCTGCGGTCTTCTTCAAAGGAGGTTGCTGCCTGCCAAACTGTGAGGCGCCAAGATGCACGGTTTGAGGCGATATCAGCCCACTGGCGGTGGTCAATGTGGCAGGCACCAAGAGATTTCTTTAGGTAGTCCTTGTACCTTTTCTTTGGTGCACCTCTGTCACGGTGGCCAGTGGAGAGCTCGCCATATAACACGATCTTGGGAAGGCGATGGTCCTCCATTCTGGAGACGTGACCCACCAAGCGCAGCTGGATCTTCAGCAGCGTGGACTCGATGCTGTCGACCTCTGCCATCTCGAGTACTTCGACGGTAGGGATGAAAGCGCTCCAATGAATGTTGAGGATGGAGCGGAGACAACGCTGGTGGAAGCGTTCTAGGAGCTGTAGGTAATGCCGGTAGAGGACCCATGATTCGGAGCCGAACAGGAGTGTGGGTATGACAACGGCTCTGTATACGCTTATCTTTGTGAGGTTTTTCAGTTGGTTGTTTTTCCAGACTCTTTTGTGTAGTCTTCCAAAGGCGCTATTTGCGCCTATTTTGTGTAGTCTGTTGTCTATCTCGTTGTCGATCCTTGCATCTGATGAAATGGTGCAGCCGAGATAGGTAAGCTGGTTGACCGTTTTGAGTTTTGTGTGCCCGATGGAGATGTGGGGGGGCTCGTAGTCATGGCGGGGAGCTGGCTGATGGGGGACCTCAGTTTTCTTCAGGCTGATTTCCAGGCCAAACATTTTGGCAGTTTCCGCAAAACAGGACGTCAAGCGCTGAAGAGCTGGCTCTGAATGGGCAACTAAAGCGGCATCGTCTGCAAAGAGTAGTTCACGGACAAGTTTCTCTTGTGTCTTGGTGTGAGCTTGCAGGCGCCTCAGATTGAAGAGACTGCCATCCGTGCGGTACCGGATGTAAACAGCATCTTCATTGTTGAGGTCTTTCATGGCTTGGTTCAGCATCATGCTGAAGAAGATTGAAAAGAGGGTTGGTGCGAGAACACAGCCTTGCTTCACGCCATTGTTAATGGAGAAGGGTTCAGAGAGCTCATTGCTGTATCTGACCCGACCTTGTTGATTTTCGTGCAGTTGGATAATCATGTTGAGGAACTTTGGGGGGCATCCGATGCGCTCTAGTATTTGCCAAAGCCCTTTCCTGCTTACGGTGTCGAAGGCTTTGGTGAGGTCAACAAAGGTGATGTAGAGTCCTTTGTTTTGTTCTCTGCACTTTTCTTGGAGCTGTCTGAGGGCAAAGACCATGTCAGTAGTTCCTCTGTTTGCGCGAAAGCCGCACTGTGATTCTGGAAGAATAATAGAATATTATAGAATAATACCTAGTGTCGCCGATATATATATATATATATATATATATATATATTTAAAACCCTGTGTGTCAATAGCCAGGTTAGTCTAATAGAAGTAAAGGATGAGAAAGCATCACGTCTTCGAGTCTTATTTCTGTGAGGGCAAACGCAACAGTGACGATGAGGAACGAAATGAACCCTACGCATACTCAATGCACCAACCGTGAGAAGGAAAACCACAGAAGGTAGAAAATAACTACCTAACAACCCCAACAAATTTCTGCCAAAAGATCAAGGTGAAAAGGCGCCAAGATGGCAGAGGGAAAGTTCAGGGAATTCAACAGAGTGAAGAAAGTTGGGATAACTACGTAGAATGGTTTAACTACTACTGCAAAGCCCACAATATTGTGGATGGTCCAATAAACTGCAAACGTGTCCTCTTCCTCAGTATAATGGGCAGCATAACATTCAACCTTGCTGTTCCCAGAGGATCCAGGGACAAAGTCAATCAATGAATTATGTACAGCTCTAAGGAACCATTTAAGCCCCAGACCATCAGTTATGGCAGAAAGGCAATGATTCTATGAAAGGAGAAACAGTAAGTGAATACCTGGCATCGTTGCGTAAACTGGCGGAACACCGTCATTTCAAGCAGTTTCTAAATCAGGCACTGCAAGACAGATTAGTGATGGGGCTGGCAAATCGCCAAGCAAGGCAAAAATTATTAGGAATGGATCAAGATGTTACATTATAGATTGCATACAGAACTGCCTGCAGCTCTGAAATGGTAGATAAAACTGGTTGGAAAGTTTTCCGTTGTGGGAAATACAACCACCGATCAGAAAACTGTTTCTTCAAAAATTCTAAATGCAACCATTGCAAAACAGAAGGACATATTAAAGCTAAATGGCTGCTTCTAAAGCACGTGGCCTTCAAATAAACAGGCAGCTCAAGTCAAAACAATTGCAGAGAGAGAGCCAACCTAGCAACGATGATGATAACAGCCCAACGGCTGACCTTCAGGCTCCTGAAATTTCAGCTACACATCAGAGGAATAAATGGAGGAAACAGCAATCTTTATACATCTAAAAATAAACGGACACCCCCTGAAGATGGAGTTAGACACAGGGGCAGAGGTGTCCCTAATGCCGTTACATGTAAAGGAATGCTTGCTACCACACCTCCCGGTAAAAACAACTGAAGACAGAATCAAAGTTTGGAAAATGTACGGTCCAAGTACAATACAAACAACAGCAACCAAAAACATTCTCTCTCTACATCGTAGATACCCAGGGACCAGCACTCTTTGGAAGAAACTGGCTACAACACATTCCCCTAGACTGGCTGTAAATTGGTTCAATACTAAATGTAAACCACATGGACACCTCCCAGCCAGAACTCGACCAAAACTTCAACAACCACGCAGTGGTTTTCCAACAAGAATTGGGGAAAATCAAAGGTGTTCAAGCCAAACTGCAATTAAAAGATAATGCAGAACCAAAATTCTTCAAAGCCAGAACAGTCCCACTTACTAGGAAAGGAAAAATTGAGGCTGAATTAAATAGCTAAAACATGAAGGCATATTGGAATCAATACAATACAGTGATTGGGCAGTGCCCATTGTACCTTACGAAAAGCAAACAGAGAAATTCGCATTTATGGCAATTACAAAATCACCATCACTCAAAATACCTGAACACCCAATGCCCAATGCAGAAGAATTGTTCCAAGCATTAAACAGAGAGCAAAAATTTCACAAAACTAGATTTGTCACAAGTATATCAACAAATAAAATTGGACCAAAAAAATAATCAAGGGAATATGTGACAATCAATACCCATCGGGGATTATTCACCTATACACACAGGCCTTACGGAATATCAGCAATACCTGCTATTCTTCAAGTGACAGTGGACAAATTATCACATGGATGTCATCAGCACGGGACGAAAGAACAGTGAACACTTACAAAACCTTGAAAAAGTTTTAACCAGACTACAACAGCTAATATACAATTACGAAAGAACAAATGTGTCTTCATGCGCCCCTCAGTAACATACTTAGCTTTACAATCAACAACGAGGGGATGCGAATGAACAGAAGCCGTTCACGAGGCCCAACCAACAAATCAGAATTACAGTCCTTCCTAGGACTTGTTAATCACTATCAAAAACATATCCCTAATATGTCTACACTACACAGCCTGCTAAACCAATTACTCAAGAAAGATCAAACATGGTATTGGAACACAGAAACTAAAAACACAGTCAATCAACTAAAGGAAATACTAACGTCAATAAATAAGGTTCTGATCCGCTACGACCCTAGTAAAGAAGTTACACTAGCCGTGAATGCTTCACCAGTGGGCCTTGGAGTGGTACTATCCCAAATCACAGAAAAAGGTGAGCAACCAGTAGCGTATGCTTCGCGAACATTAACCACAAGCAAATGTTATTACGCCCAACTAGAAAAATGATTGGCAATAATTTTTAGTTTTAAAAAATTCCACCAATACCTTCACGGAAAAAAAATCATCCTGATCTCAGACAACAAGCTTCTTAGTTTGATCCTGGGGCCAAATAAAGGTATACCAGTATTAGCTGCAGCCAGAATTCAAAGATGGGCCATGCTACTAGCGGAGTATAACTATGATATAAAACACAGGAATACTCAACAGCCATGCAGTTGCCTTATCACGCACGCTGCTACTTGAGACAGAACAACGAAAAGAAATTATTAAGTGGCCAGGAGAGGCAGCATCCATCAACCAAGAACAACTTCAACAACTGCCCGTTACAGCCCAGATGATCACAAAGGAAACCCAAAAAGAGGCAACATTAAGCAAGATCCTATACTTCATCCTTCATGGTTGGCCTGAATCTGAAGTCATTCCAGAAGATCTAAAACCTTACCACACACATTTACCATGAACTATCATAACTATGGGGTACCCATACAATTATTCCAGCCAAATGGCAAACTACCATGTTATCAGAACTACACAACCATCTGGGAATGGTACAAATGAAAGCACTGGCCCGGATGCATGTCTGGTGGCCCTCCATAGACAGAGACATTGAAACAACAGTAAGAGACTGCAAAGTATGCCAGTCAATGTAGCCAAAAATGCCACAAGCCGACGCTAACCCATGGAAATAGCCATCCAAACCCTGGCATCAGATTCATGTCGACTTTGCTGGACCATTCATGTGTGAGACTTTCCTAATAGCTGTGGACACACACTCCAAATGTCCAGTAGTTTCACAGCTGAAAAATACCAAAGCAGCTCCCACGATTGACTGTTTACAAGCTATCTTTGCCACTTACGGATTCCCTCATGAATTAATTACAGACAATGGGCCTCAATTTACATCAGAACATTTTAAAAAATTGATGTGCAACAACAATATCAGACATATTTTTTTCTGCACCCTTTCACCCAAGTACTAATGCGGAGGCAGAACGTTTTGTACAAACATTCAAAAAAGCAATGAAAACTTCTGAATGCCTCCTGGTCAAACAAAATCACAGATTTCCTATTGGGATACAGAAACACACCACATTCTACCATAAAACACACCTCAGCAGAATTCATGTTTGGCCGCAACCTGTGGACCAGGCTGTCCACAGTTCATCCAGATCTGGGTCTCCGATCGCAAAAAACAGCATTGCCACAAACCTCACCTAGGACGCTGGAAGTGGGCGAGAGAGTTCTAGTATAAGATTATAGACAATATAAAGACCCATGGGTGGTAAGAGTAATCTAACAAAAATTGACCCCCTGCTCATACTCTGTTCTAGAGGGGAGACAGATTGTGGAAGTAACACACATTGACTAATTTCAAGCACTAACTGACACTAAGGTCCATGAACTGCCTCATGAACTGGAGGAGGTGCCGTAGCCTGCCCCAACTATCCTACCCCTCAGACCAAGTGAGGGGGGAGGCAGAGATGGTTGTGGAGCTGAGCAGTCCAGTGAATAGTCCAGTAACGGAGACACGCAGCCAGGAGGGCAGCAAAGACGGGCAGTCACTGCCAAAGGTCAGTGAAGGTGGGCAGTCGCCGCTGACCTGACGACAGGTCCCGAGCAAAGACTGGCAGAGCAAACCACACCAGGCGGTCCAAAAGAGAAAGAAGACTACCTGAACAATTTAAGGACTATGTGCCCTGATTATTATTAAATACTTCCCCTTTTATAATCATAATTACTCATGAGATGTATTCTAATTCTCACTTGTAGTCCTGGGCCAAATGTAATCTTATTAGTTCAAAGGGGGCCCAGTCAGCATTTACTGCACGGGTGAGGGGAAAGAGTGTAGGGTATAAGCCCGCCCTCTGCTGGACATCATGATAACCATGTCATGATGTCACCCTTCCATTTATTTAACCCTCTCAGTAGCCAGGTTACTCTAATAGAAGTAAAGGATGAGAAACCATCACATTTCCGAGTCTTAATTGTGTGAGTGCATACACAACAGTAGTGTCTGTGGTTCATTGTCCAACATTGTGGTTCATTGTTCTGACAGCAGAAGGGAAGAATCTGTTTTTGTTATGTTGGGTGTTCATCTTCAGGCTCCTTTACCTCCTTCCTGACGTTAACAGAAAAAGGCATGGCCTAGGTGGTGAGGGTCCTTGATTATGGTGTTATGGATGTCCTTAATGGAGTGAAGACGAATGCCCATGATAGCGCTGGCCAAGTTTACAACCCTGTTGCCTTTTCCTGTCCTGTGCATTGGCACCTCCATACCAGACAATGATGTAGTCAGAATGCTCTTCACGGTACACCTGTAGAAATTTGCAAGAGTCTTTGATGATGCAGGAAATCTCAAATTCCCAATGAAATATAGCCGTTGGCAAGCCTCCTTCATGATTGCATCAACATGATAGATCTTCAGAGATGCTGACACCCAGAAATTTGAAGTTCTTTACCCTCTGCTGCTTTCTCCTCGATGAAGACTGATTTGTGTTTTCTTGGTTTCCCCTTCCTGAAGGCAAGAGTCATTTTAATACAAGCAAGACTATATTTCTGTTCCACAGTGGACTTGGACAAGATGGCAACATTCATCAGGAAAAAAAAGAGGACAATCAGTTGAAATTTTTCTTACTCGACAACTGGTTGAAGCTGGATAAGTATGATAGAACTGATATTGCACTTTAAAGGTTATGGTCCATTGTTATGAACAAGTTACAAAATTTGGTGCTTTACGACAGCATCATATTACAAACATACATATTATAAACCAGCTTACAACAGTAATATAAAAAAAGTGTATGAAAAGTAACGCAGTAACTTTAGTTCATTGATTATTCAGGAATCTGATGGCAGTGGGGAAGAAGCTGTCCTTAGGCTCCTGTACCTTTTTTCCGATAGTAGCAGAGTGAAGAGGGCATGGCCTGGGTGGTAGGGGCCTTGAGGATAGAGGCCACTTTTTTAAGACACCGCCTCATGTAGATGTCATTAATGGAGTGGCCTGGTGCCTGTGATGTCGCAGGCTGAGTTAACATCCTTTTGGAGTTTATTCTTGCCTTAGAGTTGGCGCCTCCATACCAGGCAGTAATGTAACCCTCCAGAATGATCTCCACAGACACCTGTAGAAGTTTGAGAGTCTTCAGTGACATACCGAATCTTCTCAAACTCCTCACCTCTGGCAAGCCTTCTAGGTGATTGCATCAATATGGAGACTCCAGAACAGATCCTTGGATATGTTCACACACAGAATTTGAAGTTCTTGACCCTCTCCACTAATGAGCCCTTGATGAGGACTGAGTAGTGCTCCCCCGACTTCCTCCTGAAGTCTACAATCATCTCCTTAGTTGAGTGCAAGGTTGTTGGTGTGACACCTTTCAAAAAGCTGATCCATCTCCCTCCTGTACACTTCCTCATTGCAGTTTGTGATTCTGCGACAACTGTGGTATCTTCAGCAAATTTGTAGATAGCATTGGAATTGTGACTGGCCACAGAGTCATGGGGTATATAATGGGGTGTAGAGCATTGGACTAAGTACGCATCCTTGGAATGCGCCTGTGTTGATAATCAGTGAGGAGGAGATGTTATTTACAATTCATATTGACTGTGGTCTCCGATGAGAAAGTCAAGGATCCAGATGCAGAGGGGGGTACAGAGGCCTAGAGTTTGTAGCTTCTTGACTAGCACTGAGGGAGTAATGGTGTTGAAGGCCGAACTGTAGTTGATTGCAGTTTTTGAGGTGATCCAGAGCTGAGTGGAGAGCCAGCGATATTGCATATGCTGTGGAGCGATTGTGACAATAGGTGAATTGCAATGGTTCCAGATCTTTGTTTAGGTGAATGTTAATTCTGGCCACGACCAGCCTCTCAAAGCATTTCATCACAGTAGAAGTTAATGCTACTGGACGATAGTCGTTGGGGTAGCTCACACAACTTTTCTTGGGCACTGGCTTGATTGATACCCTTTTGAAGCAGATGGGAACCTCTGACTGCAGCAATGAGGCTGAAAATATCTGTGAACACTCCGGCTAGGTGGTTGGTGCAGATTTTCAGTACCCTGCCAGGTATGCTGTCTAATCTCAACTGAAACTCTATAACAGAGCTCTTTCAGCTGAGACAATAAAATAGAAACCTCATCTTCACTTATCAGACAGGCATAAACAATCACACATTATTCATTACCCCCAGTATCAAGTCAAGCATCTTCAATTTTCAGCCTTGCAAAGAGTGGCAGCTCGCAGGTCCAGTCATGTGGTTGTTTCTAGGACATCAACACTTGCAGTTTTGGTCAACATCGAGAACTTCAGAAATAAACTTTTATATCATGACACTGAGTGATTTACTTTTGCAGACTGGAATTAAAAAAGAAAGTCTGCAGACATTGGGGTCAAATGTGCTAGAGAAACTCAGCAGGTCATGCAGTATCTATATCTATAGGAAGCAAAGGGTAACCAGCATTTCGGACTTGAGCTCTTCATTAAGGACCTGAGGATCTCCAGTACTTTTATGTATTGTACTTTTGGAGGTTGCCTTCATCTTGGTTATTACAGTACAATTCCAAAATCAATAGGAGTTAGGGTTGAAATATGTAATTTTGAAATAGGCAGGACGACAACCACAGGCAACACCATGAAATAAAGAAATATTCTGTCATTATTTCACTTTGGTATTTACTAGGGAGACTGAAGAGATGGATCTGTGGCCACTGGAATCTCTGCTCTTCAAAAAATAACCCAAGTGTTGAATAGACAAGTAAACGGCCAAAAGATCTTTATCAAAAGCATTGTATTTCTTCTCTGCTTCACCAAGATGGCAGCTGAAAAATGCTAATGGTCTCCATTGACATACTGATGAAGTGCACCTCCTATGGCCATAGTGGAAGCATCTGTAAAAAGGGTGGTGGCTGCATTTAAAACTGGGTAACTGAGCATATCAGCAAATCTTTCATCTTTAAGAAGGCATTGTTTCCCTCTTCAGTTCAATGGATGGTTCTGGCATTTCTGAACAGTAAATCAAAAAGAGTCTTCATGACATGAACTGCTCCTGAAAGAAAATGATGAAAAAAATGTGCCATTCCCAAGAATTCCTGCAGACTTCTAACCGTAGCAGGTCTTGGCCTCAACTTTGGATGGCAGCAATAATTTCTTGTCCAAAAACACATTTATCTGGATTGATGGTCAGTCCACACTTTTGAAAATGAATAAAAAGTGAAACAAGATGTTCCAAATGTTCTTTCTTAGTCCCACTGGCCACTAAAATGTCATCAAGGTAAATGAAGACATTAGTCATACCACGTCCTAAAGCTTCCATCACCCAATGAAATGATTAAGCAATATTCTTTAATCCGAATGGCATTCATAAAAATTCAAACAACCCAAACGGGGTAATTATTGCTGTTTTTGGAATGTCTTCTGGCTCTACCGGTACTTGGTGACGGCCAAGCACCAAATCTACTTGGAGAAGATCTTTGCTCCATGCAAATTAGCCGAGAAATCCTGAATATGGGGTATCAGATAATGATCCAGGATGGTGGCATCGTGAAGCCACCCGTAATCTCCACAAGATTGCCAACCTCCATTGTGTTTCGCGACCATATGCCCAGGAACTGTTGAACCTGTGAATTATGCCTAGTTCCTCCATCTTGGCAAACTCTTTCTTAGCTAAGAACAGCTTCTCTGGAGGCAAGTGGCATGCTTTAGCATGGATAAGAGGGCCCTTATTACAAATGCGGTGAGTAACACTGTACTTTGCAGTGGAGGCAGAAAATTGTAGTGTAGTAATACAAGGGAAATCTTCCAACAGCTTGGAGAATTCTACTGGTTTATGTAACCAGTACTGGTTTATATACCCCTGTGCAGAGCAGGGGTATAGGTATTTGCCTGCTATTAGGTGACAGCCTTTTAAGTTGACAAAGAATGAATGAGCCCAAAGAAAATATGCACCAGGCAAAGGTCGGGATACTGCTGCTATAATAAACGCCCAAATATAGAGATGATTCTCGAACTTGACATTCATCTTCCTGGTGCCAAAAGTTCGAATGTTGGAAGTGTTAACTGCTTGTAGTTGCAGGTCCGGGGTAGGATGGTGTGTGTCAAAACCGTTGGGTGGAAATATACTAACTTCTGAACCTGAGTCACCAGAAACTTTCGCTGGGACAACTGGTCCCATACATACAGTAGACTTGCAAGTTTCTCGGCAACCGCCGCAGCCCTTACTGGCTGTTTGGCCTTGGCGCTTCCCGCAAATGGGCATGGTGGAAGACAACTTGCAGGCATTTAGACCCCTAACCCCTGTGGTAATAACACCAAGATGAGGTGTCCACAGGCTGCTTGCTTGTCTTGGGGTGTTGCCTGCTTGGAGGGAGTGATGTGCTAAGAGCACGAGAGTGTGACACGGGGTCAATATCGGAAGGGTTGGTTGTTCAGACTTGCTGCGCTTTTTAGCCAGCCATAGAATGTCTGTCTCCACTGCTACAGCTACAAATGAACACTTAGATAACAAGAGCTTAATATCATCTGGACACGTCTGGGTCAACACGTGGCCACTGAAATCATATTGGACATGACAAAATAACCACACAAGGCATTTCTAGAGTGAATCAAATGGATTTTCTCTTCATCACCCATGTGATCTTTTAAAAGTCAAAAGCATGTGCTCAACATGCACTGATGTCAACACGTACTCATGTCACATGACCAGTTTTACACCTCCTGGGAGTTATAGTACTGCCATAGCGCCACTACAGATCTAACATTGGGCAAAAGGATACATAATAAAATGAGTTAATTTAAAATGGAAAAACTCTAAAAGGGGTCAAAACCTCTTGTATACATGCATTTTGTAAGAGCAGGGACACTGCACAACCTAATAATCCATTAGTAAAAGAGGATGAGTGGACAGTTAACATAATACATGCTTCTTTCAGTGGGCTGACACATCCAATAAATTGTACTCATACTAAAAGGAAAAAATACCTATAAATGAAAAACAAACAAAAAAGCTTGTAAATGGGAACCTGATGCAATGCATCTCGATTTTCAAAACATCTAAGAAAAGGGACATCATGAGAGACCAATAAAGAAGACATGTCATAGACCCTCAGCCTGATTGTGCACACCTGCTCTGGAATGAAAATCACAAATCCAACAGGTAAATCACTGCACCAAGTTGGCAAAGGCTGTCCTACAGCACAGCAACACAAAGAAATGCACAACATTGGAACCCAACCCTACTCACCAGCGGTATGTCCACAGCCCATAGCTCTCCACCCAGTTTACAATTAATCTGCAGTAGAATCTTTTGACAGATGCTTCGCAATCGTTGAGTTGGTGAGACAGTCCTTGCATTGATTACCTAGCAAGAATAAATTAGCACATTATTATTCATCAATAAATTCCACATCAACACATAAGCATTGTGGTGGACTGCACTGCACTGGAATATCAGCACAGAGAATAAAGAGAAAAATATGACACGGCAAGTGGATAGAATGGGAACAAAAAAATTATAGAGTCATGAAAGATGCAGCAGATAAACGAGCCCTTTAGGATTACTGCCAAATCAAGGAAAAAAAACATATTTGAAGACCAACAAAGTATCAAAACAATACTGGAGAAGGAAGAGACAAATAGGACTGTGGCAACTGCTGGAAAAAATAGTGGATGAAGCAGGCCTTTAAAAGGAAGGCCTAATGTGTTGAAGTCGCTTTACTCCGTCCTGGACCACCTGGAGAACAACATTCAGTTCATCGACTTCAGCTCGGCGTTTAATACGATCATTCCCCAGAGGCTGGTGGAGAAGTTGTCCTCGCTGGGACTCAATTCCCCTCTTTGTAATTGAATCCTGGACTTCCTAATTGAAAGGCCACAGTCTGTTCGGGTTGGTAGAAGAATATTGAACACTGTCACACTGACACATGAGTGCATTGCCAGATCCAGCTCCTACAGAATAATAGAGTTTGCAAAGGTCACAATAGTGATTGGCCTCATCATCAACAACAATGAATCGCACTATGGAGAATAGGTGGAAAATCTCGTGAAATGTTGAAGAGTAACAACCCAAGTCTTAACATGGACAAGGCTAAGATGATCATGGATTTCAGGAGGACCAGGAATGACCATCCTCCACTGGACATCAACAACTCTGTAGTAGAGTGGAGAGCATCAGGTTCCTTGGAGTAAGCCTAACTAGTGACCTATTGTGGACACTCAACATTTCCTCACTTGTCAGGAAGGTGTAACAGCAACTACACTTCCTGGGAAGACTGAAGCGGGCCAGGCTACTGTCCATCAAATGTCAATTTTCTACAGGAGCTCTATGAGTGTCCTGGCCAATTGCATCACAGTACAGTACGGTTACTGCAGACAAATTGATCGGAAGTCAATCCACAGGACCACAAGAGTGGCAGAGGGGATTACTGGAGATGATCCACCCCCCCCTCCCCAATTGACATGATCTAACAGGATTGTTGTCTGAAGAGGATGCAAAAATCATTGAGGACCCCTTCCATCCTGCACACAGTATCTTTCAGCTGCTCCCATCAGGGAAGAGATACAAGAGTATCAAAGCCAGCACCACCAGGCTGAGGAATAGCTTTTTCCCATGGGCAGTGAGAATGCTGAACAACAAAAGGAACTGCTCACACTAACCATCTGAGACTCATTGGTACAAAACAATATTAATTTATTTTTATAGATAAAATACATGTCAAGCATGTGTGTTATGTCTGGTTGAGTGTCTGCATGCTTTGCATCAAGGACAGGAGAACACTGTAATCTTGACTTGACTGAGAAGGGATTCAAGAGCAGAAGATATGCTGGAGCCTTCCAGCAAGATCAACAGCAGAGTTCTGCTGGGCCACTGTCCTAATTTTATACATTCCTTCATCTAAAGGAATGCCCCAAGGGACTAACTGTCTCTTCTAGCTCCTTTTAACAGCTTTGATCCCAGGATACTATACTTCAGAGCACAATGTAGAGCGGCCTTCCATTTCTAAGGTGTTTTTCATGTCCACTTCAGGATAGCCTAATATAGTTTACAGTCAGAGAGACATCTTTAATGTTTACTCACTGTCATCTTGCAAAAAACAAGCATAGTGCCAATGACATTAATGTGAATCCAATAAAGAATGCTTCCAACTTGTCCACAAGATGAACTTACCTGTGAGGGCACCGGATTCTGAACACAGCACAATTTCTTTATGGCATGGTAGAGGTCATCACGATTACCAGTCACGATACACACCACAATCTTAACTGAACTCTGAGAATATGAATTTTTAAAAGGTCAAACAGATATGGAACTGGACCAGGACAGCATTCCATTCGATAAGGGAACAAACACTGGAGCTATGGTTAGAAATGTGGGGTTGGAGGGGAGGGAGATGAGGGGAAAGAAAGACCGACGTAACTCAGCGTTCAACCTCTCACCATGTTGTATCAGTTTCATATTTCCAAAACCCAACAATATGAAAAATAACTTTGGTTTTCTGATTCCTTTTGAATGATCAGAACTTCAAAGTAATTAGCTTAGTTGCATAATCATTTGCTCTTGAATTATTACACTGTGTAAACACAGCAGCCAGTATTTCACACACTAAAGATGACAAGTAGCTGGTGAACCAGTTTTAGTGGTGGATATAATTAGCACAAATGAAGAATTGGGAGAATTCTGTCGTGATAAGATTTAATTTGTTTTGATTTACATCACAGTAGAAGCCAATCCTGCCACTGAAACCAGTGCTGCCTCATTAACCTCAACCCTGTACATTTTGAAGGTCTTTTATTCCCATCCAACAACTCAGATAGCATTTCAAATCAACATCTCCATCTGTCACGCTCAAAGTGAGATGCAACATACATTGCTCTCCAGGTGTGACTGAAGGGTTCGGATGTACGTCTGGATCCGGTCATCCTTTAGCTCAATGAATGCAGGCTGCACGAAGGTTATTCCCATGGGCTCTGCTGTCTTTGACATGAAACCAATTAGGTCTTTTGCATGCATTGCATTTTTCTTTGGGAAAAAGAGAGCCCAGCTATGTATTGGAACCTGTGCACAAAAAAAAGGAATTTTTGTGTAATATCACATTTTTTGTTTTATGACATGACAATAAAATAATCTTGAACTATTTGCATTGTTTCCTGCCTAGCTCTTGGAATGGCAGGAAGCCGCAACAGATTTGCCTCGTATTAAAATACTAGAAACCCAATATGACCATTGGGCAGCGCAGTTGGCTTAGTGGCTTGCACAAAATCTTTACAGCGCCAGCGATTGGTCCTGGGGTTTGAACCCTGCGCTGTCTATAAGGAGTTTGTACATTCTCCCCATGTCTGTGTGGTTTTCACTGGGGGCTGACTTCCTCCCAGTGTTCAAAAACGTACCAGAGCGTGGATTAATTAGGTGTAAATTGGGTGGCAGGGACTTGTGGACCTAAATGGCCCATTATCGTGCTGTTTGTCTAAAAATTAAAAATTGTCATGAATAATCAGGTTACTTGGCCATTACCAAATTATTGTGAAATTTTAAATTCAAAATAGTGCCAGCTCTCCAACCTCCCACTGGCTCCTTTCCAACCCCTTCCACACTTGATTAGTTAACAAACTAACTTTGGCCTTTTTGTGTGTTCCGTTCAATTCCAGTAATGCACCTATCCAAGGGTGACTCCCACCCTCTCAAACTTACCGCAGAGATTACTTTTTCCCGTACAATCTCTTTTGACCAGTTAACATCAGGCCCGCTAGGAAGTGACTTTTGCCGCAGGATGATCTTCTCAGTGGGTAACACTCTTCCCTCTGTCTGTTAAGAAAACTTCAGTGTTGGCTTTTAAAGGTAAACATTTAGTTTCTGTAAAAGAACACTCCATGTGCTCCCTCACCTCTCCTGAAGAAGCTCAGTGGCTAACCCACTCACTTTTAAGTCAGGAGATGACGTGTGCGAGGGAAGGATGGCCAACCCATGGGAGGGGAGCACTTTCCAAGCTTAAAAAGTGAAAGTGAGACCTGATATGGCCACTCAGGTAGACGCTGTTCTTCAAGATTATTTCCTAGATTTTCCAAAGAACTCCCAATTGAAAGAAGCAAATGGACTGTCAACCCACTGCCACACTTGAAGGTAGCTTAAAGTGGCTCCTTCCCTCACTCTTAATTCCTGTTCACAAAAAAAAGAATTTGAATGCCACCCACACTTTGCACCATATTGCTTGAAGGACCTTGAGCGCAGGGCAAGAGTTCAGAAGATTGATTTTTCTCACATTGCACTGGGGATATACTCAGCTTCAGCAGCTCTGCAGTACTCGTCTATGCTAAGCTCCAATACAACAAATGCTGCACAACAGGAAATTCCAAAGACCCACCTTATGCAAATCATCATCAATGATGAGACCCCAGAGGGCCAACTCTTCCTCAGCACTGGCATTTTTTTTGATGTTGTTCAGAAGTTTTCTCAAAGCCAACTGGTGCTGTTCAGGACTTAAGTTAACCTCTGTAGACAGATCCTGCAATATCAAACGAAACCCTGAAATCAGAATCACAGATGAACATATTCGCACACCATTATTCCAAAAGCCCTTTTCTATTTCAGAAAACAGCACAAGTGCTCAGTATTTGTCCCAGAGAAGCTCACAAATTCACTGCATTTCTAATGAGTGGTTAAATAGAGACCACCCCTCCAACTGTCATTTGTTCTATTACAAGGCACAATAGAATAGAACAGAAATTCTCTGAGCTTCTTGGACATACCGGTAATTCATCCATTAAATAGGTTAGTAGTTAGTTTGCCCATTCAGAGCCAGCTCTCCAGCGCATGACGTCCTTTGCAGAAACTGCCAAAATGTTTGGCCTGGAAGTCAGCCTGAAGAAAACTGAGGTCCTCCATCAGCCAGCTCCCCACCATGACTACCAACCCCCCCACATCTCCATCGGGCACACAAAACTCAAAACGGTCAACCAGTTTACCTATCTCGGCTGCACCATTTCATCGGATGCAAGGATTGACAACGAGATAGACAACAGACTCGCCAAGGCAAATAGCGCCTTTGGAAGACTACATAAAAGAGTCTGGAAAAACAACCAACTGAAAAACCACACAAAGATTAGCATATACAGAGCCGTTGTCATACCCACACTCCCGTTCGGCTCCGAATCATGGGTCCTCTACCGGCATCACCTACAGCTCCTAGAACGCTTCCACCAGTGTTGTCTCCGCTCCATCCTCAACATTCATTGGAGTGACTTCATCTCCAACATCGAAGTACTTGAGATGGCAGAGGCCTACAGCATCGAATCCACGCTGCTGAAGATCAAACTGCGCTGGGTAGGTCACGTCTCCAGAATGGAGGACCATCGCCTTCCCAAGATCGTGTTATATGGCGAGCTCTCCACTGGCCACTGAGACAGAGGTGCACCAAAGAAGAGGTACAAGGACTGCCTAAAGAAATCTCTTGGTGCCTGCCACATTGACCACCGCCAGTGGGCTGATATCGCCTCAAACCGTGCATCTTGGCGCCTCACAGTTCGGCGGGCAGCAACCTCCTTTGAAGAAGACTGCAGAGCCCACCTCACTGACAAAAGACAAAGGAGGAAAAACCCAACACCCAACCCCAACCCACCAATTTTCAATTCCAACTGCTGCAACCGTGTCTGTCTGTCCCGCATTGGACTTGTCATCCACAAATGAGCCTGCAGCTGACGTGGACATTACCCCTCCATAAATCTTCGACCGCGAAGCCAAGCCAAAGAAAGAAAGTTAGTTTGTGGAATATGTGGTGTAGAAAATGGCTCTTTTATTTTCTAATGGTTGTTGGGATAATTAATCTTTGCCACCTAGGTAGAGAAGTCCAGGGATCTCAAAATCAGAATTTTTTGTCATGAACATGTCATAAAATATCTTGTTTTGCGGCAACATCACAGTGCAAACATACATAGTATAACCATCTTACGGCATTACTATAAAAAAATAAAAAACAATAACAGTGCACGAAAAGTAAGGCCGTGTCTTTGGTTCATTGATCGTTCAGGGATCTGATGGCAGCGGGGAAGAAGCTGTCCTTGTGCCGCTGAGTGCTCGTCTTCAGGCTCCTGTACCTTTTCCCCAATGGTAGCAAAGTGAAAAGGGCATGGTCTGGGTGGATGAGACTGTGTTGATGATCAGTGGGGAGATGTTGTTGTTTCCAATTGTTACTGACTGAGGTCTTCCAATGAGAAAGTCAAGATCCAGCTGCAGAGGTAGGAACAGAGGCCTTGGGTTTGTAGCTTCGTAACTAGCACTGAGGGAATAATGGTATTGAAGGCTGAGCTGTAATCTATGAAGAGCCTCTGCAGGAGCTACTACACACCACAGTTTTAAATGAGCCCTAATTTCTGTACCCTCATTCAAAATTCCACTCCTCATGGAAACATCCCCATACCTACCCTGTCACGCCCCCTCAAGAAGTAGACGTTTCAATAAGATCTCCTCACTTCAAAGATATTCCACAAGAATCTAGATCAAATTGTTTCAGCCCATGGTACAATAATATGGAGTTCTCTACGCTGTCCCATTCTGGGTTTACTCAATCAATTCTAGGACAGGTCCATCCTAGCCTAGGGCAAAATCTATTCCCACTGCCATCTCACTTTTTGGGTTCCCCTTTAATCCACATATATACCCCGTTTTATGAAACCTTTCATAAGCCGAAATGGCATAAAGCAACAACCCATTCACTACTACTGAAAACTATTTTCGTAAAAGTCTTCAAACCCATTCAAAACCTTTTGTAAGGTTTCTTCATAAAACAAATTTTCATGAAGTGAGTATTCTAAAACGGGGGTATATGTGTACATCCTGTCATTTGGAAACCCCATTTCTATTTAAGCACACAACACAATAGGCACTTTCAGTGGCCAAAATACCCCGATGTAAAGCCGCATATTACACCCCTGCTGCCCCTGCCCCCCGGTGTGGGATGTCAGGCAGGGGTAGCTGGCGTGGGCTGTCAGTGCTGGGGCAGCCGGTGCGGGATGCTGGGGCGGCCGGCGCCGGATGTCAGCTCTAACATCCCATGCCGACCGCCCCAGTATCAACAGCCCGCACCGGTCGCCCCAGCGCTGACAGCCCATAGGGACAGGAGCCAGAGTGCTCTCTGAAGCTTTTAGCGCTGCCACCTAAACGGCATTTGCACAGGTCAGATACTGCTTCTGCAGGCGCATTCTTGGCGGAGAATGTACCTGAAAGTGCCTCATGAGTGCTCTGTGATTATCCCAAAGAAGCTCATGAGTTCCTTGTTAATTTCTTGAGGTTAGATAATACCTTGGTCACCTCCTTCTGTCTATATTTTTGCATAATTTGTAGGTGGTTACTTGCCTTCATTGCCCGCATATCCTTCCTCATTTGATCAGGTATCCCAGTCATGAAGGACAGCTCAGGCACAAGAAGAATTTCATTCTGGATTAACTAATGCAACAACAAAAAAAAATTACACTTCAATTAAAATCTGAATCAGCCTTCACATTGAAATTTACTTATTGACAATGACTGGACAATTCAAGTCTCATTTCTTAGGTAGCGTCACGCCAATGTCAAATCTTGACGGCAAAGTGAAACACAAAGACTAGTTGCAGCATTCATCACACTAAATTAGAAGGCAGAAAGTTAAAGCTTTAGGAATGGGCATACAGGAGATTTACTGGAAAGGATCAGGGTTTCTGGACTTACTTTAGATGGAGGCAGTAGAGAAGCTGGAAACTTCTTGCAGCAACTTGCAACACTGTTCTCTCACTGTCCTGATTAAATGCCTTTGAACTGAAAATTCAAATTGGTTTCTCTCCTCACAGATATTGCCTGACTTGAAACAAAGTACAAAACATTACAGCACAGTGTAGGCCCTTCGGCCCACAATGTTGTGCCGAGCTACATAAACCTGCTCAACAAACTAAACCTTTCCTACCTCACTGACATCCCTCTATTTTTTTTTGCATCCATGTGTCAGTCTAAAAATTTTGTAAATGTCCCTATTGTACCAGATTCTATCATCATTATCCCTGGTAATGCATTCCAGGCACCCACTACTTAAAAAAACCTTGCCCCTGATATCTCCCCTAAACTTTCCTCTTTTCGCCTTATACAGATGTCCTCTGGCATTTCCTACAGTCACCTGGGATAAAGATGCTGATGGTCCACCTTATCCATGCCTCTCATAGACCACTATCAAGTTACCTTTCATCCTTCTTTGCTCCAAAGAGAAAAGCCCCAGCTCTGTTAACTTTGCCTCACAAGACATGTTCTCCAATCTTGGTGAATCTCCTCTGCATCCTCTCCACATCCTTCCTGTGATGCAGGGACCAGAACTAAACACAATATTTCAAGAGTGGTCTCACCAGAGTTTTATAGAGCTGCAACATTACTTCACTGCTCTTAAATGCAAACCCCAATTAATGAAGACCAACATACCACAAGCCTTCTAAACTGCACTATCAACCTTGATAGATCTCTGGATTTGGATCCCCAAGGTCCCTTGGTTCTTTCACACTGTGAAGAATTCTGCACTCCACTTTCAAATTCAATTTCAAAATACACCATTTCATACTGATCCAGATCGAACTCCAACTGACATTTCTCTATCCAAGTCTGCGTCCTCTCTATATCCCTGCTGATACAACAACTTTCAACACCATCCACAACACATCGTGTCTTCTGCAAAGTTACGGACTCATCCTTCTACTTCTTTGTCCAGGTCATTTATAAAAATCACCAGGAGCAAGGGTCTGAGAATAGATCCCTATGCAACTCCACTCATCACTGACCTCAAGGCAGAATATATTCCACCTACTACTACCTCTGCTTTCTGCAAGACAAGGCATGCCTCACGACTTTCTCAACGAGTCTACCATGACGATCTTGTCTAATGCCTTACTAAAATGCATATACACATCTCCCATCCTACCTTCAATTTCTTTTGTCATTTCCTCAAAACACTCAATTAGGTTCACGAGGCATGACCTGCCCCTCACAAAGCCACGCTGTCCATCTTAGAGACTATGCTTCTCCAAATACTCATAAATCCAGTCCCCAAGAATCCTCTCCAATAGTTTGCCTACCAATGATACCAGATTCTCTGGTCTATCATATGATTGTACATTCTGTGACAGATTATGTTATATTTTATATTGTATAAATATATATGTTTGAAAGGAGATAAATTGTGGTGGGTTTTTCTTTAGTGTAGGTCACATATAAACACTTCAAAACAGATCTCATTTAAAATGCCAGAGCTCTACTCAAGCCAGACAGTTCAGGCTCCGAGTGCCTTTGCACAAAGTTTGAAAAATGACTATAAGGACTTCACAAGTAGGTGTTAATTGGACATACTGTGGAGTAATGGATTACTGTTTTGGAAAGCAACAGATGAACGGAGGATTAGGTCTGGAGCCGCAGTCTGTCTTGAGTGCAGTTGGCTGTTCTAAGAGGGTCATGTGGTTTTCTCTGAGGGAGAGAGAGAGAATTCAGTTTTACAGTTCAGCAGCAGCAGCTGGGACTGGAACAGGACAAGCTGGCAAGCTTGTGGAAAAACCCCATTTTGAAGATGGGCTGTGAGTTGTGGTGCGTACAAGAGGAGAGGACTGGCTTCATAATGTTTCATTTGAAATAAGGGAAACAAAAAGGAACTCTGTGGTGACCTGAAAAGAAAGAGATTATCATCTAGAAAACCCTGATGGGGCAAGTTTCTTTAGCAAGACACTGAAGTGGCTGACCAACAGGCAACAAATCTCTTTCTGAAAACCAACAAGAACCATTCACCTTTCAAGCACCAAAGCCTGGTGAAATTCATAAATGTTAAATTCTGTGCACAGTTTAAGTTTACTGTAACCAGTGAACTTGACTGGACTGTGGATTAAAGAACTTTTCTGAACTTACACACATTTGACACAAGTGTGCTTAGAATTAGAAGGGGGTTAAGTTAATGTTTTCATGTTTAAAGATAATTAAAAGCAACTTTTGTTGAAGTGACCATTCATTTTGGTGAATGTTTATTGCTGCTGGGTTTTGGGGTTCTCTGGGCTCATAATAATATACCCAAGAATCTTCCTATTACCTTTTTTTGAAACAAGGGATCTATATCTTCCATTGTCCAGTACCTCACCTGTGGCCAGGGAAAACAAAGATAATTTCCAATGCCCCAACAATCTTATCTCTAGTTTCCTGCAGTAAACCTCATCCAGTTCCCAGGACTCATCATCCAGCACTTTCCCTTTCTTAACCTCTCTGGCAAACAAGGAAGCAAAACTTTCACGTACAAATCGTCCATAATATAACCTCAACATTATTTCTGTACTCCCACCCCACCCCCGAAAACATATGTTCCCAATTTACTCTCCCAGTTCCTGCTTAATCTGATCTTAATGAGCTCTTCCCCAATTAAACACTTTACTATTTTGTCTACTTCTATCATTGTCAGGGGGTTGTCATCACTCTCACTGAAACGTTTCCCCACCGAGAGGTCAACCTGTCACTCTATCAGGTTCATTACCCAGTCAGTATACTAGATTCAGTATTGCCTCTCTGCTAGTCGGCTGGTCCACATACTCTGTCAGGATTCCTTCCTCACAGTACAGTAAGGAGGTACCAATTAATATTAGAGGTTGATCTCCCATAGCAACAACCCCGATATTTTTGCGCCACTCTTAAATCTGCCTACTTATCTGCTCCTCGGCATTCTGAGAGCTATTCAGGGGTCTTTACACTACACCCAATAGAGTGATTGCTTCCTTCCTGTTTCTTACTTCCACACACAATGAACCAGTAGACAATCCCTACACAACATCCTCCCTTTCTCCAGCTGTTATACTACCCTTGATTATTAATACTACCCCCTCCCACTTTTTTTAAACCTTCCTTCCTAACCCTTTTGAAACATCTAAACCCTGGTACCTGCATTAGCCAATCCAGTCTTGCATCAACCTGTAATGGCCACAATATTCTAATTCCAATACTGATCCATGCAAGTTCATCTCCCTTACTCCTAATATTTCTTGCATTGAAATAAACACATTGAGTACAGTACTGAGTACTGAGTTGTTAGCGGAATTATAATTCATCCAACACCTCCCCCATCCACAAAAGGAAAACTACTTTGCAGAGTCGCTTCTAATGCTGCAACACCTATTTACACTACACCGAAGTCATTTCCAACTAGGGTTCATGCAGACTCATGGGTACTCCCTTTGCCAACTAACCCTACCTACTACTCTTCCCACATTCCCATCAATATCCTCCAGGTTCTATCACTCACCCACCCACCAGGGACAATGTATAGGTGCCAATTAAGCCACTGGCCACGTCTTTAGATGTGGGAGGGAAAACAGAACAGCTTTGGGAAATCCATGCAGTCAGAGTAATGTACAAGTTCCACACAGAGCACCCAAGGACAGGATTGAACGTGGATTTCGGAAGCTATGAGGCAATGGCCTGATCCGCGATGTGACCTTGCCCTTGTCCTTTACAAAGGATTCTGTCCATTAAACTCTGACACCAATATGATTCACCACCATTCCAAAAGAAATCCAATTGTTTATTGTACCTGAAAATTGGGGAACAAAAGGGGAAAGAATAGGGCTTAGGATAACTATATAGAGTTGGCAAAGATCCCACATTTTTACCTGTCCCTGTGGTCCTTGTTTCTGCTTTATTCGATGTACCAGGAGAGGCTGTTTCAGATCTTGGATGCTAATCCCATAGGTTTTGCTGCAATTGAAATTCAACAGGTCAACATAATACAAATGGCACAGCAATCCAGCTTAACTCATAAATCAGCACCCCAAATTCCATTTCACATCCCTGCTTCTTCAGATTAGGCTGCTTCAGCCGGTATCAGGATGTATAAGTCTTAGGATTTTGTTCTTCAGTAGGTCAAAGAAGCATCTGGAGTCAAACTGAAAATGCAGGAAAATTAATAAAAAGCAAATGTAAAATACAAAAGTCTGCAAACACCTTGGTTGAAATAAAAATATCTGGAGAAACTCAGCAGGTCAAACAGTGTACTTTTTATAGCAAAGATAAAAAATATATAACCAACATTTCAGGGTTGAGCCCTTCATCAAGGAATGAAAAAATGTAGACAGGAATGAAACCAGTTTCATGGACTGCATCACAACTTTTGCAAAATGGAGAGTGGGCACCACGGTTAGTGCCACACTACTACAGCACCAGAGACTCGGGTTCGAATCTGGCACTGTCTATAAGGAGTTTGTACATTCTCTGTGGGTTTCCTCTGGGTCCTAATTTCTTCCCACCTTTCAAACATACATAGGGTATTTGGGTGGCACAGGCTCATGGGCCAGAAGGGCCTGTTACTGTGCTGTATGCCTAAATTTAAAATGTAATCAAATCAATGTTGTTTTTTCTTTACAGGTGTTTTGAATGCAGATCTAATCAAAATCTTGTTCATTGTTCCTTGAACCACATTGTATATTATGTCAGACTTCGTCACTGTTACCCATGAGCAAGATTGTGACCATCAATCAGTGTATGGCGCTTGTGTAATGGTTATTGGTTTAGTAATATTGAGGTCCAGACTAACCAGGACCAGATTTCTAATCCATGGAAATTTTAATTAGTTAATAATCTGGAAATACAACAATAACCAGTCTTTGCAATGATGATCAAAAACACTACAGTACTGAATTATGAAAAACATCTGGTTCATTAACAGCTTCCATGGATGAAAACAGCTTGGCCTACTTGCAACTCCTGATCCATCCCGAGTGGTTGGCTCTCAAATAGTCCCTGAAATAATCTAGCAAGCCACTCAGTTATAGATGGATCATGACCATTTACCAAATGTAACAAAAGTTGACCTTGCCACTCACATCAAGATGATGAAAGGTGAATAAATACTGACCTGTAGTATTCACAGAAGGTGACATCTTTCCCATCAGTCATCTGGAAGGAGCTCGTTGGATCCTTATCCCAGTCAATGTCATCAATACGGTAGGTACGATTGTTGTACTTGGTCATGATGGTGCTACCCACCAGCTGCTTCATGCAGTCGTCCTGGAAGTTTTCGCTGTTCTTCTGGTATATAGCCTGCCTGCAGAGAGAAACATTGTCCATGGACTGAACAGCAATACATGGGGAACATGCTGAACAGAAAGATCAACTCAGAACACAATAGGCTGGAGAGCATAAGCAATGGTAGAGTGGATGGGCTGAATGACCTGTTTCACTCTAAGTCAGATACACTTGAAGGTTTCAGAGTTCAATGAAAGTGCTGGATTGGCAAGCAGGAGTGAGAAAGGACAGTAGTTGGCAGCAGGGAAAAAGCATCAATGTGTTGCAAAAGGAAAGAGACAAGACTTTCATTAACATCTGAAGTCAAGGTTTATAGAAGCACAGCAGGGAAAAAGTGAACAATGTTTCCTCCTTTAAATTGTTTCTCTGCTAGCCACCATGCATCATTGCCATGGATGAACAAAATTCTGGACAGGCGAACCAGTTCATCAAGTTTGGTGGTCTTTCATTAGTGTCCAGTTCCATGTGTTCACCTGTCCTTCATGTCACTCAGCACCACCCCCCCCACCCAATACAAACTAAAATCTATTCACATCAATTTTTCAAAGCTCCAAAATATCCTCACCATCTACTTTGGGAGCGAAGGTAAAAAGAGATTTCTACCATTTGATCCTTCAAAAATTCTTTCCCAATTTTATTAGCTTAATTTTTAGGATTTTGTATCCATGGTTTTGAATCAGAGAAAATAATCTGTCTCCATCAACCCCAGCAAACAAGAGTCAGAAAAGATGGAAGCAGCTCCTTCGCCCCAGTGTTCGTGCCTACCATCAACATTCAAAAATCTCAAGCAGATCACTCCTTTAATCTTCTCAATTCTATACAATCAGTTGATGTTATTGTCCTTAGAATTTAACATGAGAAACAAAGAATTCAAATAGTTGGCGGCATAAAGTCTATAAACCTGTGAGCTGAGATTGGTGCACATGGAATTAAAAAAGATCTGATCTGCTGCGGGGTATCCTCTTCACTTTCCCTTGGCATCAAGTTCAGTGCTGCCTGCTGACCAAGACCTCACAAGTATCAAGAAACAAATACTAAGGAGAAATGACTGCTTAATGGAGGTCCAAAAGAGCATAAATTACAAAGATAGCATCTAGAAGCAACAAATAAATTAAGAACTGAAACAGATACTCACATGACATCTATAACAGACTCATTCCGAATTACTTTATGGGACAAATCGACCATCAACATCAATCCTCCATCTGTCCTACGGATCCTGGCAGAGTATCCAGGCCATATCTGCAGCCTGCACAACAAAAACTGGTCCTTACAACGGGAAGAAAAACTTGTAATTTATCCCTCATCAAAGCACTGACAATTTTGCCCATCTTCCTACAAAATTCAGTGCCACAAGATCAAGATCCTTTTGTCATGTAATAAAACAGAAAATGTAATGTTACACAATATACCCTTTAGCAGACATAGGCAGACAAAGAGTCGCCATTAGTATTGCCCGGTACCCCTTTACAGGAAGAGAAAGTGAAGCAAAAGAGTGTCTTCAGTTACCGAGTGTCCGTGGATTTGCCTCCAGTGCTCCAGCATCCTCTATCTGTGGCCATCTGAACTCCAGATCCAAACTGCTGATATGAGGAAGCCTGAGCACCTTCTCAAATCCCAGTTCTGATTCTTGGTTCCCATGAGCCAGTCTCCAGCAGCCAGGTTCATCGACTGCAAGTTGAAAACAGCCTGCAGCCTTTGTGGGTCCTTCAGCAGCTGATGTGCTTGCTGGTCTGCTGCTGTGGTCATCGTGTTGTAGGGTTGTTTCCTCTGCTTCTCCTTCTCAACTAGGGTTATTTCTACCCATTTCTGGTGCCCTGTGCCAGTCCTCATGTTCCCCGAAGTTTGTAACTCCTCAAAGTTGCTGCCAGCACGGACGTCGCCACCTTGGGAGCAGTCCCCGTGTTTGCAGGAACTTCAGTTAAAACTGTCAGCTCCTTTAACAGGCTACTTGTAGACTGTGTGGAGCCCCCAGCATTAAAACCAGACGGTTGGACCTTGTGGAAGAGCGCTGTGTCCCTGCCCCCTGCTTTCTCTGGGTCCACACTGGCAGTGCTGACAGTTGTTTGCATTGTGTGCAGTTCTGGTCACCCAGCTATAGGAAAGCCAACGTTAAGTTGGAAAAGGTGCAGAAAGGATCCATGAGAATTTTGCCAGGACTTGGGGAGGGGGAGGGTTTGAATTATTAGGAGAGTCTGGATAAGCTGGGGGTTTTCTCCCTAATGTGCAAGAGGGCGAGGGAGGGGTTCTAATAGAGGCTTATAAAATCCTGAAGGGCAGAGGTTAGGCAGCTAGACATAACCTTTCTTCCCCACCTGAACCTAAACCTACGGGGCATCGATTTAAGGTGAAAGGGAAGATTTAAAAAGGACCCAAGGAGCACCTCCTTCACAGAGGGTGATAGATTGTGGAACAAACTGACAGAGGAAATGTGCAGCCCACATGTCTGCACTGAACAGAATGCCCAGGTTCAATGAAAACTCTGCCACTTGCATATGACATATCTCTTAATCCCTATATATTCATGCATCTATCGAGAAGACTCAAACATTATTGCAGTGGTTCTCAACTTTGGATGCCACAGGTGCTCTCTGGTGAGTAAGGAATTACTTAAGTGAGTGGAAAAAAGGTTGAGAACCACTGCACAATTATATCCGCTCCCACTATGTCACTTGGCAACTTGTTCCAGGAATGACCACTCATTCAAAAAAAAACTCAGCCCCAAGCTTCTCCTTTAAACTGCCCCCACCACTCCCTCACTTAATGTGTACATACAAGACTAAGGCAGACTTTGGTCTCAAAGGGCATCTGGCAAGAAACGGAGTTGATTCAAGGCACAATTTTATTTTATTGAGTGAAGTAGGGTTCAGTGCCAGTACAGCCAATTCTTGCTCTTCGTGCAAGTATGGACATTGTGGCACAACTACAGCCCAGAGTCAAAGTTGCTCCGATCCCAGTAATTGAGCTGCACTGAAGTACAGGAGAGGATGAGCTTTGTACTCAACATCAGCAAAATCAAGCTACTCATCCAGCGTGCCACTGCTCTACACAGTGACTTTGAAAAATAGATTATGGATAAATATGCACTACTTCCTGTACCTTGAGAGTCAGATCTTGGTCAAGGCATCAATAGAAACTAAATGTGAAGCCTGTTATCGTGCTCCAGATTCTACATGAGATAAATCATACTTGCCTGTACTGAGGGAGAAAATGAGCATTTGTTGGGTCATAAAAATTTCTTCCAATCAACTTTAAATCCAGAATTCTCAGCACTCTGTGTATAAAAAGAAAAGCAGTGTGCATGATATGATGATCCACCCATCCTCCTAAATACAGTGAGAAAAATCCAGTCATTTAATTCACCAGACATCATCAAGAACAATACTGATAAGTAGAGTCAGGCTATAAATGTACTGTATTTGAAATTGCTTGTGACACCATCTGGCATTGTTCCTCTTAGCTTTTCTTCATATTGGCACAGTTTCAATTGCTACATTTTCTAAGTAGGTGCAATGATTCCTTCGGATTTTACCCTTAGTTTCTGATCACGTGAGGGGGATGTCCACATTGCAAGTAAACACACCAAAGTTGACAGTCAGTAGTCAGGAGAGGGGTAGAGGTTCAACTGCTAATCAGATCAGAGCAGCTCACCCTGGGTTTTCTGCTCAACTTGTGGCTGCTTGGTTACAACAACAGCTGTCACTCCTCAGGTGGCACCGTGTTGCCTCACAGCTCCCAGATCTGCAGTTAATCCAGACTGGCTGTGTAGAGTTTGTGTGTACTCCCCATGACTGTGTGGGTTTCACCCAGATGATCTTGAGATCTCACATATTCCAAAGTCATGGAGGATGGGAGGTTAAATGGCTGATCATTGCTCCTGATGTGCAAGTGAGTGGTAGGAGAATCAACGTGGGGTCCATGGACACGATAAAATGGTTTACTATAAAAAAAATCAGCAAGGGTGGAATTGATCAAATTGCTCTGAGAGGCAAAATTGACTCAATAGGTTTAATAACCACTTGGAGACAACATACAACAGAATAGCACAGAGAAGAATTTGTGGGTTGCACCAGGAATTGCTTTTTAAACTCAGTCTGATACAGAACCCACCCACGCATAGGCTATTTTAGACTTGGTCATGAGTAATGAGGAAGGATAAATAAGATCTTGTGGTTTGCGACCCACTGGGAAGTAGCGACCACAATATGATAGAATTCACGATGCAGGCTGAGGCAAACACCTCAGTGGACCAAAACTAGTATCTTTAATTAAATGACAATTATAAAAGCATGAGGGTTATAAGCTTAAAAATAGTTCAATAGATGAACAGTGGAAGATTGTTACCAAGCTGGTTACTACTGGTCTTTGATCAAAAAGCCTCTAATCCCAGCAACTATTCCAATTACATTTTAAATTTAAATTCAGTCATACAGCACTGTAACAGGCCCTTTCGGCCTTCAAGCCCATGTTGCCCAATTAACCTACAATAGTTTTGAAGGTTATGAAGGATGTTTTGAAGGATGGGCACCCAGAGGAAACCTTCACAGACACAGTGAGAATGTACAAACTCCTTATAGACAGTGCCGGATTCATACCCTGGTCTCTGGTGCAGAAACAGCATTGTGCTAACCACTACACTAACCGTGCCACCCTTCTTCTGCAGCCAAATACAATATGCTAGAAGAATTTAGCAGGACTGGGAGAAAAACAATGGTTGACCTTTCAAGTCAGAACTTACGTCACGACTGGGAACATAGAGAAGAAAAGCTGGTATAAAGAGGACAGGGCACATATGGGATTGACGAAGCAGAGGAACACAGGAGTCACAGGATGTTAGAATATGAAGCTCAACACAATTCCTGTTGTTTGAACTCAGCAGGTCAAACAGTATCAGTTGGAGAAATATGGGTGACAAGCTGAAACCCTTTATCAACACTCATGAAGAGATGTCAATCATGGTATAAAGAGAGGCCAGTTGGAACTAAACAAAGAGGTGGGGGGGGGGGGGGAGGGAAAGAAGTTGGAATAGAGCAAAATAATCTAATAGGGGGATGGAACCAAAGAGGAAGAGGGGTGGTGAACAGAAGTGGTACAGAGGGAACTCATGACCAGATATTATAAAATTCTATGTTCATACTGTTAGGATGTAGACTGCCCGGGCAGAACAAGAGTTGCTATTCCTCTAGTTGAGCTTCCTCCGCATACCCTTCTTTGCTTCCATTAAGGATCTTTCTTCCACCACTGTCACCTTTTATCATATTCCAGCAATGGCAACTTGCCTTCTAACCACCTTGTACAACTACTTCTTCCTGATCCCTTTGTTTTCCTTGCTGCCCCCGGTATGGCATCTGATAAACGTATTACCTCTGTCTGCCATGCTTCACAATCTCACATGTGCCCCTGGCTTATTCCCACCTCACCACAATCTCCAGTCGTGATGAAGAGTTGCAGCTGAAAAGGTAGCCCTTCTCTTTCTCTCACTGACACTACTCAGCCTGCTGAGTCCCTCCAGCAGAGTGTTGAGCTTCAGATTCCAGCATTTGCAGACTCCTGTGTCGACATTTTCTCTACAACATACTTTAAAAATATATTATGTCACACTTTAAAGAAAGCAATGTTCACATCCAACTTTTTCACATTGTTTATTCAGTGCTCCACAAGGGAGAAATAGAAATCTAAAAGACCAAATTGGGGGGGGAAAACACTTAATTCAGCATGAAGGCTCAATCAGTTTGGTTTCTCGAGTCACAGATGCTACTTGACCTATTGATTATTTCCAGCAATTTCTGCTCATATAAAAGACAGAAATGCTACCATATACCTTCTAAATATCACATTGTAGTAGGGAATGCAGAGATTGGAGTTTGGCTGCAGGACTTTGGTCATTTGGATTTTAATATCCACCTCTGTGCCATCCGTTCTTCTTTGCGACTTGAGATTGATCACCTTGGATGAAACAAAATTAAAATCAAATAAAAACATGAAGTTCTGGAAATAGTCAACAGGTCAGGCAGCAGAAGTGGAAGGCAAAGCAGTTGACATTTCACTTCAACATCAGTTATCCACATAATGGGGACAGCCCAGCTTCAAAATGGCTTTTAAGTTCAAATACTGAGTCACCTCACCACCAAGTGTTTTCTTTCTGCATTTAGCAAGACCAAAAAATAGTTTAAAAGCAGCCACTCACTGCAAAACAACTTCAATTTTATAACTTAGTGATCCCACAGAATGAAGAGTGAACTATCACTCTTGTCTACAATGACCAAGGGGTTGAATTTTAAGATCCCTACTTTACATTTCTCACTACCTACAACGCCTCCTCCACCCCCATACACCTCTAAGGATCTGGGATTTTCTAATACCACTATGAGAAAATTTACTAGGACATTGCTGGGACATCAGGAACTGATTTGCAGAGAACAGTTAAACAGTTTAGGATTTTATTTCCTGGAGCATATAGAAATGAGAGAGATTTGATAGAGGTATACAAAATTATGAGGGGTATAGATAAAGTAAATGTAATTACACTTTTTCCACTGAGGTTAGGTGAGATGCAAACCAGGGTCACAAGTTAAGGGTGAAAGGTTTAGGGGAACTCTGAAGAAGGAGTAGTGGGAGTGTGGAACGAGCTGCCAGCTGAAGTGGTGAATGTGGGCTCAATTTTTGCATTTAAGAAAAATTTAGACAGATATATGGATGGGAGGGGTATGGAGGGCTATAGATCAGTGGGACAAGACAACAGTTCAGCACAGACTAGAAGATCCAAAGGGCCTGTTTCCTGTGCTGTAATGTTTTATGGTAATAATGACTCATGCACATCCACAAAATTCAACACCTACCACTTGCATCACCCACGCCTTTGGAAGTCTCAGTCTCAAGCTCTTAAGTTTCCTTCATTCATATTTCTCCACTTTAAAACTAATTTCCGATGCCGACTTAAAGTCATCTTTTTGGCTATTTCCTTCCCAACATCATATGGGTTCTTTAATGCTTCTTTAATTACAATCCAGTGGTCATGGCATACTATCTGTCAATAATATTAAAGACTCCTGATCCAACTTTTTAAACTGGATTCCTGATCCCTGAAATTGATACAATACAAACATAGTGTTTCATAGAATCAAATGCCAAATCTATATATCAAAATCAAACTCTTTTTGGTTATGACAGCTTGAAAACTATGAAAAATTATGGTTATTCACATATGGTAGGAAGTAAGATCATTAAGATCAGTCTACTCTTCAGCAACGAATTCCCTCCATTTCAAAAATCATTAACTCAGATAATTTCAATGGTCCTGGAGGAAATTTTTCCAAACCACATTGATAACATTGGAGATTTTCTTCAGAATATTAAACCTATCCTTCAGGACAAACCAAGAAAGGACATACAATAGTCCCCAACTTACGATGGTCCAACTTAAGATTTTTCAAAGTTACAAGAGCTCGAATCCGTACTGTACTTTAAATTTTGGCCATGATATTCAGTGTCTTCTGACAGCACTGTATCACTCCCCACAATGATCCCAATGCTCCGCTCTCTCCCGACAGCCCTATGATGGTCCCCCCACACTGATCTCATTGCCCTGCTCTCTTCCCACAGTCCTGTGTCAGTCCCCACACTGATCTCATGGCCCTTTTTCAACTTATGATGAGAGTGCCGGAAGGGCACCTGTCCACAGTAAATGGTAGGGCACTGGGGAGTGCAGTAGAAAAGGGCTCTGAGAATATAATTCATAATTTCCTGAAAGTGGCGTCACAGGTGAATAGTGTTGCAAAGAGAGGTTTTGGCATATTGGCCCCTCATAAATCAAAGTATTGAGTATAGTTTGGATGCTATGGTATAGATGTATAAGACATTAGTGAGGCCACATATGGAGTATTGTTTTCAGTTTTGGCCATTAACTACAGGAAAAAGATCAACAAGATAGAAAGAGTGGAGAGAAGAATGAGCGTAATTTGATAGAGGTATTTAAAATGTTAAGAATAGACAGAGTAAATTTAGATAGGCTTTTTCCTCTAAGGATAGATGAGATACAAGCCAGAGATCATGAGTTAAGAGTGAAAGGGGAAAAGTTTAGGAGGGGGAACATGAGGGGGATCTTCTTCATACAAAGAGTGCTGGAACAAGCTGCCAGCTAAAGTGGTGAATGCGTGCTCAATTTTAACATTTAAGAGAATTTAGATAGAGTTCGTCGAAAGAACCAAAGACTTGTTGATCCAAACCAAGGCTTTTATTAGCAAAAGACAGGAGCTCTTCACAGGTGACCGACCAGTCTGGAATGATCCGACCTGGCTAGGGACACAACCCTTTAAGGCCCAGACAATAGGCGTGGCTAAGCTCTCAGCCAATCGCTGTAAGCACAGTCATTACACTCTAGATCAGGGGTGTCAAACTCAAATTCACGGAGGGCCAAAATTAAAAACTTGGACTAAGTCGAGGGCCGAACTAAATATTTATTGAAAATTTTCAACAACATCTGCATGTTTTCTCTTCTTTCAACAAATGTAATGTTAAACTTTTTCTTATTAAAATAAATGTTTAATAATAGTTTTGGATAAACTCTTTCCAGAAGCATTAACAAATGAGAAATAAAATATTCAATAAATAATATTTCTCTATAGAGGATTTGTCAAATGTTGCTAGTGTGCTGTCGAATAGTAAAATCTGAGGGCTATTGAGAATGTGGGAGAATAACATGATTCCTGAAACAATCAAATGGGTGACTGATTGAGGGCATGAACTCTAGCAGGGTTATTTGCCATGCCCTTTTTCCATTGGTACAGATATCCTTTGATTTACACATTTTTCAAGTTTTATGCCTAATGAGCTTGTATCCAGGTGCAGGACCATTTTTAACCAGGAATATATTTATCACTGTGACATGAAACTATTGGAAGATCGTTTTATCCTGAGATTAAAGTTCATAATACTTACTCAGGCCTGTGTGCGGGAGGGCGGGGTTTGCGGGCGATCGGGTTGGACAACGACAGTGCGGGGGCATCGGCTCTCGCTGCAGGGCGGCATCTCAGCGGATCAGCAGCCCCGTCACCGTGAGTCGCGGATCGGCCTGCGGCAGGGAGGGGGAGTGGGCAACGGTCCTGGCGAGGTCAGACCCCCCCTGAGTTTCTACCGGACCTCCCTTGACCTGCTGAGTTTCTCCCAGATTCCCCCTTTGACCTGCTGAGTTTCTCCCGGACCCCCCTTGACCTGCTGAGTTTCTCCTGGACCTCCCTTGACCTGCTGAATTTCTCCCAGACCCCCCTTGACCTGCTGAATTTCTCCCAGACCACCCTTGACTTGCTGAGTTTCTCCCGGACCCCCTCCCCTTGACCTTCTGAGTTTTTCCCGGACCCCTTCCCCTTGACCTGCTGAGTTTCTCTCGGACCCCCCTTTGACCTGCTGAGTTTCTCCCGGACCTCCCTTGACCTGCTGAGTTTATCCCGGACCCCCCTTGACCTGCTGAGTTTCTCCCAGACCCCCTTTTCTTTCCATGCCGGTGTCCCAGGACCTTTCCAGGGCAGTTTCCGCGCTCAGGACCACGCTGGGATCCCGGACAGCGGTGGAGGAGCAGGTGAGCGCGGCTAATCCCGATGCAGCCCACGCCACTCCCAAGATTGGTGGGGGGGTTCCACCCTACCTGCCCGACCAGCCTCGCTCTCCATGTGTACTCCGGGCACCCGCCGCTGGTCCGGAGTACGGCGGCCGGCGCCCCCATCGCCCGGCGGGGAGCCCCAATCTTCCCTCCGGCATCCCGACTCCATCTGCAGCTCCAAGAAACGCTGTGCCACTGGGGTTCTGGGCGCTGGGAAGAGGCCTTGGCTTCCCCTGACACCGGCCAGGCCGCGCTGCGGTGAGGGGGTGGGCGGGGGACATGACAGCGTGTTTATAAAACCACCCACCACTACTTTTCAAGGACCAGGATTTTTCTCTCTCTCTCACCCTGGGACACAGCGGTTGCTGTGCATGCACTATACTGGCGCGGCGGCCAGCGGGCCACCTCTAATACATTTTTGATATGATATTGCGGGCCAAATATAATTATATTGACCCGTGGGCCAAATATAATTATATTGACCCGCGGGCCACCTCTAATACATTTTTGATATGATATTGCGGGCCAAATATAATTATATTGGCCCGCGGGCCAGAGTTTGACATGTGTGCTCTAGATACTGTAACTATATACATTGGTGATAGGTCTGTACTATCACACATGGATAAGAGAGGAGAAGTAGGGAGGGCTATGGACTGGGTGCAGATCAATGGAATTATACAAAAAAATGGTTTGGCACAGACTAGAAGGGCCGAAGGTGCTTACCTCTATGCTGTAATGTTCTATGGTAGGGATATTTGCATATGAGAGAGAGAGAGAGAGAGAAAAAGGACACCCCAAAACATCACAGCCAGTTAAGCATTTTAGACCACAAGATACTGGAGTAGAAATAAGCTATTCAGCCCATCGAGTCTGCCCCTCCATTTAACCATGACCTGATCCATTTTTCCATTCAGCCCCACTGCCTGGTCTTCTCCACCATAACCTTTTATGCCTGGCTCATCAAAAACCTAACAACCTCTCCTTTAAATAAACCCAATGACTTGGCCTCCACAACCACCTGTGGCCACAAATTCCACAGATTCACCATTCTCTGGCAAAAGAAATTCTCCATAATTCTGTTCTAAATGGATGCCCTTTTTTCCCCCCCCCCCAGACTCTTCCACCATGGGATATCTTTCTACATCTACTCAGTGCATTCCTTTCAGCATTCAAAATTTTCAAATAAGATCGAACCCCCTCCCCCATTCTACTAAATTCTAACAAGTATAGGGCAAGAACTGTCAAATGCTCCTCATATAATCTTTCCATTCCTGGAATCATCTTCTGAATCCTCTCTTGCGTTAGCACATCTTTTCTCAAATGAGCAGCCCAAATCTGCTCCCAATACTCTAAGTGAAGTCTCATCAGTGCCTTATAAAGCCTCAACATCATATGCCCAATTAGTTGCAACTGCAAAGGCTGTAAATTCACCAATTTGTGAACAGCATACTCAAGAGATTTTGGTATTTTAGCCATTTTTGTTTCAAGACAATTAATGGTCACAAAGAAACTCATCATTACCTCTTATAACAGTACTAATCACCACTGCTCAAGGAGATAAATGAGGGCTTTGGTTTCACATCCTGCTGGAAAAACTGCAACCCTTCAGAAATGGCACCAAAATATTGACCCGCATTTCATGCTCAAGTTTTGTAATTTAAAAAAAAATTAGACCTACAGCACGGTAACAGGCCCTTCCGGCCCATGAGTCCATGCTGCCAAATACCCTAATTAATCCCCACAAGTTTCCGGAATAACTCAGGAGCTGAAAGCCCTATTGTCTCAAGCACCATTTTAAGTGGAGGAATGCAATACCAGTTAGTAAACATGACATAGTACAATGATTGTAAATGGAAATTGTGGGCATACCTCAGGTAGTTTCACTGGCAGATAAAGTATGGCTCCATCAAAAGCAATGACTCTACCAGTAACTGTTTGGTGCTCCTTCAACATTCCAAAGCGTATATTCCGGCATTCCACGTCAGGGCTGAGCCCAACAGCAATGTTTGTTTTTAAAAAAGCAACAAAATGTACAAAGATATCATTTCAAAACTAATTGGAGAGTATAATGTTGATTCTTAGCTACAGTAAGCACTAAATGAGGGTAAAATCATTGCAAATGTGATCAAAGATTATCTTTACATTTCAATATAGTTTATTTGATTGCAACTTTTTCTAATGAATCCTGATTGCGCACAGAGGACAACTAGTGAATGGGACATATTGAATAACCTGTTAATGCTGCAGAGGATTGCAAGTTTAAACACTGGATACTCTATGGCCATAACCATAATTCTCTTTTCCAATTTCTCCAAAAAATGCCTTTGACCTAGAATAACTTAATACCCTTGACTTTGGGTAATAAAATCCTGACACCTGGTGCCAGAAAGGGATCAGGTGTAGCAAGAATTGTTACAAGTGAAGGCAACTCATGTCATTCAAGCAGGTGAGAAACAAATACAATTTGTCTAATAGAAAATTCTTCTGCTATCTGCAATTAAGATCTTTCTTAAGGGGAAAAATTGGGACCATCTATGACACTACCTAGATGTAGTAATGTGGAGATTCTAATTCGACAGGGAAATGTGTGTAAATTTATCTTTAAGATGTATTACATATTCCAAAGTGAGGGACCAAAGCTGGGTTAACACAGGTCGAGGGAGAGATGGGAATCGGACTTGTGCACAATAACCAGTGGTGGCAAGACCTGTGTTTGGACAACGAGATTGGAGTCATCAATGCCAGACATAGGATGGTGCAGTACAATTTATTACACCAGTTGTTCCTCACACCACAAAAATTACACAAATCAAAGGTTGAAATAGCAGAAAAATGTTTTTGGTGTGGAATGGAGGTTGGGACTTTTGTCCACTCCACCTGGCTATGTACAAAGGTAAGATCTTTCTGGGAAGACCAGGCGGACATTCTAAAAAAAACAAAAGTGGATTTTCCACAGGATCCAGAAGTGTACCTTCTGGAAGACATTGGGGATGTGAGTTTTAGAATGTCAAAATACCAAATTTTCTTTGTTAAGGCTGCCTAGGCAGTAGCCAGGAAGTGTAAAGCGGTCTCATGGAAGTCTGACTCCCAATACACATGATGGAATATGGAAATGCAGTGAGTTTTAGAATGTCAAAATACCAAATTTTCTTTGTTAAGGCTGCCTAGGCAGTAGCCAGGAAGTGTAAAGCGGTCTCATGGAAGTCTGACTCCCAATACACATGATGGAATATGGAAATGCAGAGTTGCATTCCCCTGGAGAAAATCACATACAATCTAAGGAAGAAATATGACACCTTGCTTGAAGTATATTGGCACATAGGTTAATTAGTTCCCCCCTCCTTTCAAAATAGGGGGTACTGTAGCAATCCATCCCAACAATCAAGGAAGTGGAACATGGCACAGGCAATGCGTTTTCATTGCAGTTTCGTTTTGAGTTTTTTGAATTACTTTTTAATTTAAATTATTTTAATTTAATTTCAGTTCTTTTTAATTTCTTATCCTTTGTCACTTAGCCTTTCTGATTGCTTTTTCCTAGGTTTCTGTAGGGATTTTTACTCCATTGGAATTTGTATCGACAAAATTTAATTGACTCTATTTTCAGTTGTACAAGGGTGGGAAGATGGGAGGGGGAAGGATAAAAATGACTATTGTTTGTTTGAATTTTATGAGTCTATGAAAATCAAAATATTAAACAAAAAAAAGAAGGCTCGCCAGTGGCTATACTTTGCGAGGTGTTTGAGGATTCAGTACGTCACCGAAGACTCTTAAAAACTTCTACAAGTATACCGTGGAGAGCATTCTGGCTGTTTGCATCACTGTCTGGTATGGAGGTGCCAATGCTCAGGGCAACAAAAAACCCCAGAAGGACGTGCACCAGACTTCACCCCATTGAGGACATCTATAAGAGGGTGTCTTAAGAAAGCAGCCTCTATCCTCAAGGACCCCCATCACGCAGATCATGCCGTCTTCGCTCTGGTACCATCAGGAAAAAGATACAGGAGCCTAAAGATGAGCACTCAATGATACAAGGACAGTTTCTTTCCTGCTGCTATCATATTCCTGAATGATAAATGAACCAAAGACACTGCCTTATTTTGACTTTTTGTGCACTATTTTTTAAATTTATTTTTGTAAGGTGGTTTATATGAATATTTGCACTGTGAAAGCTGCTGCAAAACAACGCATTTCGTGAGTTATTCATGACAATAAATTTTGATCTGCTGATTTCTATTCATCAGACAAATCTAATATACAGATTTTTCTGGTTGCTTGAATTCAGAATACCAGGGGTTTTACTCTATATTGTTTTACACCTTTAAATGTAGTATCTACATGCCCCATGACCATAACCCAATGCTTCTTTGAACAATGGGCCTCATGAGTAAAATTGACCAAAGAAGAGGAACCATGTTGCCCAAAAGATCCTATGTGGAAAATAAAACCATGTTCTCAGTGCCAGCTCCAATGCACAAAGGGCAACTTCCAAACATCTCAATGCAAAAACATTCCCACATATTGATGCTAAGTGTTACCTACCTGAAGGTGACATGGTATTGATATACAGCTCTATTTCTGCAGGATATTTTGATGTGGTTTACTGCCAGAGATATGGGTTTTCCAGATGACCCCTTCATCACAACAGATTCCCTAAATAAGACACAGGAATTAATATTGCACAGTTTTACAAACTCATTCAACTTGAGCTGTGGGCCGATAGCCTCAAGTACCCAGTAAACAATAGGAGAGTGATCCAGTACACAAAACCTCCAAAAACATTTCAAAGATGAACGTTTCTGTTATGAGAAATTAGATATGTTGTCACTTGTGCCAAGATATAGTGAAAAGCTGTTTGTGTGCCAAAGGCCACACTCAAGCATCATTTTGCAAAAGAGAAAAAGGCAGATATTTCTGCAACTGGTTGATCATATCGCCTCCGATAACCTGTTCCTGTGGTTCCCTCATGTTGTGTGGCGGCAATGGACTTGCAGATGTTGAGCTTGAGCCTGTAACCAACTTCCATCACATCTCCTTGACCTCTGATCCCAATTCTTGTTGGCACTCTGACCCATCAGGAGGCCATTTGCCACCAAGCCCAAGGTGGAGCTCATCTTATCTCGCCGGCTTCACTGCCACCTTGGTGGGTCTGACAGAATCTTCATCAGGGGCAACATTTATGGTACGGCACTGACTGACCTGGTCAATGGCTGTAGATAATTTTGGTCAGAAGCCTAACACATGCTCAGCTCCCCCGCGGGTCTGCTGCTCCCACCACCTACTGACTTAATCGATGCTGCTCTGGTTTCCTCCATAGTTTGAAATCCCTTGACTACTTTTCTCTGTGGATCACAGATAGACAACACGAGCTGCCTCCTCTTGACCTAACTGTCTCCACCTCCATTTCTGAACTACCTGCGGCTGCACTAGTCATAACCATCAACTTAGCTCGGTGCTCTTCACACCCCCAACCCAAAATCAGAGATGGTGAGAATGCTGAGCAGTGCTATAGATTGGTCCAGATTCCACAGGAGTTGGAACCAAGCCTGCACCATGCTCCTTCAGCCTACTGCTGCCACCATGGTTTGTTCAAAATAAAATTCAGTAGAAACTACGAATATGAAACTCACTTCCAGTGATTAGGGCGAGAGATATAGTTAGAGAAGCCAAATACACACATGAGGAGAAAGGATATGTTTAAACTATGAAATGAGGATGGTGAAGGGGTTTGTGTGGAACTTTAACACTGGCTTGGACCATTTCAACTACTTTCCTGGAGTAATGTTACGGCTTTATAAAACATCGGCTAGACCACGCTTGGAATATTGTTTTCAGTTCAATTCGTTACAGGAAGGATGTGAAAGCTACGGTGAGGGTACAGAGATTTAAGAGGATGATGTCTGGATTGGAGAACATGTCTTCTGAGGCAAGGTTCACAGGCTTTTCTCTTTTGAGCAAAAAGGATAAAAGGTAACTTAATAGAGATTTTCAAGAATATGAGAAGCATAGATAGGGTGGATAGCTATTTTTTTCTCTGGACAAGAATAGCAAACACCAGAGGATTTATGTATAAGGCAAGGGAAAGAAAGTTCAGGGGCAATTTGTACTTGGGTGCCTGGAATACATTGCCAGGAATGATGGTGGAGGTTGGTACAATAGGAATATTTAAAAGACTCTTGACAGGCACATGGGTACAAGAAAAATAAAGGGTTATGGGTCTAAGTTAGGGAAGGTTTAATTTGTTGAAAAGGTTTTCTATCAGTCGTACAAAATCATAGGAAGAAGAGTTTGTACTGTATTATGTTCTATTCAGAGATACAAAGGATGACTTACAGGCTGCCTAAAAACAATCGAGTCCAGAACACTAAGTTGTAGCTGCACTGGATTTGGGTTTCAGGGCAAACAGTCACTTTTCTCCATTACAAATAGGGCTTCAAGGAGTTAATGAGAAGCAGACAAACCTCTGAATAAACTAAATACTGAGGAACAGACAGACCTTGATTAGTCCTCAACTGAAGTAGTGTATGGAGTATACCCCTCAATTTTGCATGTCTCAGACAAGAGCTAGAGGACATGGATCAAAGGTGATTTTTTTTTTAGGGAACATTAGAGGGGGACCTTCACAGAGGGTGGTGAGAGTGTGGAATGAACTGCTGATGGAGAGGGAGGCAGGTTTGATTTCTACGCTTAAGAGAAGGTTGTAAAGGTACATGGATGGGAAGGTTATGGAGGGCTATGATCTGGGTGTAGATCAATGGAACTAGATGGAAAAAATAGCTCTGGATGGAGGAGATGGGCCAAAGAACTTGCTTATGTGCTGTAGTGTTCTATGTTCTATTACACATCAATGATTCCATTGTGGAGAGAGTGGAGAGCACAATGTTTGCTGGTGTGCATACAAATGACAACCTCCCCTGGACCCATAACATCTCTTTGTTAGCCAGGAAGACACAGCAGCATCTATACTTCCTCAGGAGGTTGAAGAAGGCAAGGCTACTGACCCCAATCTTAACAACCTTTCTCAGGAGTACAATTCAGAGTGCCCAGACTGGCTGCATTGTTGTGTGAGACACTGGCTGCAAAGCACTGGACCCAGAATTCATACAGAGGATCACCAAAATGGCTAAGATCACTGTGGTCTCCCTTTCTTCCATTGAGAAAGATTTACCAAGAGCATTGCTTAAATAGAGGTCAAATAATAATAGAAGACCCTTTCCATCCAGTACACAGTATCTTTGACACACTACCATTAAGGAGGTGGTATGGAAGCATCAAATCAGGATTGCTAGGCTGGGAAATAGCTTATTCTCACAGGCTGCAAGAGTGATGGAACAGTATCCTGTAACTGAGAAAATCATTCCAAAATATTTAGATACATTTATTTTAAATTGCATCCTTATATGTATGCGCAGTGTATTGTGTATACATGCTCCAGAGAAATGCCGTTTTGTCAGGTTGTAGGTGTACAATCAGATGATAATGAACTTCATGATAGCTCCCAACTTACAAATTCTATAAAGGTATATATGCCACCAGCAGGCAGGAAGCCCAATAACATCAGGCACCCTTGCACACCAATGTTAAGGCTTGCTTGACATCCTGTGGATCACATCCAAAAAAAGCTCAAGGAAAGAACAAAAAATAACTAGGGAAAGAGGTTTAATGCATGGGAATTGTGCAAGTGCTGTATTCTCTAATGAGACTGAAAGCTGAACTCTTTATAAAACAGGACAATTGGACAAGGATAGGAGATGAAAGGTGAGAATTGATGGGGGAAGGAATGGCTCTATGAATTCAGAACTGGAGGAGAGGAGACAGAGGGAAAAGGAAAAAGACAGAAGAAAGGAGAAATAGGGATAGAAGGGGGGTGGGGGCAACATAAACAGGAGTAGTCGATGTAAATGCCATCCAGACAGATTATGAAGTGGTGTTCCTCCAATTTGCGGTAGTCTTGGTCTGGCAGTGCACAAGGCCATAGAAAGATATGGGAATAGGGCAAGGAATTGAAATGGGTGGTCACAGAAATCGTCACTATTGCGACAGACAGAGCCAAAGTTCTCAACAATGCAATCTTAAAGTCTGTGTTCAGTCTCTCCAATGAAGAGGATATCACCACGGAAGCACTGGATGAAATAGATGACGCCTGCAGATTGACAAAAGAATTGCTGTGTGGGTGCAAATGTAACACTTCCTGCAGTCACATGTTGGCAGAAATGGCAGAGGATGGTATGTTGAATACGGAGGACAAGGGGAATCCTGTCCTTGCTTCCCATAGAGAAGGAAGGCAGGGCAGATGTGACGGTAATGGTGCTGGCTAGGGCCAATTTGATGGTAGAAAAGGGAATAGCACATTTTTTTCGGAGGACATTTCGAATGATCTGGCGTGGAAGAACTCATTCTGGGAGGAGATGCGATGGAGACTGAGGAATTGAAAGAAAGGAATGGAATCCTGACAGGGTGTGAAGAGGTAGAGTCAAGGGAAATGTGGAAGTTGGTAGGTTTACAGAAAACGTCTATCAAGAGTTTATCTCCCAAGATAGAGGCAGAAATTGAGAAAGGGAGAATATTGCTAGAGATAAACCAAGTGAATATGAAGTCAGGGTGGAAGGAGGATAGAGTTTGTGCAATGTTTCCATAATGCTACACAAAAGTAGCAAGAACTCCCTCCAGGTTTGTTAGCGAGGGAGCTATTGGCACTTCAAACAAGGGAGCCATTAATCACAGATCATCTATCTACAAACAATCAGGTCTCTCCACCCCATCCACTACAGAACAACACATTCAATTCCAGTAACTCACCCACAGATTTCTTTTTCTGCTGTTCCAACAGAGAATTGGCGGCCTCCTGATGAAAGAACAGGTGAGGTTGTTTGGAGTCTTCCCCTCCCCTGCAAGCTTTGTCCAATCTCCAAGCTCTTCATATGAGACTCAAGCTCCTCAGTGTTGCTCAGGGATGGCTCAGGACCTGTCCCTCTACCTCTAAAACTAGGGGAGTGAGAGAAAACAATGCATGAGAATTATACACAGCAAAACACATCGCCAGATGGTTGAGAGTTAAAGAGTCTGGCCTTTGTTACAAAATAAATTAATAAAACTATGATAAAATATATCTTAAAAGGGTAAGATCATGAGGTTAAGTTGTTAGGTCACATTTCACAAACAAACATCTAATTTGCCATGCAAGAGCTATGCAAGGGTAGACGTGTCTGCAGTTGGCTTTCCAGAGACAATAGGAAGTGCTTGTGAGAATTTCACAAGTAGGTATTAATGGTCCAGCATGTTTGAACAGTGTCCAGGCTCAAGAACTGAGAAGTCTTTTGTACTAAACTGATGCTAAAGTTTTACATTTTTGTTTGAAGTTTGTTGTCCCAAGTGGGGCCACGTGGTTTTGCAAACAGAGAGAAAACATTCATTGTTTGGAAGAGTTTGTGGTGAAGGCTGCAAGTTGGCAGACCTGCTGCAAGATCCCATTTCAAAATGGGTTTGGAGTTCTGAGTTCAGCATATTCTAAATCTCTGTAGTCAAATGCAGAGGTTGTGACTGGTTGTTGTGTTTCTCCTGTTATAGGGGAAAAAGAAAAACTTGTGGTAACTGGAAGAAGAGGCTATCTTTTGGGAAAATGCAAGAGGGGGCAAGACAGTTCAGTTGCTGATTGAAGGAGATTTGTTTATGTGTCAAATGAACATCTCTCTGAAAGCAACAAAGACCTTGCTGAGCAGTAACAATTTAGGTTAAAGCATTGAATCCTGGTGAATATAATATCTGTTCAATTCTGTGCAAATATGGAAGACTGTCCAATACCAGTGAACTTGGAGAGAAATGAATGATTGGACATTGAAAAAGAACTTTCCTGAACACAAAAATTAGAAGGGGGTTAAGTTAGATTAAGTTAAATTAATAGTAATAAGTTAAGTATTGATCTCATTATTCTGTATTAAGACAATAAAACCAGTTTTGTTTAAGTAGCCATAGTCTTGGTGAATTTCTGTTGCTGCCAGTTTTTGAGTCCTTTGAGCTCATAAGAAGTGGGGAGTCATCTGAGAACTGAAATACTTGGAGATTTGGGATCTTAAACTTTTGGAGTTTTTGTAACTTATTCGTAAATTGTTTTTCCAAGTTAAATTTAAAGCTTGAGTGTGTGGAAAAACAGCAATTGATAGTGGAGAATTTTTGGTACAACCATCACTTGCAGAGCTGCAGAGAGAAAAAAAATGCAAGAACCGATGGACTCTGCTAGAGAATTAAAGCTTGCTGAAGTCAAGGATTTTATAAGGAAAATAGAAATACAGAGAATTATTGCAAAATATTATATAAAAGATGGAAAATTTGAAAAGAAAGAGTTAGAAAATTTTCCTGAGGATAAATCTTTTGAAATCCAATTGTAATTGAAAAAATTAGAGTTGGAGAGAGAGAGAAACGGAGGTTTGAGGAAGAGAGAGAAAACAAATATGAGGCAGAAGAAACTGAAAGAAAGAGGCAGCTTGAATTAGACAAGTTAAAACTTGAGATGGAGAGAGGTAAGAGAACTGAAGCTTGAACTCCTGGAGAGAATTTTATGGCTTGTAGAGAAGTTAATCTGGTTCCTCCTTTCGATGAGAGTGATATTGATACATATTTTCAGCCTTTTGTAAAGGTTGTTCAGAGCTCAAGCTGGCTGAAAGAGGCCTCTTATTCTCCAAAGTGTAATAAAGGGAAAAGCACAACAGGCATACTCTAGTTTGAATGCAGGGCAAGCTGCAAATTAAGAGACTGTTAAACAAGCAGTGTTAAATGCTTATGAGCTAATTGCAGAAGCACATAGACAAAAATTTAGGAATTTGAGGAAAGCAGGTGTAATGCACGTCGAAAGAACCAAAGACCTGTTGATCCAAACCAAGGCTTTTATTAACTAAAAGACTGGAGCATATCACAAGTTGGTCGACCAGTCCAGAATGACCTGGTCTGGCTAGGACCTGCAGCCAAGTGGCACAGGAGGAGATGGTTGCTGTGGAACAAGAAATGCCAAGAATTATTGAAGGTAGGCCTCGGAGATTTAAATCCCCTCCTTTACAAACTTTTAAAGCCTTAACTGTTGAAGGGGATGCTACTGTATCTTTATCTGAATATTTCATGCTTAAAATGGATAATATGGCAATACAAGTTACACAGGGATTTATGGACAATAAAACTCAACTGATGGAATTGAGAGGGAAAATGGCCAACATTTATGAAGAAGTGCCTACAATTAAAAATTATGTAAATAAATGTTTAAGAGCGGTAGATATGGTGTAAGATGAATTTAAAGAAATCAAGCGGGCGTTTCGTGATTGCAATGACAAGGTGGAAAGATATATGGATAGGATGGACTAAGTGGAACATTGTATTACGGGTTGGGATGTGCAATGAGAATTTTTGAAGAAAATGGATTCATTGGAGAATCAGAGTCGGCGTAATAACGTTAAGAGAGTAGGATTGCCGGAGGACATAGAAAGAACGGACCCAGTGAAGTTTTTTCAGAAATGGATACCTGAGATGTCAGGAGAAGATGAGTTTCAGGAAGGGCTGGAGTTGGATAGAGCGATATGGCAAAAACTTTTCCCAGACGAGCAGTTCTTATTCGATGTTTGCGGTATCAAGACCGTGAGATTTTACTTTTGGCAATGGAGAAGGCTCATCAAAATCAGTGACCTTTGGTGGTCCAGAGTAACAGAGTGTTTTTTTTAATGCCAATTTGAGTCAGGATGTTATAAGGAGACAAGGAATTTAATCCAGCAAAGGTGGTGTTATGGAAGAAGGCTTACAGATTTGCTTTTAGGTACCCAGCTGTATTGAAAGTGTTTTATGGTTATTTTCAGGCTCAGTTTTTAGAGGATGAGAATGATGCTTTGACATTTGCTAACTCTTTACCAAATAATCCAAATAGTTCTGAGTTGTAGAAACAGCTGAAATTGCAGGGATCTTCAAAGAAGAATGGGAATGGAAGGAAGAATGTGGAGGAGCAGAAATTGATTGAGATTGGAGATGATGATCAAGTTGCTGGTGCCATGGGGGCTGTGAATTGAATGTCTGAACATGGAAAAATTTTTGTTACTGGACTATCAGCTTGGGAGGGGTGGGTGGGGGGTGGACAACTCTTAATCTTCCGAAGTTGTCTGCCACTAGTGGTTTTGACCACACCCGATTAATAGAGGGGGGTGTACCAGTTAAATGTTTTTTTTTGTTAGGGTTTTTAAATGTTTCATATATCTTCTTCTTTGGCTTGGCTTCGCGGACGAAGATTTATGGAGGGGGTAAAAGTCCACGTCAGCTGCAGGCTCGTTTGTGGCTGACAAGTCCGATGCGGGACAGGCAGACACGGTTGCAGCGGCTGCAGGGGAAAATTGGTTGGTTGGGGTTGGGTGTTGGGTTTTTCCTCCTTTGCCTTTTGTCAGTGAGGTGGGCTCTGCGGTCTTCTTCAAAGGAGGTTGCTGCCCGCCAAACTGTGAGGCGCCAAGATGCACGGTTTGAGGCGATATCAGCCCACTGGCGGTGGTCAATGTGGCAGGCACCAAGAGATTTCTTTAGGCAGTCCTTGTACCTTTTCTTTGGTGCACCTCTGTCACGGTGGCCAGTGGAGAGCTCGCCATATAACACGATCTTGGGAAGGCGATGGTCCTCCATTCTGGAGACGTGACCCACCCAGCGCAGTTGGATCTTCAGCAGCGTGGACTCGATGCTGTCGACCTCTGCCATCTCGAGTACTTCGACGTTAGGGATGAAAGCGCTCCAATGGATGTTGAGGATGGAGCGGAGACAACGCCGGTGGAAGCGTTCTAGGAGCCGTAGGTGATGCCGGTAGAGGACCCATGATTCGGAGCCGAACAGGAGTGTGGGTATGACAACGGCTCTGTATACGCTTATCTTTGTGAGGTTTTTCAGTTGGTTGTTTTTCCAGACTCTTTTGTGTAGTCTTTCAAAGGCGCTATATAGGGTTTTTTTATTTGATTTTTTAATACAATTTTATATATTGGTAGCTTTAGACTTTTTTTTTTTAAAAGGAGTTTATATTTTGTGTAAGGGTTTGTTGTACTGGGTGCCATTCTGAATAATGGGTGCATTGAATTTTGCGACATTTCATGTTAAAGGGCTTAATCATACAATAAAAAGGAAACGTGTGTTGAATTATATCAAGATGATGAAGATGAACATTGCACTTTTACAAGAGACTCATTTGACTGAGAAAGAACAGTTGAAGTTGAAATGGGATTGGGTCAGTCATGTGATAGCATCTTCATTTAATTCCAAAGCTCGAGGAGTAGCAATTTTGATACATAAAAAAGTGCCTTTTATTTTAGAATCTCTTTCTACTAATGCAGGTAGAGTCTTGAAGATTAATTGTAAAATAGTTTCAGAAGCTTGAACTTTGATGAATCTGTATGCACCGATTGAAGACTACGTAGAATTTGTTACTGATGCATTTTTTTATTTGAATCAATCAAATGAGAATATTATAGAAGGAGGGGACTTTAACTGTTGCTTGGATCCATTGTTGGATAAATCTCCAAAAGTTGTGAAGAAAACTAAAATGGCGAAAAAAAATAACTGAGTTGATGGGGAATTTAAATTTAGTAGAAATATGGATACAGATGAATCCGACCGAAAAAGATTTTTCATTTTATTCTGCTAGTCATGATTCGTTTTCAAGAATAGAATTTCTTTTTTGTTATCAGCACATTTGTAGGCAGAATTCGACAGGCTGAGTATTAGAGTAGGATTCTGTCTGACCATTCATTATTGTTAATTTCATGTAGTGTTGCTGAGGCAGCAGAAATTAATTATCATTGGAGATTTAATGAAATGTTAAAAAAAACTGAACTTACTAAGTTTGTAAGAGATCAGATTAGTTTCTTTTTAGAAACAAATGAAGGTTCAGTTCAGAGTAAGTTTACTTTATGGGATACTTTAAAAGCATATCTGCGGGACCAGATTATGAGTAATACAGCAAAGTGAAGAAGCAATATATGGCAGAAAGTCAGAATTTAGAAAAAGAAATTGTAACAATAGACAAGAAATTTCAGGAAAATTCAACAGAGGATAATAAAATACAGTTATCTAAATTGAAGGTTCGATATAATACTATGCAAACCTACATTTATGAAAAAATGATTCAATGATCAAAACAGTGCTATTATGAGTTGGGTGAAAGAGCTCACAAGGTTTTAGCTTGGCAGTTGAAAAATGAACAAGTTTCTAGAATGATTAATGCAGTTAGGAGAAATTCAGAGATAACTTACAAACCACAGGATATTAATGATGAATTTCACAGATATATAAAAAAATAAAATTTAAAAAAAAACGGGATTTATATACATCTGAAGGGACTTCGGATATGGAGCAGATTGAATCTTTTTTGGCTAACTTAAATTTACCTTTATTAGAGGAAGAGGATAGTAAGGTATTGGATGCTCCATTCACTGATTTGGAACTTAAGGAGGCATTACAATCTGTGCAGAGTGAAAAATCGCCTGGAGAAGACGGATTTACAATGGAATTTTATAAAGAATTTTATGATTTGTTATTTCCTGTATATACAGATGTACTTAAACAAGCCACTTACAGGTTTATTTCCAGTCATTTTCAAGGGTATTAATAAGTTATACCAAAGAAAGACAGAGATCCATTAAAAGTAGCTTCATATAGACCAATATCTTTATTGAATATAGATTACAAGATTGTAGCAAAGGTATTAGCAAACAGATTGGCTAATTTCTTACTGATATTAGTACATGTGGATCAAGCAGGATTTAACAAGAATAGGTATTCAGCTGATGATATTACTAAATTAATTACAATAATTAATGCTTCAAGGCAGCAACTCAACCAACCAATGATACTAGTACTAGACATGGAAAAGGCCTTCAATTGCGTGGAATCAAAACTTTTAAGGTGTTATAAAAATTTAAATTTGGACCACTCTTTAAAGGTTGGGTTAAAGCATTATATACTAATCCTTTCTGCTCGGGTGGTGACGAATGGACAGATTTCACCTATATTTAATTTGTTCAGATCAACTAGACAGGGCTGTCCCCTGTCACCAGCCTTATTTGCTTTAGTTATAGAACCTTTGGCCCAAGCAATTAGGCAAGAAATGAATATTAAGGAAATTACAATTGGTGGGCAAGAGTATAAAATTAATCTGTTTGCAGATGATGTGTTGATACATTAGTCTCATCCTAAAAGTTCTTTAGAATCATTACAAAATTTGTGGAAACGATACGAGGTAATTTCCGGCTATAAAGTAAATTGGTATAAAAGTGGGTTATTACCAATATTGGATGAAGATTATTCAGATTGTAAACCGCTTATGATGTTTAAATAGTCAAATAAAATTAAGTATTTCGGTGTAATAGTGGATAAAGAATATCAAAATTTATACAGCTTAAATTATATGCCTTTATTAAATAAGATTAAATTTGATTTAAATAGATGGAAGGGGTGACCATTAACACTGATTGGACAAGTAAACTGTATTAAAATAAATATATATCCTCATATTCAGTATTTATTTCAATTTATTCTGAGTGCTAGAACAGGAAAATTCTTTAAGGAATTAAATAAAGCAGTTCATTTGTTCTTATGGAAAGGCAAGTTGTCTAGAGTCTCCTTGCAGAAGCTGACATGGAGGTATGATTTAGGAGGCCTTCAATTACTACATTTTCAGAATTATTACGAAGCAGCACAATTAAAGTTTATTAATAGATTGTTTGATATTGATCAACCTCAGTTGTGGGCGAAGGTGGAGATGGACCAAATTCAGGAAAGTAGCATACATCACTTTATATACAAATGGAATCCATTGCTTCTACAGCAGTATAAACTCCCAGTATTGAAGCATTTGATGGGGGTATGGTGTAAATGGAATCAACTTATAGGATCGACAGGTAAAATTTCAGTTAAGACACCATTATATCAGAATCAGATAATTCAATTTTCTAGGAATAATCCTTATTTGAAAGATTGGGAATCAAAAGGAATGATATTAGTGGAGGACTGTTTTGAAGTCGGTTTATTTATTTCTTTTAATAGACAGAGAGAAGTTTGGTATATCATACTTTATTTGCTTATCATCAAGTATGAGATTTATTGTTAGAATGTTTTGGTAAAGAGTTAATATTACCTGATCAAATGAAATTTGAGAGATTAATTGTTGATAAGGGGAAAAAGGGATTTGTTTCAGAAATGTATATGTTAGTACAGGAAAAGATGAAGAAGGTGGATATATTTAAAAAAGATAAATGAGAGAAGGATTTATCTATTCCTATATCTGTAAAGGAGTGGTCTGATATGTGTCTTGGTAGTGTTACGAAATTAATTAATGTAGGATATAGTTTAATTAATTGTAACTTTTTGCATTAGTTATATTTAACTCCTGAAAAATTGAAAAAATATGGATTTAGAGTGTCAGATTTGTGTTTTCGGTGTGGTGAACAGACAGGTATTTTCTTACATTCAATATAGGAATGTACAAAGGTTAAGCCCTTTTGGGAAAAAGTAATTAAATTTGAGAGATTTATTCAAAATAGATTTATATGTTGATCCATGGGTATGTTTATTGAGATATTTGAATACAATTACAGCAGGTTGTGATTGGAGAAACCTCAAATTGCATTTATACGTTTAGGATTGGAAGTAGCTAGAAAATGTATAGCTGTTTCATGGAAAAATGATGTTGAATTGAGTATATAAAGATGGCATAATGAAATTCAATCATGTATTTATTTGGAAAAGATAACATACAATTTGCAGAATAATTATTCTTTTGTTAAAATGTGGAGTCTGTATCTGGAATGTATGGGTTTAGATGTTAAGTAAAAGTTTTATTTGTGATGAAAGATGTAAAAGGATGGCACCTGTTATAACCTGATATTACTGTGTTTTTTTTTAAAAAAAGCTCCAAAGGGGGGAGGGTTGTAGGGGGTCAGATAGGTGGGTTGGGGAGGGGGGTAGTAGGGGGTAGTTTTAGATTATACCTTGTATTTTTTCGGTTTTGTAAAATTCTTAAATAAATTTTTTTTAAAAAGGAACTTCCCAAGTGCTAGTTAAAATTCTCAGAGATTGTGGAAGAAATTTGCAAAATGGAAGGATACTGTAGATGGCAGAGTAACTCTTAAGGGGTTAGTGGCATGATATAAAAGTTGTTTGTGAAAATGGAATGAGTCAGAAAGGGGGAAACCACAAGGTCCTCTGGCCCCGGGTGCTGCTTGCAAAAAGAACAACTCCAGATAACATTAAAGTCTGCTAAAGAACATCTCGAGATAACTTTCTTTGTTTTCTAATAAATACATTAACCACAGTATGTTCTTTGAACAACCTTCACTTCCCGGGATGTGATCAACTTATTATCATTGTAACCCATTCTGATGACTTGACAAACTAGGTTGTTTACTTCACTGTCAGCAAGTGCAACGACAACGGGCGCCTCCTGTTGGAGCTCTGCGCAGAACAGCGGCTTGTCATTACAAACATCCTTTTTCAGCAGAAGGCCAGCCTGAAGACTACCTGGATGCATCCCCGATCCAAACACTGGCACCTCCTGGACTACGTCCTGGTGCGAGAAAGAGACAAACGAGATGTGCTCCACACCAGGGTCATGCCCAGCGCAGAATGCCACACTGACCACCGGCTGGTTCGCTGCAAGCTCAACCTTCACTTCAAGCCAAACTCCAGGAACAGTAGAGCCCCCAGAAAGAGGTTCAATGTTGGAAACTTGCAGTCAGACGAAGTGAGAGGAAACTTCCAGGCAAACCTCAAAGCAAAGCTCGACGATGCAATGCGCCTCATGGACTCGTCCCCTGAAACCCTCTGGGATCAGCTGAAGACTGCCATACTGCAATCCACTGAAGAGGTACTGGGCTTCTCCTCCAGGAAAAACAAGGACTGGTTCGACAAAAACAACCAGGAAATCCAGGAGCTGCTGTCAAAGAAGCGAGCTGCCCACCAGGCTCACCTTGCAAAGCCGTCCTGGCCAGAGAAGAAACGAGCCTTCCGTGGCGCATGTAGCCATCTTCAGCACAAACTCCAGGAGATCCAAAATGAGTGGTGGACTAGCCTCGCCAAACGAACCCAGCAGCGCGGACATTGGCAACTTCAGTGGTTTTTACGAGGCTCTAAAGGCTGTGTACGGCCCCTCACCCTGTCCAAAGCCCACTGCGCAGCTCAGACGGCAAAGACCTCCTCAGCGACAAGATCTCCATCCTCAACTGATGGTCAGAACACTTCCAATCTCTTTTCAGTGCCAACCGCTCAGTCCATGAATCCGCCCTGCTCCAGCTCCCTCAACAGCCCTTAAGGCTAGAGCTGGATGAGGTCCTCACCCGGGAAGAGACATATAAAGCAAATGAACAACTGAAAAGTGGCAAAGCAGCAGGTATGGATGGAATCCCCCCAGAGGTCTGGAAGGCTGGCGGCAAAACTCTGCATGCCAAACTGCATGAGTTTTTCAAGCTCTGCTGGGACCAAGGAAAGCTGCCTCAGGACCTTCGTGATGCCATCATCATCACCCTGTACAAAAACAAAGGCGAGAAATCAGACTGCTCAAACTACAGGGGAATCACGCTGCTCTCCATTGCAGGCAAAATCTTCGCTAGGATTCTCCTAAATAGAATAATACCTAGTGTCGCCGAAAATGTTCTCCCAGAATCACAGTGCGCCTTTCGTGCAAACGGAGGAACTACTGACATGGTCTTTGCCCTCAGACAGCTGCAAGAAAAGTGCAGAGAACAAAACAAAGGACTCTACATCACCTTTGTTGACCTCACCAAAGCCTTCGACACCGTGAGTAGGAAAGGGCTTTGGCAAATACTAGAGCGCCTCGGATGCCCCACAAAGTTCCTCATCATGGTTATCCAACTGCACGAAAACCAACAAGGTCGGGTCAGATACAGCAATGAGCTCTCTGAACCCTTCTCCATTAACATTGGCATGAAGTCAGGCTGCGTTCTCACACCAACCCTCTTTTCAATCTTCTTCAGCAGGATGCTGAAACAAGCCATGAAAGACCTTAACTGTGAAGACACTGTTTACATCCGCTACCGCACGGATGGCAGTCTCTTCAATCTGAGGCGCCTGCAAACTCACACCAAGACACAAGAGAAACTTGTCTGTGAACTACTCTTTGCCGACGATGCCGCTTTCGTTGCCCATTCAGAGCCAGCTATTCAGCGCTTGACTTCCTGTTTTGTGGAAACTGCCAAAATGTTTGGCCTGGAAGTCAGCCTGAAGAAAACTGAGGTCCTCCATCAGCCAGCTCCCCACCATGACTACGAGCCCCCCCACATCTCCATCGGGCACACAAAACTCAAAACGGTCAACCAGTTTACCTATCTCGGCTTCACCATTTAATCGGATGCAAGGATAGACAACGAGATAGACAACAGACTCACCAAGGCAAATAGCGCCTTTGGAAGAATACACAAAAGAGTCTGGAAAAACAACCAACTGAAAAACCTCACAAAGATTAGCGTATACGGAGCCGTTGTCATACCCACACTCCTTTTCGGCTCCGAATCATGGGTCCTCTACCGTCATCACCTACGGCTCCTAGAACACTTCTACCAGTGTTGTCTCCGCTCCATCCTCAACATTCATTGGAGCGACTTCATCTCCAACATCGAAATACTCGAGATGGCAGAGGCCGACAGCATCGAATCCACGCTGCTGAAGACCCAACTGCGTTGGGTAGGTCACGTCTCCAGAATGGAGGACCATCGCCTTCCCAAGATCGTGTTATATGGCGAGCTCTCCACTGGCCACCGAGACGGAGGTGCACCAAAGAAGAGGTACAAGGACTGCCTAAAGAAATCTCTTGGTGCCTGCCACATTGACCACCGCCAGTGGGCTGATATCGCCTCAAACCGTGCATCTTGGCGTCTCACAGTTCGGCGGGCAGCAACCTCCTTTGAAGAAGACCGCAGAGCCCACCTCACTGACAAAAGACAAAGAAGGAAAAACCCAACACCCAACCCCAACCAACCAATTTTCCCTTGCAACCGTGTCTGCCTGTCCCGAATCGGACTTGTCAGCCACAAACGAGCCTGCAGCTGACGTGGACATTATCCCTCCATAAATCTTTGTCCACGAAGCCAATACAAAGGAAAAACGATAGAGTTGTGCAACTGTGTAGCTCAGGGCTGAGCCCTGGCTGTTACAGGGACTGCTCTCCAAGATATCTCGCTCTAATAAACTCTTCTGAAGCATTACCCTGGTGTTAGTAGTGAAATTCTTTCTTCTTGACAGAGATACAGGGACTGCCCAGTCACTGTTGTTGGAGAATGTTTCAACTCTTGATCAAAAGATGGACACAGGAGAGACCACTTTGATTAGAAGTGTTGAAGAAGATGTAGAATCAATAGCTCTGCACAAAAATAGTGTTGAATTCAGAATTAGTTAAAGGATTGGTTGTCATAGGAATTATTTCAAAATTGCCCATGTGAGGAATTTCATTCTTACTAGGGAATGACTTGGCAGAGGATAAAGTTGGGTCAGTTTTGAGATTAACAAATAAGCCAAGGATGAGGTTGATGAAGATTGTGAAATACATCCTACATGTACTGTGACAAGGTATTTGTCTAAGAAAATGATGACAGCAGAGGAAGATCCAGTTTATCGATAGAGACTTTCTCAGTACTTCTAAAATAGTCCAGAAAGAGCAGGTTAAATTTGAGAGTCAGGATTTGTCTTGGTCAAGGAAGGAGTTAATTGAGCATCAAAAGACAGATTCTGATCTTTCTGACTTGAGAGAGAAGGCTGTGGATGAGGAGATGATTAAGGAAGGGTGAATTGTTAGTGAGGAAATGGAGACCTTGTGACGTTCCTGCAAATTAAGAGTGGGTGGTGATTTATCAGGGTCATTCTTGAAGCCTTCCAGAATTAAATTTTAAATTTGGTCCACAGTACACCTTTGGGAAGGTCATCTAGATGTAAAGACCATGAATAAAATTTTGAAACAATTTTTATGGCCTGGTCTGAGGAAGGATGTGCTAAACTGTTGCTGGACTTGTCACTTTTGTCAGGTTGTGGGGAAACCTAACCAGGGTCCTCCAGTAGTTCCCTTGCAACCTATTCCTGTTGTTGGGGAAACTTGCACGAGGGTTACTGTGGGTTCTGGGTCCCCGTCCTAAAACAAAATTTTTTAATCAATCAGTATTTGTTAACAATTACCTGAATGGCTTCCAGATATCCAGAAACTGTAGCACTGAGAAATATTAAAGCAAAAAGAGTGAGGTAAAGGTGTTGCAAATTTTTTTCCCCCCCCCCCCAGTTTTTGTATTACCCAAGGAGATCCAGACTGATCAAGGAAATAACTTAATGTTAGGACTGTTTCAGCAGTTGATTTATTTAAATAGATCACTTTATCTGCATACCATCTTGAAACTCAGGGAGCTTTGGAAAGATTTCATTCTACTCTTAAAAATATGATGAGGATTTATTGTCTGGAGAATGAAAAGGATCAGGACAAAGGTATTCATTTACTGTTATTTACAGTAAGAAAGTCTGTGCAGGATTCATTAGGTTTCAGCCCTTTTGATATTGTGTTTGGACATCAGGTTAGAGGACCTTTAATGTTAAAAGAACAGTGGGTTAATGAGAATGTATAATTGGATTTGCTGTATTATGTTTCTAAATTTAAAGGTAGATTACAAGAAGTGTGGACTTTGGCTTGAGAATTTAAAAATGGCTCAGGGTAAAATTATGCGATTATTTGACTAGAAGACTCAAGTAAGGAATTTTAAGCCAGGAAATAAAGTGTTAATTTTGTTCCCAACGTGTGATATTCTCAGAGCAAAATTTTCTGGATCAAGCAAAGTAAAATCAAAACTGAATGATGTTAACTATTGCAGTGAACTGAAATACATTGTCTATGTATTGTTCAGATGGCTGGGTCCTCCCTTGTCTCCACCCTCACCTACCCCAATATAAACCCTGGTTTATCACTGAGTTCCCTGCCATTCTGGAGCCATGCTTTGATGTCGCCTCCCCCCACTATGGAGTTTTCCATCACATCTCCACAAAAGGCCCCCTGCTGCACACCAGAGCTAGACGGCTGCCACCGGAGAAGCCAAAACAGGCAAAGGAGGAATTCTCCAGGTTCCAAGAGTTGGGCATCGTTCGGCGGTCGGACAGCACTTGGGCAGCGCCACTGCATATGGTCCTGAAGTCATCAGGAGACTACAGACGACTAAATGACGCCACAACTCCAGACAGGTACCCAGTCCCCCATATCCAGGACTTCGCGGCCAACCTCCACAGCATGTGATTCTTTTCAAAAGTCGATTTGGTGTGCTGATACTACCAGATCCCGGTCCACCCTGATGACGTTGGAAAGACCGCCATCATCACCCCTTTCGGTTTGTTTGAATTCCTCCGAATGCCGTTCGGGTTGAAAAACGCGGCCCAGATGTTCCAGCACCTCATGGACTCAAAGGGTAGGGATTTGGACTTTGTCTTTATCTACCTAGATGTCACTCTGGTAGCCAGCCGCAGACACGAAGAGCACAAGGTCCATCTCTGTACCATGTTCGTCTGGCTGGCAGAATTCGGCCTCACGGTCAACAAGGCCAAATGCCAGTTTGGGAAACAGACATTGCAGTTCCTGGGGCACACCATCTCAGTGTCTGGGGCAGCTCCGGCACCGGAGAAAGTGGCAGCCGTTCAGCATTTTCCCAAACCCTCCTCCCTCAAGGGCCTGCAGGAATTTGTGGGAATGGTAATTTTTTAACCATAGATTCATCCCCAATGCCGCCCACATCATGCGCCCTCTTTTCATGCTGATCATGACGAAAGAGAAGGCCTGGTCGGAGGAGGTGAACGAGGCCTTCGCTGCAATAGGGCTTCGCAGACGTGACTTTGTTGGCGCACCCGTACCCGGAAGCAACAAGGCACTCTCAGTTGACGCTTCCACCACTGCGGTCGGGGGAGTACTGGAACAGTGGCTAGATGGGCAATGGCACCTGCTGGCCTTTTTCAGTATGCAGTTGCGGCTGCCTGAGCTTAAATACAGTGCGTTCGACCAGGAGCCACTTCCGATACTTCTTGGAGGGCAGGACTTTTGCCATTTTTACCGATCACAAGGCCCTCACCCAAGCACTGGGTATGGCCAAGGACCCGTGGTCGGCCAGGCAACAGCGCCACCTGTCCTAAGTATCTGAATTCACTACAGACTTCCAGCACCGGGCGGACAAGGACAACGTAGTTGCGGATGGAGTCTCCCACCCAGCTATCCGCCGGACCTTGACTATGCACAACTAGCACAGGCTCAGCAGCATGACGCCAAAACTAAAGCTCTCCGGTCCACCATCTTAGGTCTCCAGCTCAAAGATATCCAGCTTCCTGACTCCACCCTGCCAACAGGAGTGGAGAGCTAGGGTCGTCAGCTCTATCCATGATCTCGCCCATCCCTCAGTAAAGACTACCGTGCGTATGGTGGCACAACGATTTGTCTGGCATGGCCTCAAGGAGGTGGCAGCGCTAACCCGCAACTGCATCAGGTGCCAGACATCTAAAGTCCACAGGCACATGCAGGCCCCTGTTCAACATTTTGACTCAGCAATACTGAGGTTCCAGTATATCCTTGTGGATGTCATGGGCCCCTTGCCAGTGTCCAGGGAGTCACAGAACCCATTTACCATAATGGACAGAGCAACCAGGTGGCTGAAAGCCATCCCGGTCCGTGAGGCGTCAACGGAGATGTGTGCTGGAGCCTTGGTCAGCCAGTGGATCTCTCATTTCAGCATGCCGGCGCACATCACAAGCGACAGAGGTGCCCAATTTACATCTGCACTGTGGTCGCAGCTGGCAAGGCTTTTAGGGGTAATACTGCACCACACCACACCACAGCCTACCACCCACAGTCTAACGGGTTGGTAGAAAGGTTCCACCGACACCTAAAGTCTGCTCTGATGGCAAGACTTTCCAGACCCAACTGGGTGGACGAGTCGCCCTGGGTTCTCCTTGGGATTAGGATGGCGCCCAAGGAGGACCTGCAAGCCTCGTCAGTAGAAATGGTTTACGGCGCGCCACTCTCCATGCCAGGTGAATTCTTCAGCTCGGAGGCCAAGACGACACACAATGAAGGTGAGCAGCTCATGAACCTCAGTAAACGATTGGGCATCCTCACCCCGCCACCCCCATCGACCGAAAGAACTGGATGTGGCGCAATTTGCGTTCGTCCGGAGAGGACCACAGAAGGCCCTCCTACAGGACCCATACGAAGGGCTGTACAAGGTTCTCCGGCAGTCAGGTGGAACTTTCACTTTAGATGTGGGAGCAGGGAAGAACTGTTTACTGTGGACCACTTAAATGCCACTCATTTGGACTTGTCACAGCCAGTGCACAGCGGGGCCGGCCACCAAAGTGACAGGACGCATAGCCGGTTCTGGGGGGGTGTTGTGTGGCGGCGCACATCCTCATGGCGAACTGGCTCCGCTCGTATTGCCACGTGGTGAGGCAGCCATGAGGAAATGGCGTCATCAGAGGTTTCTCTCTGACTCCAGCATCCCTTCCAGCGCGTGCCCTGGGCAGCGATTATGATGTCACAATGCACCAGGTGACTGAGCTCATGCTGCCCTTAACGGGGCGCGCTAAATATTTTTAAAAAGTTGTTAATGACCTTCAGTGTGGTAGCAGTGATTTCCTTCAACTCCTGCAAGCACCACAATCAACTCTAATTTTAATCAGAAAACTCTTTATCTGAGAAATAACATCAAAAATGAAAAAGAGATTGGGTTGGACCTGTGGTAGCTTCTACTTTTAACTCTAAAGCAAGGTGTGTAGCAATTTTATTTTAAAAAACGTTACCTATTAAAATTCAGTGATTATTGATCCTGTGGGAAGATTTGTATTAGTAAATTGTCAAATTTATTCTGAAGATTGGACTTTGATGAATATTTATGCACCAAATATAGATGAAGGGTTTATTTGAGATTCATTTATGTATTTAGCGAAGGCTCATCAAAAAGGGAGGATTTTAATTGTTGGATAAAACCATCAAATCAGTTATTCAAACTAAAAGCAGCTAAAGCAATTTTGAATGTTATGAAAGATTTGAATTTAATAGATATTTGGAGGAGATCAAACCCTAAAGAAAGGGACTTTTGTAGCGGCTGCTACAACACAGAAAGCACACCACTGAACTTGGTGGGGTTTCCAGTAAAACAGTTTATTTGAATTTCGCGCGTGCCCCTTTATGGCCCGCGGCAGTTCCACCCCCACGCATCAGTGACATCATCCCGTCACACAGGGCGTGAGCTGTGGACTAAGCCACGAGGCAATGAGTAAGCCCCAACGACACCATCTTCTGTAGCTGCCCCGCCACCATGGCAGTAGAAACGGGGCCAGTTTGCTTAAGAGATGTGCACCACCACACTTTTCTTTTAATTCATAATATTTGATTCTTACTCTAGGATAGATTTATTTTTAATTTTGGCACAAGTACAAGGAAATGTTATGAATACAGATTATAAGGCCATAATTTTATCTGATAATTTGCAACTTTTAATCATTTATGTATTTTTGTGAAAAGAACAAACAGTTTATAGAAGGTGATTAAATTCAACACAAGGACAGATTTTGTGATTTTATAAGAAAGCATATTAAGGAGTTTTTAGAATTAAATTCAAACTTTGTCATTAATAAATTTGTTGTTTAGGGTGCATTAAAGGCATATTTAAGAGGACATACAAGTTTTACATTAAAAATTAAGAAAGATTATACCAAGTTAATCAATTAGAAAGAAAAATACAGAATTTGGAAAAGGTATTACAAAAAAAACTTCAGATGAGAAAATAAAGCAATTAATAAAAAAAGTTTCATTTTAATGCGATTCAGATGTATAGGTCTGAAAAATTGATTGATAGAATGAAGATATTATGAATTAGGAGAAAGTGCTCAAAGTTTTAGCTTGGCAGTTAAAAACTGAAGAATCTTCCAGAATAATTAATGCTATTAAGGCAATTACATAATCCTAAAGAAATTAATGATGTTTTTAAAGTTTTTAAAAAATTTCAACTTGTATAGATCAGAATTTATTGGAGATGAAGGTCAGATTGATAAATTTCTATCTCAGATAAATGTATCTAGCTTGACATAACAAGATCAGAAAAATTTGGATGCTCCTTTTACAATAAGATAAATTAATGAATGTCAAAAGTCTTGCAAAAAGGTCCAAAACAGACAACCTGGCTCTGGTTGTTCTTCCAAGAAAATAGTTTGATCATTTCATGACATCATTTCAATTAGCACATATTTGTGAAATGTACATAGCATTCTCCATAGTTTCTGTTAAGTCACTAAATGTGAATTCTTCACTATTTCAATTAAGCTGTTTTAAAATACATTTATGTATGTAACCCTCTCTAATTTTACCCATTTTTCTCCCAAAAGCATTCCCAAATATTCCATCACACTACACAAAAGTAGCAAGAACTCCCTCCATCCTTCAAGTTCACTGAACAATTCTGTTCACTTCAAACAAGGGAGCCACTAATCGCAGATCCACAACCAATCAGGTCTCTCCACCCCATCCACTGCAGAACAGCACGCCAAGTTCCAGTAACTCACCCACAGATTTTTTTTTCCGCTGTTCCAACAGACAATTGGTAGCCCCCTGATGAAAGAACAGGTGAAGATGTTTGGAATCTTCCCCTCCCCTGCAAGCTTTGTCCAATCTCCAAGCTCTTCACATGAGACTCAAGCTCCTCAATGTTGCTCAGGGATGGCTCAGGACCTGTCCCTCTACCTCTAAAACCAGGGGAGTGAGAGAAAACAATGCGTGAGAATTATACACAACAAAATACATCACTAGATGTTTGAGAGTTAAATTAAAGAGTCTGGCGATGTTACAGAATTTGTTAATAAAATTATGAAAAAATATAAAATATTTATATATCTATAAGATTGTGAGGTTTATTTGTTAGGTCACATTTCACAAACAAACATCTTATTTGCCATGCAAGAGCTATGTCTGCATTTAGCTTTCCAGAGACAATGGGAAGTGCTTGTGAGAGTTTCACAAGTAGGTGTCAATGGACCAGCATGTTTGAACAGTGTCCAGGCTCAAGAACTGAGAAGTCGGTTTTGCTGCTAAACTTGTGTCAGAGTTTTACCTTTTTGTTTGATGTTTGTTGTCCTAAGTGGGGCCACGCGGTTTTGTCAACAGAGAGAAAACATTCATTGTTTGGGAGAACTAGTGGAGAAGGCTGCAAGTGGCAGACCTGCTGCAAGATCCTATTTCAAGATGGGTTTTGAGTTCAGAGTTCAGCCTATTCTAAATCTCTGTAATCAATTCCAAAGGTTGTGGCTGGTTATTGTGTTTCTCCTGGAATAGGGGAAAAAGAACTGCTTGTGGTAACCTGGAAGAAGAGATCATCTTTTGGAAAAATCCAAGAGGGGGCAAGTTTCTTTGGTAAGACACTACAGTTGCTGATTGAAGATTATCAGTTTGTGTCTAACAAACATCTCTGAAACCAACAAAGACCTTCCTGAGCAGTAACAACTCAAGTTAAAACATCAAAGCCTGGTGAATAATATCTGTTCAATTCTGTTCAAGTATGGATGATTGTCCGATACCAGTGAACTTGGAGAAAAGTGAATGATTGGACATTGAAAAAGAACTTTCCTAAACACACAAATATCACATACACATGTGCTTAGAATTAGAATGGGGTTAATTTAGGTTGTTAAATTAATAGTAACAAGTTACATATTAAGAAAATAAAACCAGTTTTGTTCAAGTCGCCATTGATTTGGTGAATTTGTTGCTACTAGGCCTAAAGGTCCTTTAGGCCTTGCCTTCTTTGTTCTTGTATGTGCATGCACAATAGGTTTTGGTACATTTTGACATTCTACTTTCATTTTCTACCAACGTATGAGACTAATTGGGCCCATCAGTCCATGCTGGTTTTCAGAGCAATCTCAGTCCCACACCACACCTTATTTCCCTGTAATCTACTCACCCTCACATGCCCATCCAACCCCAGAGATGGTTTATAAAAACCAATTAACCAGCAAATCCACATATCTTTGAAATACAGAAGGAAACAAAAGCACCTAGGGTAAACCCCACAGTAATAAAGATTGTGCAAACAGCACCAGGGAGGAAGATTGAACTCTGGTCCCTGGAACTGAGAGTTAGCATGCATATCTACTTTATCAATCTGCAAATCATTTTTCTATCAAAACATTCAGCGTCTTTACACCTTTGCTGTATCAAGACATCATACTCCTTCGTTAAATGGTTTCTCCCACTCAAACAAAGAAATCCTTACCTGCCTTGCTCATAGCTCCACTGCAGTGTTGCTCTCGATGGAAAAGTGTCCCCAGCTGCCTGCTCCACTTCATGTTTAAATCCTCTTAATAGGTTACTGGATATTCCTCTACCCAAGATCCCTCTGCCTGTGATGGGAAAATAATTAAAATTCAGTCACATTTTGTGCAGAAATAAAAGATTTAAATGGGGAGGGGAAATTATTCATAATTTTACAAGTTATCATCCACAAGCCAGTTAACCTCTCTCCTTCTTTTAGAGGAGCCTTGAAATTCCTCTGAGTGTTCAGGCAATAAGTAACTGTCTCCCAAAGGGGTGGTAGCCTTTTTAGTTGTCACTACTGTGGCTTGGTGTAAAATTGGAATGATTTACATTTGCTTCTTTGCTTTTTGGATAAGATCATGTGTGGTAACAATGAACAGTGATGAACATGTATGGATACAAAACCAAGAGACTTTGAACAGTTTCCCTTTATTAAATAATGTTTAAACACAAGGACTTTATTAAACAAATAAAGTTTACTTCTGGTTTAAAAAATTGTGAAGGCATTAGGAAAGATGACTTCATTCATGGAAGAAAGGAAAATGGTCTGAGAGTCTAAATCAAATGCATGAATTTAATTACTTGGGACGTAATCCTGGAAATTTAGATTGTGGCACCCTTGAAGCACTCAGGACATTTGGATGGAACAATCCAAATATACCAAAGATAAAGCAACTGAAAAGGCTTTGGGTGACAGTTACTTATTCTCCAAGTGATAGCTATCTGCAATTTTACTTCCAAAAGGTAATATGTGCTTATGTCTTTAGTTAATCCTACTGCTTCCTCATTTGCCTGTACTCACTTCACAAAGAAGCCTCTCAATGTAGTATTTATTAGAACACTAGCCTGGCCACTCATTGCCCTGAGAATTCCAAAGTTCAAGCCTTCATCTACTTTCCCCAAACAAAAAAAAAAATTTGAGCATCTCCATTCTACAGCACAGAAACAGGTCCTTTGAACCAACATCCAAGCTGGTTGAATTTAGCCATGTTTCTCCAAAACTTTCCTATCCATGTAGCTGTCTTAATATCTTTTGAAAAATAGAATTGTTCCCATTTCTACCATTTCCTCTGGCAGCTCATTCCATATACCCACCACCCTTTGTGTGAAAGTACTCTTCCGTTCCTTTTAAATCTTTTCCCTGCCAACAAAATTGACTGACCAGAGACCTAAAGTATCGTTTTATAGTCTTGATTTCACATATTTTGATGGAGAGAAGGTTGCATTCTCCACTGCTTACTGACTCTCCAAGACATATTATTTGAAATAAATTCTGTGAAATGGAAGTTAAAGTTATAATAAAAGTTGAAATTGGAGTGTTCTAGGTTTATTTCAGGGACTACAAGCAGGTGCTCTTGTAAAATTGTCATAAATTGTTGCATACTGTATGTTATATATTGCTAAAGAAATTAGGCTTTGATTGCAGTCATAGGAAGTCACCCTAGTAAAGATACAGTAAGATCAAAGACAACTCTAGCTCTGAAGCCAGAACTAGAATCAAGCCAAGTTAAACCAATTCCAATGCTTCTTGCATGACAAGACAACTGTGTCAGAAGATGAAAAGTTATTGATAAAACATCAGCAGCAGGTTGGAGATCTTATTGTTCCTCTGAGATCCCCAGTGAAGAAATTAGAGAAAAAGGCGATGAACAGTGGGTAGACACCTTTAGCAGCGATTTGTATGGGTAGTCTCAGGGATAGTGGCCGTATGGAGAATCTTTTAACCAAAATTAAAATTTGATGGGATAAATCATGAGACAGGGTTGGCGAGAAAATTATGTCTTAGCGGCACAGAGAAACAGAACCATAGAGCATTACAGCACAGAAACAGGTCCTTCAGCCCTTCTAGTCTGTGCCAAACTACTTTTTTGCCTAGTCCCATTGACCTCAGCTAGTCTCCGTGCCCCGTATACCTGTCCAAATTCTTAAATGTTAAAATTGAGCCTGCATTAATTTACCACTTCAGCTGGAAGCTTGTTCCACACTCCCACCACTGTGGGTGAAGAAGTTCCCTCTAATGGCCCCCAAACTTTTCCCCTTTCACCCTTAACCTATCTCCTCTGGTTTGTATTGCACCTACCCTCAGTGGAAAAAGCCTACCCACACTTACTCTTGCTATTCCCCTCAATTTTAAATACCTCTGTCAAATCTCCCCTCATTCTTCTACACTCCAAGGAATAAAGCCCTCATCTGTTTAACCTTTCCCTGTACTCAATTCCTGAAGTCCAGGCAACATCCTGATAAATCTTCTCTGCACTCTTTCCATCTTTTTGACATCCTTCCTGTAGTTAGGTAACCAAACCTACACACAGTGCTCCAAATTTGGCCTCACCAATATCTTTTAAAAAAAACTCCTATACTCAATAATCTGATTTATGAAGGCCAATATGTCAAAAGCTCTCTTCACAACCCTGTACACATGTAATGCCACTTTCAGGAAATGATGTATCTAAATTCCCAGATCCCTCTGTTCTACTGCATTCCTCAGTGCCCTGCCATTTACCGTGCATGTCCTCCCAAAATGCATCTCAATGTAGTATTTATTAGAACACTTGTCTGCATTAAATTCCATCTGCCATTTTTCATCCCATTTTTCCAACTAGCCCAGATCCCTCTGCAAGCATTAAAAGCCTTCTTCACTGTCCATAATGCCTCCAATCTTTGAGTCACCAGGAAACTTGCTGATCTAATTTATCACATTATCATCCAGATCAGTGACATAGATGACAAACAACAATGGACAGCACAGATCCCTGAGGCATACCACTAGTTACAGGTGTACAGTCTGATAAGCAATCATCCACCACCATTCTCTGGTTCTCCCGTATGGACCATGTCAAATCCAGTTTACTACCTCACTATGAATACTGAGCTTGTCAACCTTCCTAATGAACCTCCCATGTCAGAAATGAATCTCTGTGTCACTGGCTGGCAGAGGCTGCTGGAAAGGCTGGTGATATTAAAGAAGTGACTCTGCAGCGGCCAGGTGAGCCGATGGTGGATTTTTGTTTAGCAAGGTTTAAGAGTAAATTGGATGAATCTGCTGGTGTTTCCTTGGCAGATAATCAACTGCTGGCTACCCTGACTTCACTGAATTGCATGTTACCAAGTCATTTCCAATTTTTAAAAATGAGAAATTCTGATTATCAAACAAAAACCTGGGCTGATATTACTTCTATGTAGCATTGCTAAAGGCAAAGCTGCTAAAATAAATGCTGCCCAAACCAAGCAAGTAAACCAGTAACTGTCATTTATTCAAACCATGTGTGTTCCTTTTTTGGGTTGGGGGGCGACAGGCTCATGGGAGTGATCCCATAATGCTGCTGAGAGGCCTGGCTGTTCCCCTGGCAATGCATTCCTGTAGCCTGGAACTTCTGAACTTAAACTTGTTTTTACCAAACATGACTTAGTTCCTTTTCCATGTGATAGGGGTCGCAAAAGAAGTCAGTGTTACACATTGCATGGTGAGGTATACTAATTCATCCTCTTCAGTGTATGAGGAAACAGAAAGGTCCAACATTAGCTACTTGGAAATTGAGAATGGTTTAAAAATATTTTACAGGCCAGAGGGACTGTACAATTGAATGATTGTCAGAAAGATCTATACAAACAGCCACCAAATTGTACCCCCTTTCTCACCCTGCTGGTCCTGCCACCTTTTTCATTTGTAACGTGGGACTATTGATTGAACGACTGTCACCTCACAGCACAGTGGGAACTTCTGTTAAGCCCAACCTACTCAGTTTTTTTTCCCTCACTGATCAAGGATTTGTGTGGATGGGAAACAATTGACCACCCTCTTCCAATGCCAATGCTCCCCGACACTCCACTCTTGCGAGCTTGTCCACTTCTCTCCTCTGTATCTATGAATTTGAGAGCCACATGGAGTTACCCTCAAAAACCATCCAACAATGTGGATTGTTACTCAATCTGGATCTCGAGAAAATTGGTGAGAGAATGCTAATTGGGCCAGCACAGTTAGTGCAATGCTGTTACAGTGCCAGCGATCAGGTCCGGGGTTCAAATTCCATGAGGAATTTAAGGAGTTTGTGCATTTTCCCCTCGTCTGTGTGGGTTTTCCCCAGGGGCTCCAGTTTCCTTCCACCATTCTAAATGTACCAGGATTGTGGGTCAACAAGGTGTACATGGACAGCACAGACTAGTGAGCAAAAAAGGGCCCATTACTGTGGTATATGTCTAATTTGCACCACAAACACCAGCATAGGGTAGTTGCACTAAATGATCTGTTTTAGTGTGAAGAAGCAGTGTAATTCTGTGGAAGATACTACTTTCATAGGTTACTGGGGCAAGGATGAGTTTATACTGAATAGGTTGGACATTTCAGCTGCTTCTTACCTGGGATTAGAGCACATCTTTGTGTGCTATGGTGATCCCCTCGGCCACAAGCTTCAAACTGTGATAATGAGGTGAAACCACGGAACAGATCTTGTGCACGGCCCAGTGACTGAGTAAACAAACAGAAAGAACATTCATTTTAGTTTCACCTTTCAACAGCACTGGGCATCACTTCTACATCACAGACTATACCAGGGGTGTCAAAATCAAATTCATGGAGGGCAAAAATTAAAAACTTGGACTAAGTCGAGAGCCGAACTAAATATTTATTGAAAATGTTCAACATCTGCGTGTTTTCTCTTCTTTCAACATATGTAATGTTAAACTTTAGGATACAACTTTAGGAGGATAATGTTACAGGTCAGGAGTAGGTAGCTCAAGTTCACCCTTTGCTTGACCTGAGGGAAACCTATTTGGTCCCTGTGGAGATGTAGTCAGCATTCACAGGCTGTGTCCATTTTGGCCTGCATCAGGACTCAGCATTTCCTGCTCACTCCTCAGGCTCTAGGCCTCTATTCACCCTCGACCCACCATCCCTCTACCTGACCAGTCCTTTACCCAACCTCTACTCACCCCTCACTCCACTCGCTCTGCCTCTACCCACCCCATCCTATACACGGTCCTCTACTGCCTCTCCCCTCAAGCTGTTCCTCCCTCTACCTGTCTCTCACCCTCTAATCACCCCTCCCCTACTCGCCCTGCCCCTCCCCTTTTACCTCTTCCCTATCCACCCCTCCTTCTACTCATCCCTTCCTCCAACTGCCCCTCACACCACCATAACTTCCCCTGCCCATTACTCCTCACCTACACCCTCTGCCCACCCCTGCTTACCCACCCACTCAGGCCCAGCGCGCTGCCGATCAGCCTTTGCGGACAGCCACCATCTCTCTCTTCACGTGCAGGGCCGAACCAGCCGTCCCTGGGGTCCGCGCGGGTGCAAGCGCTGAAGGCTGTGGCGACCGGGAGAAGTGCGCTCGCGCTGTGGAAGGGCCGTCCGGTGCCAGTCGCGCGGGGGGGGGTCGTGTGCAGCCTGCCATGCCCGTCGCGCCGACAGGAAATCACAGGCGCTCGCCAATCCACCGCACCGCTCGACAGGTGGGAGAAGTGACTGGTTGTGCGGGGAGCCTTCCAACTGGCTTGCCGGCTGATGACATCGACAAACTTCTCGTGTTACAATGGGGAAGGATGTGCAATGAAGGGGAGGATGGTGGGGGTGACATTACCAAAAAACAGCATCGGCTCTCGCTGCAGGGCGGGCCACCTCTAATACACTTTTGAAATGATCTTGCGGGCCAAAGTTTGACATGTGTGGACTATACCATCCTTTACACTGCAAAATAAGGAACAGCCAAATCCAGAGGTCCATTAGGATCAAATAATCATAGAAAGATTATATCTGGGTCAAGATACTGGGTAGAATGCCATCAAAGGCAAAACAGACATCAATTCCATATATCATCTGAAAAACAGTATATAGTACACTGATTCTCCAAAATCCTCATTTATCCAAAATATATTTTGATCCGAAATGACTTCACAGATTGAAAAAAAATTAATTCAACGTGAAATTAGAACAATGATTGTCCTCATTTCAGGAGCAGGACATCAGGCTCAGTGGCATTTCCTCTTCTTCCTGGCACACTGGATCTCCCAATGCCGAACTTTCCCCTTCGCCTACTACCGCACACTGGATCTCCCAATGCCGAACTCTCCCCTTGGCTTACTACCGCACACTGGATCTCCCAATGCCGAACTTTCCCCTTGGCCTACTACCGCACACTGGATCTCCCAATGCCGAACTTTCCCCTTGGCCTACTACCGCACACTGGATCTCCCAATGCCGAACTTTCTCCTTGGCCTACTACCGCACATTGGATCTCCCAATGCCGAACTTTCTCCTTGGCCTACTACCGCACATTGGATCTCCCAATGCCGAACTTTCCCCTTGGCCTACTACCGCACACTGGATCTCCCAATGCCGAACTTTCTCCTTGGCCTACTACCGCACATTGGATCTCCCAATGCCGAACTTTCTCCTTGGCCTACTACCGCACACTGGATCTCCCAATGCCGAACTTTCTCCTTGGCCTACTACCGCACATTGGATCTCCCAATGCCGAACTTTCTCCTTGGCCTACTACCGCACATTGGATCTCCCAATGCCGAACTTTCCCCTTGGCCTACTACCGCACACTGGATCTCCCAATGCCGAACTTTCCCCTTGGCCTACTACCGCACACTGGATCTCCCAATGCCGAACTTTCCCCTTGGCCTACTACCGCACACTGGATCTCCCAATGCCAAACTTTCCCCTTGGCCTACTACCGCACACTGGATCTCCCAATGCCAAACTTTCCCCTTGGCCTACTACCGCACACTGGATTTCCCAATGCCGAATTTTCCCCTTGACCTACTACCACACACTGGATCTCCCAATGCTGAACTTTCCCCTTGACCTACTACCGCACACTGGATCTCCCAATGCTGAACTTTCCCCTTGACCTACTACCGCACTGGATCTCCCAATGCTGAACTTTCCCCTTGACCTACTACCGCACACTGGATCTCCCAATGCTGAACATTCCCCTTGGCCTACTACCAGTGTAGGTGTGCAATAAGTTTAGGGGAGAATTTGGACTCAGGATTGGGATCGCACTCTGGTGACTGGGGAGACGGGAGCCTGCCGACTCACCAGTGAATGTTTCACCAGTCTGGGAAGTCTCCCTGAGACAACTGGCAGCGGTTGGGAGGTTTTGGTGATCAGCAGTGGGCAGCAGCGTTGTAGCCAGCAATTTTTTTGGTAAGAATTAAATATTATTTTAATGCTTAAAAACCCTTCCCTTGTTTATTCATACAAGCGATTTCCTGTTGCTACTGGGCTGTTTATTTTAAAAAAGACCAGTTCTCCAGAAAAAGGTTTATCCGACATCTTTCTGACCATTTCGGATAATCAAGAGTTATACTATATATGGATCACAATCTTAGCAGGTCGTTTATGTTGCAGACCAGCAATTGAAATTCATCAAGACAGTCTTATTTAAAAAATAATATATTTATTAATAATTACTAATAATTTAACACCTTAATTAACTCAACTGAACCCACAACTGTGTGCACGCGCGTAATACCCAAACCATTACAGCTTAGACACAATTTTGGAAAGCCAATTCAGTTTCGTCTTGGTAAACCTGCATTGAAACTCAGGCTTTTAAACTGATGCCAGAAGTAATTATAAAGGAGCTGGGAGAGACTGAGTGACCAAACTGCTGAAAACTCACGGATCGTTGTCAAATTTCTTGCTGAGAAACGTCCTTTCATACAAATGGTTGTCACAACTTCCTTTTTCTTGTGCAGGGGAACAAAACACAACTTCATGATGCTTCCAAAACCCAGGAGTGGGTCATCAGAAATGATCCACTGCAATTCAACTCCTTCCTTTAACCAGATATGGGTCAATCAAAGTGACCTTTTCTTTGGTCTCGGTGGTTCAATAACTCTCCTGACCAGGAGAATTATCTGAATAGTCCATTGCACACAAAGTCATTCCACCTCTAAGTTCATTAGAATGCCCCAGGGGTCAAATCTGGAGTCGAGTCCAACTCATGTGACTCCCTCTCACCACTGTCTTCCTGGATAAAGCAACAATGTTTCTCTCTTCCTCCAGAGGATAAATCTTGGGCACAGTCAGTACCTGATTGTTGCCACTCAATCCTATCCACAGTTGTGAATAGTCACAGCCGGTATTAGCCCTTAAAATGAGTCCTTAAATGAAACCAGTAGCTTGTAATAGGATACAATAGAAAGCAGCGAATCACCACTTCAAATGATAGAAACAATGGTGTAAAAGGAATAAAAAAACAATGCTGGAAAAATTCAGCAGGTCCAACAGTGCCCTTTATTTCAGATTTATTGTCAGAGTACAAACAACCAAGAGATTATTTTTTCCTCCCAAGAGAAAGATATATAACCAATGTTTCTGGCTTGAGCCCTTCATCAAAAGTACAAACAAAATGAGGACAGGCACCTGAATAAGGAAGGGGGGGGGGGGGGAAGAAGAGGGGCAGGGGCATACCTTAAGCCTAAAATGCTGATTAAGTATCTTTGCTATAACATACAGTAATACACTGTCTACCCAAAATGGTCGGGACCAGGCCTATTTCAGATAAACTGTTTTAATTGGAAAACTGGTCTCTTTTTAAAAAAAAAAGAGGCCAGTAACAACAGCAAATAACTTGTCATAGTGTTCATACAACAAGGGAAGGCTTTTTTTTTTTAAAAAAAAGCATTAAAATTATTTTTAATTCTCACCAAAAAACAATGCTGGTCACCACCAATCACCAACAACTCCCCACCGAGGGCCACGATCAGTTCAGCTCAGAAAAAAATTTGGATAAATGAAAAAATCTGATTTGTTTCAGATAACCTCACTTATCCAAAATTTGAAAAATATTTTGTATAAATGAGATTTCCGAGATTCTGATTTTGGATACTATCGAGTTGTACTGTAACCTGCTGAGTTTCTCCAGCATTTTTACCAGTGCCTGCAGACCTTCGTGTTTTACTCATCTGTGAAAGGAGTCCTAGTAACAATTTGCCAAGATTTCCAAGAGATGTAGACAAGGACAGTGTGCATGCACATGCTCGTGCTGGGGGAGGCAATGAAAACAGTGGAGCAGAAGCACTAAGCTTCACCATGGGCATTAGCCTGAAAAGTCCAGAGAGCAAAGGTTAATTTCAAAGCAGAAGCCACACTTTTTTTTTACGCTGCATCATAAACTGCCACGTGGTGTCTGAAAGGAGTGGAGAATATTCACCAGAAACTTGCAAAAAAAATTCAAGATTTAAAATTTTTTTCCCCCATAAATATACATACCAAAAGTTTCAATTTTCAAGATAGATTATTTTTAATATTTAAAAAAACTTTGTCTGACAAAACACAACCCCTTCCCCCCACCCCATTCACAGTATAAATCCATACACCAACAGGGATGGGTTTAAAAAAGAAATTTTCATTGTGGAGGATGCATATTTTTATTATAGCAGCACTTTTTAAAACTTATATTTGGGCTTCTATTTAGTCCAAATATGGTTGCCATTTTTATAAAAATGTTATATTCATTATTTAAATTATATGTGATTTTTTTTTTTTTTCCATAGGTATACAACACTCATCTTGTCTTCCATCGTGCAACATGTAGAGGGGAGTTGGATTTCCTGGTAATCACAATTCATTTCTTAGCCACAGCTAAAGCCATTTTAACAAATGAAATTTGGAATTTAGTTAATTACTTATTTTAATAAAATTCCCCAAAAGATAAAGCTCCAGGTTGCCTGCGAAGGCCAACTGTTATCCTTGTTAGTATTTCAGTAATATCCTACCAGAAATGTCTAACTTTCACACACAACCATGTAGCACGTACAAACGTTCCTATTTCTATTCCACATCTAAAACTCATCTCCAATATTTCTGAGGTGTGAGGTACAATTGGTGTAGAAAGTTATATTGTATTAATCCATATCTTGCATTTATAACTGACGTCATGCTATCCAAACTCCAATCAGACCAGCATCTTTCCATTATTGCAACTCCTAAATCTGACTCCCATCTCTCTTGACCTCTGTAAACCTGGGTTTGCACTTTCATTTTGGAGGGCAAAGTACATTTTAGATACAAATTTAGGTGTTCCCCAGCTAAATCATTCATTCCATTTCACTAATTTCAGGTGGGACCAAGTTTGGACCCCATCTTTCACTCAAGAACAACCTTAACTGGAGAAAGCAAAAGTATGTCCCATTAGCTACTCCATACTTATTTCTTAATTGTTCAAAAGATATGAGATTCTTCCATATAACAATCATCAACATATCTTATTCCTTTATCATACCATGAAATCAATATTTTATCACCCAGATTCATAGGCAGGAGCACATTTTTACCAATGATATCCTCCGTGATATACCCGCTTTGTTCCGCATCCCCCAATACATTCATTTATTTCTTGCCATATTCTAATCATGTATTAATACAATTATCGACTTGACATTCCACTTATAAAGTTCTTCATTGTCTCTCTCTTTTATTGACCAGTTCCATTCGAATCCACGAGGGGGGGCTGTTTTCTTCAAAGAAAGATGATAGAAATCTTGCTTGTGCAGATAGATAATACAGGTACACAATCCTTTATTTAGAACCCTTGGGGGACAGTGTATTCAGAATTTCAGATTTTGGAAAGCCAGATTTAAGCCCACCCGGATTGTGCTGCCATCTCCATCCCCAACCCTCTCCAGTCGCGCTGCCGTCTCCACCCCCCTCACCTGCTCAACGCGCGCTGCCGTCTCTCTCCCCACTTCCCAAATTTTGGAGCTTTCCTGATTTTAGATGTCCATATAAAGGATTGTGCACCTGTACTTCTTAAAATCCAGGAGTCTAAGTTTCCCAATTTATAGACCCACTAACTTTTCCAGTGCAATTTTTGGTACTTTGTTATTCCACAGGAATTGTCTTATATAATTATATAATAATTTAAAGAAACTTTTAGTTAGTACAATAGGCAACAATTGGAATAGATACTGTAGTTTTGGCATTAACTTAATTTTTTTTTTACAATTTACCCTTCCTATTAATGTAATTGGCAGATCTTTCCCTTTCTGTAAATCTTTTTTTTTCCTAATAGAGGGGTATAATTAAGTTTACCAATGTACAAATTCTGTAAATTATTGTCATTATTCCTAAGTTTTTAATTCCATCATTTAAATCTACTACCTTTTTGGTAACTTTCATGATCAAAATTTTGCAACAGCATTATCTTTTACATCCTGGATATTCTTCCATACTTTTCTCATATTGTTTGTAATCTTATCAGACGTACACAATAACACATCATCAGGAAATCAATTGTCCAACTTTGAAGCCCTTAATATCTGGATCTCTTACAATCTCCTCCAGACATTCAATAGCTAGGATGAATAATGCTGGAGATGGGGAACAACCATGTCTACTCTATTTACTCAAGGGAAAAATAGATGACATTTGGTTATTAGTTACAATTTTAGCTTTTGATAATGAATTTTTATCCATTTTATAAATTTTCTACCTATACCAATATTTTTCCAACTTTTAATACAAGAAAGACCATTCTAGTCTGTCAAATGCCTTTTATGCATCTAAACTAATAGTTAAGTTTGGATCCAACCTTAATTTTGTCATATGTATTATGTTGAATAATCTACCTAGACCATTTGAAGAGTGCCTCCCAATCTGGATTCATTAATGTTGCTAAACACTCACCCAGTCTATTGGCTGGAGCCTTTGCTAGAATTTTATAATCTGCATTCTGGAGTGATATTGGTCTGTATGATGAGGTTTTTAGTAGGTCTCTTACTTTTTTTTTAAAAAAAAATATTTCATTTATGATTTTTTCCAAACTCAGACAGTTCCAATAATTCACAGTACAATAATTACATTCATCAAGCATTTCTTCTACTAAGTCTGGTTTTATCCTTCTTCTCCCCCTTCCCCCCCAACACAGAATAACTAAAAAAAACACATTGACCATAAACTTAACTTCCATGAAAAGGCAAAAAAAATTATTTAACAAAAAGCAAGACACTACTGACCAAGGACAAGAAAAAAAAGAAAACTACGTTAACTACAGAGTCTGCTGGAGCTCAACACCCATCCTCCAGGTCTCTCTCATTCATCTCAATGACCTGATTAGATGGACCCCCCCCCCATCCACCCACCAAGAGAAGGTCAAAAAAAAAGGGGGGCAGGCAGCAAAGCGCAGGGGACCATACCTATATCCTTGTACTTATTTAACGCATGTAGGGTTGCCAGATTTTAAGTTTCATATTTTTTTTTCTTTGGATTATAAATAACTTTCTCCAAGGGAACATAGCACATTCCAAAGCACAATGCCAAATTCCAAGTAACTGTTGTGTACTTCCTGGCCACCACCAGAGCGATCGATACAAATTGGATTTCAAATTGAGACAGCTTCATTTTGTCTTATGTCCATGATATTTCCCAACAGGAATAACACTATGGAAACTCTTTACCTATGATTTTCTCTAGGGCTTGGCCTTGCTCCACCCAAAAGGGCCCGACTTTGGAGCATGTTCAGGTTGAGCACCAAGGTTCCGCGAGTCTCTATGCTGCACCTGAAACAGTCCACAGTCCAGTCCATTACAGCACAGAAACAGGCCCCTTTGCCCTTTCTAGTCTGTGCCAAACTGTTTTTCTGCCTAGTCCCATTGACCTGCACCCACTCCATAGCCCTTCATATCCCTCCTATCCATGTACCTGTCCAAATTCTTCTTAAATGTGAAAATTAAGCCTGCATTAACTTCAGTTGTAAGCTTGATCCACATCCCACTACTCTGTGTGAAGAAATTCCCTCTAATGTCAGTGGAAAACATTGGTCTGAAATTTCTGGTTTACCTTTATTCAATTTCTGTGGAACGAGATATAGCTGGTGATGAAACTTATACTGCACGAGTCTATAATCATGAGTTAATTATTGTGGTCATGCTATCACAACACAGATCCGACCAGCACTGTTTATCTATAGTAACACCGAGGTCTGACTCCCATCTCTGCCTTAACCTAGGAAGCCTGGTTTCAGGCCCTTCGCTTGGAACAGGGAATACATTGTTGAAATAAACTTTGTGTTCCTCTTCGAATCAGAGTCTCCATGTCACTGCACTTGGGTAGGGCCATGGTTGGACCCAATTTGTCTCTGAAGAAAGATTTTAAAATAGAAAAAGACGAATCATATTTAATTCTTAACTGCTCAAATGACATGAGCAGTCTCTGCTCATAACAGTCTTCAATAGACCTGATCCCTCTTTGGCACCAGGTGTCCAGGATCTTGTCATCAATAGTCAATACTATTAAATTATTCTGAGTCAGGGTTTTTTTTGAAAAAACCCCACCTTCTGGTCAATACATTGGTTAAATTTTGTTCCACACATATAGTGTATGTTTTAGCAAGGGGTTGTCATTCTTGCCCAATAACAATTTAGCATCCCATTTATAAATTCTCCTGCTACTTTCTCACCCACTGTGTGCAGACCAATTTGTGCCCAGGATGGTGTACCTCCCCATCAAAGAGTGAAGCAATCCACCTCTACTGGGCTGCCCAAGAATAATTTTTGAAATCTGGTCATCTCAATCCACCCAGACCATAGTCCCATGTTAATTTCTGCATGGAGACCCTGGCTACCTTTTTGTTCCAAAGGAATCTACTTAACTGTGTGTTGAGGTTTTGAAGAATCTCCTTGGCAATGCTATGGCCAAACTGAAAGAGGTACTGTAGCCTCGGTAACACATTCATTTTTACACAATTGACCCAGCCCATCAATGTTACAGGTGAGGTCGTCCACCTATTTAAGTCCTCAATTTTTTTTTGTGCAAGGGGATGTAATTAAGATTGTACAAATTTGATAAATTGTTGTCTACTTTGACCCCCAGGTACTTAATCCCCATTTGTGGCAATCCCAATCGACTTTTCACTGTAGTCCCCCTTTGTTAGTGGTATAATTTCTCTTTTATCCCAATTAATTCTGTACCCAGAGATCTTCCCACAATATTCCAGTGTGGAATGAAGCTTGGCCAACAAGCTTACGGGGTCTGTCCAATATATCAGCACATAATCAGCAAAGATAGATTTTGTGTTCTTCCTAGCCTATTCTGAAACCCTTAATGTCTGGATCTCAGTGAATGGCTTCCACCTAAGATTCAATAGCTAACACAAATAGAGCCAGAGATAATGGGCACCCATGTTTACCAGATCTAGATAGTGGGAAGGATGAGATGCTTGCCTATTGGTCACAACTTTAGCCTTGGGTGCACGATAATAGCACCAAAATCCAATTTATAAAAGTTGGTCCCAACCCAATTTTCTCCAGCACTTTAAGTAAAAAGTCCCACTCTAATTTGTCAAATGTTTTTGCTGCATCCAGGGCCCTAAGCTACATTTGGATTGCCTCATGCCAAGTGAATAATGCCCAACTGTCTGCTTATATCACCTGCAGCCAGTCACTTCTGTACAAAGCCTGCTTGATCCCTCAAGAAATATCTTAACTGAAAGTACCAAAAGAGTGTCCGATTTGACAAATCATATTTAATTCTTAACTGCTCAAATGATTATAAGCTGCCCTTGCCAATAAAATGCTTTGCCAGTCTATTTGCCAAGGCTTTGGCAAGAATCTTATAGTCCACAATCAGTAATGAGAAAGGCTTATAAAGACAGTTTCAGTGGGTCTCTGTCTTTTTTTGTAAATCACCAAGATTGCCATTGAAAAAGATTCTGGAAGAGTACAGGTCTCCATCGTCTGTTCCACAACCTCCATAAAGAGGGGGATCAAAAGATCCCTGTAGAATTCTGGAGTGGGGGGGGGAGAGGAGAGGAGAACCCATCCTCCCCCAGAGACTTGCCAGCTTGAAGTAGACCCAATGCTTCCTCTCTCTTCTGTTGTAAAGGGGGCATTTAGCCTTCCTCAATCTTCTAGACCTCAATTTGGCTGTTCCAATTTTGACAGGAATCATCTATCTTTCCTGATTTTCCCCTCTTGACTCTTCCATTTAACTGCTGATAAAACCGCTGTAAAGTATCAATAATTTCCGTCAGTTCGTAACAGCGTCATTTTTCCTCAGCTGCTCCTTTTAATGGTTGCTTGTTTTTCTTCATTTTCCTTACCTTGTGTCACCTCCTTTCTTTTCATATTTTGGTCATTTTCAGTAGTTTTCTATGATTTTTGTCTCAATCTGGTAGCTTCTCTGCTCACTCCTCAGCTCCCATCATGTTACCTCCGTCTTTACCTTTTTAAATCGGTAGCACTGTAATTACAGCAGTTCAGAAAGTTTCCAGGAGGATTTGAGTCTCCACCACCTGGTCTAACACATCCATCAACAAAGGCATAAACAAATCTTTAAATTGTCTATAGAACTCAGAAGGGAAGCCATCTTCCCCCAGGGACTTATTAGCTTGTAAAGTACTGTAATGGAGTATAAATATTTGGGAGGAATTTTGGTGAGATTTAGAGTAAGGCTACATACATACACTGAAAAGAGATTGGAAGTGTTCTGACCATCAGTTGAGGATGGAGATCTTGTCGCTGAGGAGGACTTTGCCGTCTGAGCTGCGCAGCGGGCTTTGGACTTGGGGTGAGGGGCCGTACACCGCCTTTAGAGCCTCGTAAAAACCCCTGAAGTCGCCAATGTCCGTGCTGAGCTGGGTTCGTTTGGCGAGGCTAGTTCACCACTCATTTTGGATCTCCCGGAGTTTGCGCTGAAGATGGCTGCATGCGCCACGGAAGGCTTGTTTCTTCTCTGGCCAGGACGGCTTTGCAAGGTGAGCCTGGTGGGCAGCTCGCTTCTTTGCCAGCAGCTCCTGGATTTCCTGGTTGTTTTCGTCGAACCAGTCCTTGTTTTTCCTGGAGGAGAAGCCCAGTACCTCTTCAGTGGATTGCAGTATGGCAGTCTTCAGCTGATCCCAGAGGGTTTCAGGGGACGAGTCTGTGAGGCAGATTGCATCCTCGAGCTTTGCTTTGAGGTTTGCCTGGAAGTTTCCTCTCACTTCATCTGACTGCAAGTTTCCAACATTGAACCTCTTTCTGGGGCTTTACTGTTCCTGGACTTTGGCTTGAAGGTTGAGCTTGCAGCGAACAAGCCGGTGGTCAGTGTGGCATTCTGCGCTGGGCATGACCCTGGTGTGGAGCACATCTTGTTTGTCTCTTTCTCGCACCAGGACGTAGTCCAGGAGGTGCCAGTGTTTGCATCGGGGATGCATCCAGGTAGTCTTCAGGCTGTCCCTCTGCTGAAAAAGGGTGTTTGTAATAACAAGCCGCTGTTCTGCGCAGAGCTCCAACAGGAGGCGCCCGTTGTCGTTGCACTTGCCAACACCATGCTTGCCCAGGATTCCTGGCCAGGTTTCTGAGTCTTTGCCAACGCGAGCGTTGAAGTCGCCAAGGATGACAACCTTGTCAGCTGTAGGGGTGCATTGAATGAGGTTGCGCAGATCAGTGTAGAACTTGTCCTTTTCTGCTGGTTCTGCCTGGAGGGTTGGAGCATAGACACTGATGAGGGTGATGTGACGCTTGTTTTGAAGGGGGAGTCGCATGGACATGATCCGGTCCGAGTGGCCTGTCGGGAGGTTTTCGAGTTTGGAGGCAATGGAGTTCTTGACCATGAAGCCTACACCAGATAGGCGTCATTCATCCATAGGCTTGCCAGACCAGTAGAGTGTGTAGCCCGCACTGCGTTCTTGGAGGCTGCCTACATCTGCAAGGCAGACTTCACTGAGAGCGGCTACATCGATGTCAAGTCTGAGGAGTTCATGTGCGATGAGGGCAGACCGACGTTCAGGTCGGTGGCTGTCAGCCTTGTCTAGCATGGTTCTGATGTTCCAGCATGCTAGCTTGAGTTTGTGAGCATCTTTCGAGGGGGAGGACGTGAAGGGGGAGGACGTGGACCTGTCCTCGGGCCTGCACAAAAGAGCTTTTAGGTGGAGTGCAGTGTGGCAATACTGGCCCCACCCTTAACACCCATGGTTTGTGTGCCGTGGCCAAGCAAGCTGGGACGTGGCAGCGAGGTCCTTGGGTCGTAGGTTTTATATCGGAGTGGCCTTCTCCTATGCAGGTTTCTTACCCGGGCTGGAGGGGCCTGCCTCCCCTGCTAGGTCGGACAATACCTGGTCGCAAATCACCTGTGGACATGGCCTAGGTAAGTTTAATTGGGTTCTCTAACTACCTCTGCGACAAGATCTCCATCCTCAACTGATGGTCAGAACACTTCCAATCTCTTTTCAATGCCAACCGCTCAGTCCAAGAATCCGCCCTGCTCCAGCTCCCTCAACAGCTCTTAAGGCTAGAACTGGATGAGGTCCTCACCCGGGAAGAGACATACAAGGCAAATGAACAACTGAAAAGTGGCAGGTATGGATGGAATCCCCCCCAGAGGTCTGGAAAGCTGGTGGCAAAACTCTGCATGCCAAACTGCATGAGTTTTTCAAGCTCTGCTGGGACCAAGGAAAGCTGCCTCAGGACCTTTGTGATGCCATCATCATCACCCTGTACAGAAACAAAGGCGAGAAATCAGACTGCTCAAACTACAGGGGAATCACGCTGCTCTCCATTGCAAGCAAAATATTTGCTAGGATTCTCCTAAATAGAATAATACCTAATGTCGCCGAAAATGTTCTCCCAGAATCACAGTGCGCCTTTCGCGCAAAACAAAGGAACTACTGACATGGTCTTTGCCCTCAGACAGCTCCAAGAAAAGTGCAGAGAACTAAACAAAGGACTCTACATCACCTTTGTTGACCTTACCAAAGCCTTCGACACCGTGAGTAGGAAAGGGCTTTGGCAAATACTAGAGCGCCTCGGATGCCCCCCAGAGTTCCTCAACATGGTTATCCAAGTGCACGAAAACCAACAAGGTCGGGTCAGATACAGCAATGAGTTCTCTGATCCCTTCTCCATTAACAATGGCGTGAAGCAAGGCTGCATTCTCGCACCAACCCTCTTTTCAATCTTCTTCAGCATGATGCTGAAACAAGCCATGAAAGACCTCAACAATGAAGACGCTGTTTACATCCGGTACCGCACGGATGGCAGTCTCTTCAATCTGAGGCGCCTGCAAGCTCACACCAAGACACAAGAGAAACTTGTCCGTGAACTACTCTTTGCAGACGATGCTGCTTTAGTTGCCCATTCAGAGCCAGCTCTTCAGTGCTTGATGTCCTGTTTTGCAGAAACTGCCAAAATGTTTGGCCTGGAAGTCAGCCTGAAGAAAACTGAGGTCCTCCATCAGCCAGCTCCCCACCATGACTACCAGCCACCCCCCACATCTCCATCGGGCACACAAAACTCAAAACGGTCAACCAGTTTACCTATCTCGGCTGCACCATTTCATCGGATGCAAGGATCGACAACGAGATAGACAACAGACTCACCAAGGCAAATAGCGCCTTTGGAAGACTACACAAGAGTCTGGAAAAACAACCAACTGAAAAACCTCACAAAGATTAGCGTATACAGAGCCGTTGTCATACCCACACTCCTGTTCGGCTCCGAATCATGGGTCCTTTACCGGCATCACCTACGGCTCCTAGAACGCTTCCACCAGCGTTGTCTCCGCTCCATCCTCAACATTCATTGGAGCGACTTCATCACCAACATCGAAGTACTCGAGATGGCAGAGGCCGACAGCGTTGAATCCACGCTGCTGAAGATCAAACTGCGCTGGGTAGGTCACGTCTCCAGAATGGAGGACCATCACCTTCCCAAGATCGTGTTGTATGGTGAGCTCTCCACTGGCACCGAGACAGAGGTGCACCAAAGAGGTACAAGGACTGCCTAAAGAAAGCTCTTGGTGCCTGCCACATTGACCACTGCCAGTGGGCTGATATTGCCGCATACCGTGCATCTTGGCACCTCAGTTCAGCGGGCAGCAACCTCCTTTGAAGAAGACTGCAGAGCCCACCTCACTGTCAAAAGACAAAGGAGGTAAAACCCAACACCCAACCCCAACCAGCCAATTTTCCCTTGCAACCGTGTCTGCCTGTCCCGCATTGGACTTGTCAGCCACAAACGAGCCTGCAGCTGACGTGGACTTTACCCCTCCATAAATCTTCGTCCGCGAAGCCAAGCCAAAGAAAGAGAAAAAAAAACATACATACACACATTTTAAAACAGATCTTATTTGAAAGACTGCAGAATTTATATTCAATAACATTGCAGGAAATGTGGAGAATGTGGTGCACATTTCACAAGTAGGTGCTAATTGAACTGATGTCATAAAATGAAAGACCATTGTTTTGGAGGAGACAAAATGGCTACAAGTACCTTTCTGCAGAGTGCTCAGAAAGGTCACTCCTAGGTTTTGTTTATCTAAGACAACATCTTGAGAGGAGAGAGAGAGAGAGAGAGAGAGAGAAAGCAAGTCCTCTCAGCTTGTGTGTGTCTGACAGAGAGAGAGAGAGAGAGAGAAGAAAGCAAGTCCTCTCAGCTTGTGTGTGTCTGACACTGAAAAGCAGCTGAACATTGCAAGCCAGGAAGAGCTGGTTGGAAACAAAGTTCCAAAGCAGTGGATGTCTGGAAGTGCTATCTGTCTGATGTATCTCTTTGAATAAGAGGCACAGAACTGAACTCTCTGGTGGCCTGAAAGAGGTTACCATCTGGAGAACCCTAATGGGGCAAGTTTCATCAGCTAAACATCAAGGTAACTTATGGTTGTACCTCAGTTCTGGAAATCATGGAACAACTAATTTATCTCTGCAAACCCTACAAGAACCTTCATGAGCAGTAAACATTTACCTTTCGAGCACCAAAGCCTGGTGAACTTTATACATGTTAAATTCTGTGCACAGTATAAGAATTGTCTGCATCCAGAGAACTTGGAAGGAGAAGTGAGATTGAACTGTGAACCAAAGAACTTTTCTTAAATTTACACACATATCATACATGTGCACTTAGAATTAGAAGGGGGTTAATTTGGGTTAGTTAAGTAAAGAGATAAGTTAAAGTTTGATTGTGTTTTCATGTTTAAAATTGATTAAAATTAACTTTTGTTTTAAAAACCACTCATCTTGGTGAATGTCTATTGCTGCTGGGTTTTTGGGTCCTTTGGACTCGTAACAGTACCCTCTGCATTTTCTATTTCTTCCCTTATAAAAGGTGTATCTAAGCCATCTTTTTCTCTCTTCGAATTTAGGAAGTTCAACATTTGTTAAAAATTCTTCCATCTTGTTTTCATCTCTTAATTCTGATTTGTACAGTTTCATGTAGTATTGTCTAAACCAGGGGTCACAGAGGGCCAAAATTAAAAACTTGGACTAAGTCGTGGGCCAAACTAAATATTTATTGAAAATTTTCAACAACATCTGCATGTTTTCTCTTCTTTCAACATATGTAATGTTAAACTTTTTCTTATTAAAATAAATGTTTAATCATAGTTTTGGTTAAACTCTTTCCAGAAGAAGCATTAACAAATGAGAAATAAAATATTCAATAAATAATATTTCTATAGCCTTTAAGCTCCTTTTAAATGTATTTTTTTTCCCACAAGCCAACAAGTCAAAAAAATAACAACTTGCTTCAATGAAAATCCAATCTTTCAACTATGAACAGTCCAAAGTTAACCAAAGAAAATATGAATTCAAGCTTAGCTTGCTACACTGTGATTTACTCTGATGCACCCGGTCTAAACCAGATACTTGGCATCTCTTAGATGCAAGTTCATCAAACTCTAGGGTCAGAGTTTGCCTCCCACCTGTCTTGAAAGGTCCTGTTTTCTGTCTTTCGTTTGGCCATTTTTCGTAAGGGGTTTATTACATGTGAGTTGGGCGACAGGTCGCAGATGCTAATGAACGTAAACAGAGGAGGTGGGGGCGATTAATGGGCTGACGAGCCGACACCAACGCATTTGCAAAGCATTCTGGGATTTGTAGTATTAACTGTGCATGCACTATAGTGGCACGGCGGCCAGTGGGCCAGCTCTAATACATATTTGATATGATCTTGCAGGCAAATATAATATTACAGGCCAAATTTGGCCCACGGGCCTGAGTTTGACATGTGTGGTTTAAACATACTGTAACAGGTAATCAAAAATAAATAAATAGTATCTGTTTATATGGCATTTATCATTCTGCAGGTCTCCTCTGCTTTAATCTGCCAGGATAGCACATTGTGTTCTCCTTTTCTAGTTCATAATATTTTTGTTTAGTTTTTAAATATCTTTTCTATTTGTTGGTAGTATATTATATTGTAACTTTTTGTTCTCTAATATTCTATATTTTTCTTGTGTTCCTGCTATCTGATTTTTTTTCAATTCTCTAACAAACCTTCTAAATCTCCCATAATCTCTCAAGATTTTAGTATAAGAAATAATCTGTTCCCTCAGATAAGCTTTAAGCATTTCCCAGATTAGAAAACTTCTCAGAGGAAGGAAGATAATTTTCACAAAATATTTCTATCTGTCTCTTAATAAATTCACAAAAATCCTTCTCCTTTAATAATGTAGCATTGACAGAGGTGCACCAAAGAAAAGGTACAAGGACTGCCTAAAGAAATCTCTTGGTGCCTGCCACATTGACCACCGCCAGTGGGCTGATATCGCCTCAAACCGTGCATCTTGGCGCCTCACAGTTTGGCGGGCAGCAACCTCCTTTGAAGAAGACCGCAGAGCCTACCTCACTGACAAAAGGCAAAGGAGGAAAAACCCAACACCCATCCCCAACCAACCAATTTTCCCCTGCAACCGCTGCAATCGTGTCTGCCTGTCCCGCATCAGACTTGTCAGCCACAAACGAGTCTGCAGCTGACGTGGACTTTTTACCTCCTCCACAAATCTTCGTCTGCGAAGCCAAGCCAAAGAAGGTGCCATCTATACATACTTTCTTGCTTTTCTATTATCATAATAATTAACATTATTAGTGAGTGGTCTGATAAAAGTTTTACCAAATACTCTGATTTTACCACTATATTTTGTAACTGGGCAGACATTAAAAATAGGTTAATCTTTGTATGTGAATCACATATCCTTGAATAGAATGAGTAGTCTCTTTCTAAGGGGTTTAACCATCTCCATATAGCAATTAAATATAAATCCTTCATAAACTGTTTTTTTTTTTGCAGCTTTCGCCCTTATTATTCTTGCTGATTTGTCCAATATTGGATCTAAAGTAAATTTGAAATCTCCTCCAAACAATATAGTGTCATCCTCTGCATTTTTAAAGAGGATATTTCAAAAAGACCATCATAATGTTCATAAACATCCATAATTCTGCATAAATTAAAAGTGTGGCATTACAAATCTTGCAGCTTGATCTCTTCCATTAGTAAATTTTTATTAATTAAAATTGCTATACCTCTTGTTTTGATACAAATGCAGACGATATTACTTGCCCCACCCATCCTCTTTCAAATTTTGCATGTTCCAATTTGTTAAGATGTTTCTTGGAAAATGACCATCTTCCTTTAATTTTTTTTGGTATGCCAAGGCCAGTTTTCTCTTAACTGTTCCATTAATGTTAAAACTAATAAATTTTAATGATCCATCTATATTCTTCTTTAAAACATTTTTTTTTTTAAAACAGTTAAATCTCTGACTCTTTAAATAGTAAAGTGATCTTTACCCTTTAAGAGAAACACACTATGTCCCTGCCCGATGATAATGTGTGTCTCTGTGTGTGTGTGTGTGTCTGTGTGTCTCTGTGTGTGTGTGTGTGTGTCTCTG